>NC_136434.1:16812961-17412961 GCF_052849685.1 Lactuca virosa
AACATTTACAAAGAGTACATTTTTTTCGAGCACACTAGGGAGTACATCATCGTATAACATACATTTCTTCAAATCGGCCAAACTTTGTCAGTAAAGAGTCTGTTTCTATCATTCGTCATGAGTTGGCGTGGTCCTCACCATACTAAGTTCATATGTTCTATCGCCTCCACCGTCAAGTTCACGAAACCTTCGTTATTAGTAACGACAGTCCGACCTAAAACCCCAGTTTTGTCTTTCATATTCTAAACCCCGAAGTACTCGTGCGAAGAGTACTTTTGTCCTCCGAAGCCTTGTCGTCGTATGTCTACAGACTTTTCCGGAATACCACTCGTCCAGCAGACCAAGTTCAAGCACAGAGGATAAGGACAAAATACAGCCCACCTATCACTATTCAGTGTATACGCGAGGGTGGTATTATGATTATGATTACGCAGATCTAGTATGTGGTGTTTCCGCCCTATCTCCTATTCCTTGTTTGTTGTGGACCTGGGGCAGAGTCGCACATTTGACCTTCTTACTAATCCTAATTATATACGACTTGTATACACGAAGTAATAATAGATGGACCGAGTATGAATCCTATCATGAACAGTAGGGCAAAGTGTCAGGTCTACGAGTGGGTATTCTACTAATCAGAGGAGTGCAACCCCAGTAGTACTGCTAAGAAAGCTAATTTCGGGACGAAATTCCATCTAACGGGGGGAGGAATGTGACAACCCGAAAATTTTTGCCTTGTATAGTCCAACCATTCAACTCAACTGAGTGTCAGACTCATTTCTAATGAGTTCTAGCCTTGATAAAGGTCATTCTAAGGAGTTTTAAGCCTAGTACACTTAAGGAATGAGTGTTAGAATGTACCTGCTAGAGACACTGTGCAACATTCAAGCCTTACCACCACCAAAATGGAGTTCACGGCCAAAGAACATGAGTTTACGGCCATAAAGTCAATGGCTGGACGTAAACTCCCTTATAAGTCTCCATTTCCTTCACTTTTCCTTCATTATTTCACTTCCACCCAAGAACACTTGAATTCTCCCTAAGTATCATCGATATTTTCATTCCCGATCTTCCAAAAAGTAAGTGATTCTTCCCTCTCGTTATTTATACCCTTCTAACTCATGAATCACTCTTTGATTTCATCCATGGAAATCGGCTTTTGCTAGATCTTCATCTTTCACCAAGAACACACACACTTGTTCTTGGTGGCCGAAACTCTTCTAAGGGCCTCAAAGGGTGAGTATTCCATCTACCATCTAGTTGTACATGTTAAACACTAGATTATAGCCTTGAAACATCACCAAACTCAACATAAATGAGAGTTTACGGCCAATGAAAATCTCCCTTGGCCGTAACCCTAATTAGGCCAAGTCTTGAACCCTAACACCTCTATACACTAGCTAACCTTTGAGACACTTGAACCTTTGAAACTCCTTTCCCTTATGACCCAAAATGAGACCATTTGGAGGGTTTACGGCCATAGAGTTTATGGTGTGGCAGTAAACACCTCAACACCCTCCATTAAGATGGTGTTTCTCATCCTGTGTAGAGCAATAGTCCCTCAAGCTTCCCAAGCCTTCAAACACCCTCTTATGCACCTTTTACCATAAGTTTACGGCCCAACGTTCCTTGGCCGTAAACCCATGGCCGTAAACACCAAAACCTTGCCCATAAACATCCCTTAGATGAATCATATGTGATTCTAACACTTGGTCCAAGTGTTTCCCAATCCCTAGGGGTGTTTCCTTTCATATAGTTGCTTATAAACACTATATTCATGCCAAAATATGTCATTATATGTCATTTAGGACTTGTTGTGTCTTGGGACTTCATTCGTGGAACTTCTCATCCTTATGCGCATATTCGTTTGAATCACCCACATAAGGTGAGTTTCATACCCCGTAATCAATCTTTTAAACTGTTTTAAATGCTTTTAAGGGGGGGGGGGGAATACAAGTTGAACACAATGATAATTGTGTAATTGTTTGTTATAAACATCTTTCAAAAGGTTGCTTATGTCTTTTATAAGTGATCAAAACATTTCAAAAACTCTTTTAAAAGTTATGTTACTTTATAGTTTAACCAAACTCCGTTTTTAAAGTACAAGCATAACTTAGTAGTAAAATGAGTCTTTTCAATAACAGTTCAAGTAAATACTAGTAAACTATAAGGGGGTATAGTTTAGAGTTCAGTTCATACTAGATACAATACACCGATAACATAAAGAGAAACAGGGAGGTAGATACAATACACGATAACATAAAGAGAAACAGGGAGGTAAGATAATTTAACGATAACATAAAGAGAAACAAGGAGGTAGATACAATACTTCAAAGAGAACATACTAAGATACCATAACAGAACGAACATACTAAGATGTATAGCATAGAACAACTACAGGATCTATTATACCAATGAATCACTAACTCATTGTTCTTAACAAAAGGTTATAGTTAAATTGGGTATACATGATCATATAACTTTAACGTGAATTACACGATTGGCAATTGTTTGCTACAGTCGCGTTGGTCCCAGAATCTCTTGACAGGGAGAGCGGATAGTATGGGTACAGCCTGCACATATGACCTACTAAAACAAACATGTTTTAAGGTAACTAGTACTACAGGATGTCAATTCAAAAGACAACTGCGTACTTATTAAATTCCCATTACTTTCAGTATGTGACAGTTTCCACTTGAAAGCTAATACAAACTATTTCGAGTCAAGATAGTTATAAACTAGGGAAAACTTACATTTTACAAACGACACACACAGAACAGTCGAGTCTAGTACATTCAGTAGAAAAGGATCTATAATGCTAACTTTATGATTCCTTAGTGTATGCATTCAGGGAATATATATTAATCGAGTCCGACAGGTAGTAGGATGTGTTTTTTCCGCTTCATTTCCTGTTCCTTGTTTGGTTGTGGGCTTAGAGCAGATACACCCAGCTTAATATCTATCCGAGCTTAGCTATATATATGTTCCTTGTACACCAAGTAATCATAAGGGGTACCATGTATGGTTCAGGTCATAGGACACTAATTCAATGCACCGTTTTCTAGTACAAAACATACTTTTCAAATAAAGAACTTTTGGTATTCAAAACTAGAAACTTAACCAGTAAAGGGTTTAATCCATTTTATTAAACCAGTAAAACTTAAAGGACCTTAGGTGGTTGATCCTATAATACCTTAGTTTATACACCAGGGTTATATATAACTAATATCCAATAGGTAGTTGGATGTGTGCTTTCCGCCTCATTCCCTGTTCCTTGTTTGCTTGTGGGTTTAGGGCAGATTCACACAATTAACTATCTGTTCGATATTAGATTATATATAACTAGTATAAACTAAGTGATTATAGAAGGAACTACTGTGGTTATCATTTTAATTATAAGAAATAAGGGTTTTCTTAAAGGATCTTTTCATCAAATATAAAGGAACTATTACAGTTAACTCCGTGAGTACAGAGTGAATACGCAGGAGTTATATACAACGATGATCTAACATACAATGGGATGTGTGCCTTCCGCCTCATTTCCTATTCCTTATTTGGTTGTGGGCTTAGGGCAGATACACACAACCGATTGTTTGTTTACTCTGAGTTTTATATAACTTGTATCCATTTAATACTCGTAGAAAGGACTATAGAGTCATTTTTACTTATCTTTCATCAAAGTAGGAAATATAGGATTTTCTGGAGGAACAGGCAAACTTTTCTAAACAAGAACTTACTACAACTTACTACAACTTTCTACAAACTTTCTTACTACTTACTACATCACTAAAATCTTATGAACTCACCAGCTTAAATGCTGATCTACACTTTCAAAATAACTTGTATTCTCAGGAGACCAGTAGATAGGTTCGCGCACTGGGATTCAGAAGATGGAGTCGTATAGCTTCATGTCTTTTTGTTATTTGCTATGTATTCTATTTATGTGAATCACATACTTTGTAAACACTTTCTTTCTAAAGAAATGGTTGTTTATTACTTTCTTACTATGATGCATGTCTTGTGATACTAAACATGACGTCCTCCGCCCCAGAACATTTCCGACGTTCCGGTTTTGGGGTGTGACAGATTGGTATCAGAGCATTGTTTGTAATGAACTAAGTATATCAACCGATAAAAGATATACAACTATAAATACAATGGGCCCGAAGTGCTCTGGATAAGAATATATTTTAAATATATAATGATACCTTATAAAAGTATACATACTTGCTAATACATATATACATACTAGAACAAGTATCACGAGAAGAACATAACAGAAGAAGTTAAAGGTTGAACACTATGGTCAAACCTGGATAGTTATGTAATCATAGCTAGAATCAATATAGCCTGATCAACTATATTCATTCGAGATGTGACTGACATGTGTTTGGGAGCGATGTGGTGTTGCAACGGTCTTAAAACTTACCTTATACTAAGTCAAAAGAATACTAGATCAAGTACATAGAGTTAGAGTACTATAGGAGTATTCTATGATACTATAACGCGATAACAAGTTTAAAACATACCAAGTAGATTACATTAAAATACTATAGGAGTATTTTAGGCACTATACATATAACTTATGTGATAACTTAAAACACCCTTACGGATAGGTCTATAATCTTGCAATGTATACTCCCAAGGTTATATATAAGTGAGATTTTATAGACTTAGAATTTGTGATCTACGCTTCACTCCCTATTCCTTGTTTGGTTGTGGTTTTGGAGTAGGATCACTTAATCGAAGGTTTATTTAATCTTGAATTATATACAACTTGTATACATTGTGCAATTATAGGAGGACTCTGTAAGGATCACCCCATAATGTTTCACTTAAATCTCATAGATTCTTTAGTCACTTCCATTCTCGCACGACAAGCCCAGGTAGATGTAACCACTTCCTCATAGTAGACAACAGAAGAGTCAAGGAGGAACAAGAGCAAGTTTATGAGAAGCTTTCAAAGAAGGATCAACCAAAGTAACCAAAACGTCTTATGCGTCACACTAATAAATAATAATCTTGTTAACTTAATGAGTTAGTGGAAACACTGCTCACATTATATGTTAGGATTATTTTCTTACATGCATCTGGTAACAGTTATTCAGGCAACAGATATTCATTCGAGCATAGCCATTCCAAAATTCATAAAGTTTATTAGGTATAGACTCTTTTATGAATTGTTTCCAGAACCCTATGGAAGTCAGGACCCGATACACCCAGAACTAGGATAACCTTGTCTTTTCATCTTTCGGCTTGTGTCCATTGCTTTAGACTTATTCCATCCCATCTTTGTATTCTTTTAGTAAAGATGCCTCCTCGCAGATCAAACAGACGCGCTACTCCGATAACTCCAACTCCACCGTCGCAATTTGATCCTGCTGCTCTTCAAGCAGCGATATCCTCCGCAGTGGCAACTGCTCTAGCTCACTTCGGTGAAAGTGGTACCCTCGGATCTGGTAGCGGTACCCACTTAACCAACCCCGGAGTTACTCACGAACACCCAAGGGAGTGTTCGTATAAAGACTTCATGAACTGCAAACCTAATTCCTTCGATGGAAATGGTGGAGTCATCGCTCTGATGCGATGGTTGGAGAAAACAGATTCGGTCTTCGAAATCTGTTCGTGCCCTGAAGGGACAAAAGTGAAGTTTGATGCCTGCACCTTCTCTGACAGAGCCCTGACATGGTGGAACAGCCATGTTAAGTCACTGACCCTATCAGTGGCTAACTCAATAGGTTGGAAGAACCTAAAAGTGTTAATGCTGGAAGAATACTGTCCGTTAGGCGAAGTTGAAAAGCTGGAACAAGAACTGTGGGAGCTCACGATGGTCGGCTCAGACATAGCGGCCTACACTGACCGGTTCAGTGACCTAGCAGCTCTATGCCCCGGGATGGTTACCCCGGAGAGCAAGAAGATAGAAAGATACATCTGGGGTCTATCTGCCTCGATCCAAGGAGATGTACTGTCTTCTAACCCAGCCACATTCGATAGTGCTAAACGCATGCCTCAGCGACTCATCGACCACGGAGTCTGCCATGGTGTGGAAGTCCCTGTTCCCGCGCCATCGAGGGAAGAGGACTATAAACGGAAGTCGGGGAACAACAGGAAGAAGAAGCGAACAACACAGGAAACCCCGCAGGAGGAACAAACAAGTACTATGTACGCCGCCACAACACCTGCTACTCCAGCACCTGCCAGTCGATATGCTGGAACCCTCCCGAAGTGTGGTAAGTGCAACTATCACCACAGCGGAGGATGCCGAGAAATGCAGTGTCAGAACTGCTACAGAAAGGGACACACAGTCCATTTCTGCAGGGCACCGGCTCAACGGATCTCCCAAGTCCTCGGAGTTCAGGCAAACCAAGCCTACTACGGCTGTGGTGAGACTGGACACTACCAGGAGGACTGCCCGATAACAAGGAACTCAGCAGCGGATGGAAGAATTCTGATGATCACCGCAGGAGAATCGACCTCGGAGTCGTCATCGAACAGCGATACGTTTTCGAAATAGTAATTACTTTGAAAATTAATTTATATTCATATAAGATTAAAACTTGGGGGATAACACTTAAAAGTAATTATAATAACTCACATAATGAATAAGCTCACAGTATTCTAAAGAACTAAGAGATCCGTTCTGAGAAGCTATGATGGCTTAGTATGTACATTAAGGGTTGTGCATAGCTAAGATTTTGCAGACTTAGAGTGAGTGATTCCGCCTTAATTCATGTTCCTTGTTTGGTTGTGGATTTGAGGCAGAGTTACTCAGTCAACCGTCCAATTCGTCTTAATTATTCATAACTTGTATATTTCAGGCGATTGTAGTGGTACCAAGGAGGATCGTAGTCTAAGTATCAATACTAGATAACAAAGCACTTTCGCGGTATGTATGCGCACATCGCGGTACGATACGTAGAAGTGTTAACATCAAGAGGAAAACTGAAAGCACTAGAACATTTACAAAGAGTACATTTTTCGAGCACACTAGGGAGTACATCATCGTATAACATACATTTCTTTCAAATCGGCCAAACTTTGTTCAGTAAAGAGTCTGTTTCTATCATTCGTCATGAGTTGGCGTGGTCCTCACCATACTAAGTTCATATGTTTCTATCGCCTCCACCGTCAAGTTCACGAAACCTTCGTTATTAGTAACGACAGTCCGACCTAAAACCCCAGTTTTGTCTTTCATATTCTAAACCCCGAAGTACTCGTGCGAAGAGTACTTTGTCCTCCGAAGCCTTGTCGTCGTATGTCTACAGACTTTTCCGGAATACCACTCGTCCAGCAGACCAAGTTCAAGCACAGAGGATAAGGACAAATACAGCCCACCTATCACTATTCAGTGTATACGCGAGGGTGGTATATGATTATGATTACGCAGATCTAGTATGTGTGTTTCCGCCCTATCTCCTATTCCTTGTTTGGTTGTGGACCTGGGGCAGAGTCGCACATTTGACCTTCTTACTAATCCTAATTATATACGACTTGTATACACGAAGTAATAATAGATGGACCGAGTATGAATCCTATCATGAACAGTAGGGCAAAGTGTCAGGTCTACGAGTGGGTATTCTACTAATCAGAGGAGTGCAACCCCAGTAGTACTGCTAAGAAAGCTAATTTCGGGACGAAATTCCATCTAACGGGGGGATGATGTGACAACCCGAAAATTTTTGCCTTGTATAGTCCAACCATTCAACTCAACTGAGTGTCAGACTCATTTCTAATGAGTTCTAGCCTTGATAAAGGTCATTCTAAGGAGTTTTAAGCCTAGTACACTTAAGGAATGAGTGTTAGAATGTACCTGCTAGAGACACTGTGCAACATTCAAGCCTTAACACCACCAAAATGGAGTTCACGGCCAAAGAACATGAGTTTACGGCCATAAAGTCATGGCTGGCCGTAAACTCCCCTATAAGTCTCCATTTCCTTCACTTTTCCTTCATTATTTCACTTCCACCTCAAGAACACTTGAATTCTATCTCAAGTATCATCGAGATTTTCATTCCCGATCTTCCAAAAAGTAAGTGATTCTTCCCTCTCGTTATTTATACCCTTCTAACTCATGAATCACTCTTTGATTTCATCCATGGAAATCGGCTTTTGCTAGATCTTCATCTTTCACCAAGAACACCAAGAACACACACACTTGTTCTTGGTGGCCGAAAACTCTTCTAAGGGCCTCAAAAGGGTGAGTATTCCATCTACCATCTAGTTGTACATATTAAACACTAGATTATAGCCTTGAAACATCACCAAACTCAACATAAATGAGAGTTTATGGCCAATGAGAATCTCCCTTGGCCGTAAACCCTAATTAGGGCCAAGTCTTGAACCCTAAACACTTCTATACACTAGCTAACCTTTGAGACACTTGAACCTTTGAAACTCCTTTCCCTTATGACCCAAAATGAGACCATTTGGAGGGTTTACGGCCATGGAGTTTATGGTGTGGCAGTAAACACCTCAACACCCTCCATTAAGATGGTGTTTCTCATCCTTGTGTAGAGCAATAGTCCCTCAAGCTTCCCAAGCCTTCAAACACCCTCTTATGCACCTTTTACCATGAGTTTACGGCCCAACGCTCCTTGGCCGTAAACCCATGGCCGTAAACACCAAACCATGGCCATAAACATCCCTTAGATGAATCACATGTGATTCTAACACTTGGTCCAAGTGTTTCCCAGTCCCTAGGGGTGTTTCCTTTCATATAGTTGCTTATAAACACTATATTCATGCCAAAATATGTCATTATATGTCATTTAGGACTTGTTGTGTCTTGGGACTTCATTCGTGGAACTTCTCATCCTTACGCGCATATTCGTTTAAATCACCCACATAAGGTGAGTTCATACCCCGTAATCAATCTTTTAAACTGTTTTAAATGCTTTTAAGGGGGGGAATACAAGTTGAACACAATGATAATTGTGTAATTTTTTGTTATAAACATCTTTCAAAAGGTTGCTTATGTCTTTTATAAGTGATCAAAACATTTCAAAAACTCTTTTAAAGTTATGTTACTTTATAGTTTAACCAAACTCCGTTTTTAAAGTACAAGCATAACTTAGTAGTAAAATGAGTCTTTTCAATAACAGTTCAAGTAAATACTAGTAAACTATAAGGGGTATAGTTTAGAGGTTCGGTTCATACTAGATACAATACACGATAACATAAAGAGAAACAGGGAGGTAGATACAATACACGATAACATAAAGAGAAACAGGGAGGTAGAAACAATACACGATAACATAAAGAGAAACAAGGAGGTAGATACAATACTTCAAAGAGAACATACTAAGATACTATAACAGAACGAACATACTAAGATGCTATAGCATAGAACAACTACATGATCTAATTATACCAATGAATCACTAACTCATTGTTCTTAACAAAAGGTGATAGTTAAATTGGGTATACATGATCATATAACTTTAATGTGAATTACACGATTAACAATTGTTTGCTACAGTCGCGTTTGGTCCCCAGAATCTCTTGACAGGGAGAGCGTATAGTATGGGTACTAGCCTTCACATTATGACCTTACTAAAACAAACATGTTTTAAGGTAACTAGTACTACAGGATGTCAATTCAAAAGACCACTGCGTACTTATAAATTCCCATTACTTTCAGTAAGTGACAGTTCCACTTGAAAGCTAATAGAAACTATTTTCGAGTAAAGATAGTTATAAACTAGGGAAAACTTACATTTTACAAACGACACACACAGAACAGTCGAGTCTAGTACATTCAGTAGAAAGGGATCTATAATGCTAACTTTATGATTCCTTAGTGTATGCATTCAGGTATATATATTGATCGAGTCCGACAGGTAGTAGGATGTGTGTTTTCCGCTTCATTTCCTGTTCCTTGTTTGGTTGTGGGCTTAGAGCAGATACACCCAGCTTAATATCTATCCGAGCTTAGCTATATATATGTTCCTTGTACACCAAGTAATCATAAGGGGTACCATGTATGGGTCAGGTCATAGGACACTAATTCAATGCATCGTTTTCTAGTACAAAACATACTTTTCAAATAAAGAACTTTTGGTATTCAAAACTAGAAACTTAACAAGTAAAGGGTTTAAACCATTTTATTAAACCAGTAAAACTTAAAGGACCTTAGGTGGTTGATCCTATAATACCTTAGTTTATACACCAGGGTTATATATAACTAATATCCGATAGGTAGTTGGATGTGTGCTTTCCGCCTCATTCCCTGTTCCTTGTTTGGTTGTGGGTTTAGGGTAGATTCACACAATTAACTATCTGTTCGATATTAGATTATATATAACTAGTATAAACTAAGTGATTATAGAAGGAACTACTGTGGTTATCATTTTAATTATAAGAAATAAGGGTTTTCTTAAAGGATCCTTTCATCAAATATAAAGGAACTATTATAGTTAACTCCGTGAGTACAGAGTGAATACGCAGGAGTTATATACAACCATGATCTAACATACAATGGGATGTGTGCCTTCCGCCTCATTTCCTATTCCTTATTTGGTTGTGGGCTTAGGGCAGATACACACAACCGATTGTTTGTTTACTCTGAGTTTTATATAACTTGTATCCAATTAATACTCGTAGAAAGGACTGTAGAGTCATTTTTACTTATCTTTCATCAAAGTAGGAAATATAGGATTTTCTGGAGGAACAGACAAACTTTTCTAAACAAGAACTTACTACAACTTACTACAACTTTCTACAAACTTTCTTACTACTTACTACATCACTAAAATCTTATGAACTCACCAGCTTAAATGCTGATCTACACTTTCAAAATAACTTGTATTCTCAGGAGACCAGTAGATAGGTTCGCGCACTGGGATTCAGAAGATGGAGCCGTATAGCTTCATGTCTTTTTGTTATTTGCTATGTATTCTATTTATGTGAATCACATACTTTGTAAACACTTTCTTTCTAAAGAAATGGTTGTTTATTACTTTCTTACTATGATGCATGTCTTGTGATACTAAACATGACGTCCTCCGCCCCAGAACGTTTCCGCCGTTCCGGTTTTGGGGTGTGATAGAAGTTATAAACTGGATATCCGAAATGGAGACAATGATTGAAAGTTGCGAATGCAACAACAGACAGATGACCGCTCTTGCGATCCCTTTGTTGAAATCTGGAGTGTTGAGTTGGTGGGAGCTATTAGCTGACTCGATGCCCAAGGGAGAAGCTAGCAAGATGTCTTGGGAAGACTTTATGGAACAATTGAAACTACAATACTGCTCATAGCAGGACCTTCTGGAAATCAATAATGAGTTTCAGAATTTGAAGAAGGGAAAAATGAGCGTTACTGAATACGCTGCAAGTTTCACAGAAAAGATGAAGCTTATCCCATACCTAGTACCAACAGAACTCTCAAATGTCAATAAGTTTTCCCTCGGATTACCAGCGGATTTTGGTCCAATGGTTAAACAAGCAACCACATTGAAAGCCGCCATCTGGGCTGCTAAGAATGTTGAGACTCAGATCAGGGAGAAAGGTCTGGAGAGGTTAGAGGTTGGTGAGAAGAGGAAGTTCGACGGACCCTCGGGGTCTAGCAAATAGGGTAAATTCTCGAAGTCTAGTTCGAGAGGAGGTGGAGGAGGCGAAGCGAAATGGTGCGACAAATGCAAGAAGAAGCATATTGGGAAATGTGGCGAGGAAGCCACATACTTCAAATGTGGAAAGCCAGGGCACTATGCCAACGAATGCACCCTTACCAAGAAAGTCTGTTATGGGTGTGGTGAGGAGGGGCACCTCTCAAGGGATTGTCCGAAAAAGAAGGAGGCAAAAAAACCCAATATTCCGCTAAAGCCGAAGGCGAGAGCCTTCCAGATGACACTGGAAGCTGCTAAAGAAGAAGTTGATGTCACTTCAGGTACCTTTCTCGTAAACGAATTGTCTGCCCAAATTTTATTTGATTCTGGAGCCAACTACTCCTTTATTTCGCATGAATTTGGTAGAAAACTAGCTTTTGCCTGTCGATAGACTAGATAGTGCTTTATTAGTTGAATTTGCTAGTGGCAAGTTTATACTTGTTAGCCATCGTTTGAAAAACATCTTAATTGACTTGAATGGGAATAAGTTCCACGAGGAATTATTGCCTATTGAGCTAAATGGTTTCGACATCGTGCTGGGGATGGATTGGCTTAGCGCCAATGATGCCGAAATATTGTGCAAGAAGAAGATTGTAAAGGTAAACCCGCTAGGGAAAGAGTCATTTATGGTGTATGGGGACAAACGCAGAGTAAATTCTGGGATTATTTCTCTAATGAAAGCCAGAAAGTGTTTGGCCAAAGAATGTACATCATATTTGGCATTCGTGATCGATGCTAAGAAGGAGAAAAAGGAGATGCGGAGCATTCCTTTCTTGTGTGATTATCCGGAAGTATTTCCCGAAGATCTTCCCGGATTACCGCCTGATCGACAAGTAGAATTTCGAATTGACTTGTTACCAGGAACCACGCCAATAGCAAAAGCACCTTATCGATTAGCACCAACGGAGATGAAGGAGCTGATGATGCAACTTCAGGAGTTATTGGACAAAGGTTTCATTAGACCTAGTTCATCACCCTGGGGAGCTCCGGTGTTATTCGTAAAGAAAAAGGACGAGAGTATGAGAATGTGCATCGATTACAGGGAGCTGAACAAGGCAACAATAAAGAATAGATATCCGTTGCCGAGGATTGATGACCTGTTCGATCAGCTACAAGGTTCAAGCTATTTCTCGAAGATCGACCTTAGGTCAGGATATCATCAGTTGAAGGTGAGAGAGCAGGATATCGAGAAGACATCATTCAGAACACGATATGGACACTACGAGTTTTTGGTTATGTCGTTTGGACTAATCAATGCTCCAGCAGCATTCATGGATTTAATGAATAGGGTTTGTAATCCGTTCCTTGATAAATCTGTGATAGTGTTCATAGATGACATTCTGATTTACTCTAAAAGCCAAGAGGAGCATGGCAGACACTTGCGATAAGTGTTGGAAGTCTTGAGGAAGGAGAAGCTGTATGCAAATTTCTCTAAATGTGATTTTTGGATTCGAGAAGTCCAATTCTTGGGTCACGTGGTCAACCAAGAAGGGATAATGGTTGATCCAGCAAAGATTGAAGCTGTGATGAAGTGGGAACAACCAAAAAGTCCCACGGAGATCCGAAGCTTTTTGGGATTAGCCGGATATTACCGAAGGTTTATCCAAGTCTTTTCTTCGATCGCTACTCCATTAACAGCTTTGACTCATAAAGGAGCTACTTATGCTTGGAGTGATAAGCACAAAGAAGCATTCGAGTTGCTAAAGAAGAAGCTATGTGAGGCACCGATTCTTTCCCTACCCGATGGAGTTGAAGACTTCGCTGTCTATAGCGATGCGTCAGGTGTTGGGTTGGGTTGTGTTTTGACCTGAAGAGAAAAGGTGATAGCATATGTGTCTCGACAGCTGAAAGAGCATGAAAAGAACTACCCCACTCATGATTTGGAGTTGGCAGCGGTAGTATTTGCTCTAAAGATATGGAGGCATTACCTCTATGGCACGAAGTGCAAACTTTTCACTGATCATAAGAGTCTCCAATATCTCTTTAATCAGAAGGAACTAAATATGAGGCAACGACGCTGGCTGGAGTTACTCAAGGACTACGACTGTGAGATACTTTACCACCTTGGTAAAGCAAATGTTTTCGCTGATGCTCTCAGTCGGAAAGTCAATCTTGAAAGAAAAAGGCCAAGAGCGTTGAGAATAGAAGTTGTCTCGACAATTATGGAGAGTATAAAGAAAGCTCAAGAAGAAGCTTTAGAGAAGAATGACCGAAAGGAGGAACGTTTGGGCAAAACGTTGATGTTTGGTACAAACGGTCATGGACTGAAGGTATTCCAAGATCGTATATGGGTACCTAAGTCAGGAGGAATAAGATATCTTCTGATGAAAGAAGCTCACAAAACCATGTACTCGATACATCCAGGTAGTACTAAAATGTATAGGGACCTAAAACCATACTACTGGTGGCCAACGATGAAGCTTGATGTAGCAAAGTATGTGGCCGAGTATGTGACATGTGCTAGAGTTAAGGCACAACATCAGAAACCATATGGGAGTTTAGAACCTTTACCTGTACCAATGGGTAAGTGGGAAGACATTGCCATGGATTTTGTCACTAAACTGCCCAGAACAAAGAACGGTCACGACATGATTTGGGTGGTCGTTGATCGCTTCACTAAGAGTGCGCATTTCATAGCAGCCAATGAGAAATGGTCTATAGATAAGCTTGCGAATTCTTACATGAAGGAAATTATGAGGCTTCACGGTGTGCCATTAACGATTGTATCGGATCATGACAGTCGTTTCACCTCAATGTTTTGGAAAAGTCTACAAGAGGAATTAGGTACCAAGTTGTGTTTGAGTACGGCTTACCATCCACAGACTGATGGTCAGAGCGAACGAACGATACAAACGCTTGAAGATATGCTGAGATCATGTACCCTGGAACTCCATGGTAACTGGGATGAACATTTACCTTTGGTAGAATTTTCCTACAATAATAGTTTCCACTCGAGCATAAAGATGGCACCTTATCAAGCTATGTATGGACAAAAATGTCGTACGCCATCTTGTTGGCTTGAGGCTGGGGAAAAGCAGTTTATGGGACCTGAGATAGTCCGTCAAATTGCTAAAAAGTTGAAAATAATTAGGGAGAGAATGTTGGCAGCTCAGGATCGTCAAAAGAGTTATGCTGACAACAAGCGATGACCGATGATTTTTGAAGTTGGAGATTTGGTTTTGCTTAAAGTCTCACCGTGGAAGGGACTTATAAGATTTGGTGAAAGAGGAAAGTTAAGTCCAAGGTTTATTGGACCGTTTAAAGTTCTTCAGAGGATTGGGAATCAAGCATACAATCTAGAGCTACCCGAAGAACTGAATGGAATTCATAACACCTTCCATGTGTGTTATTTGAGGAAGTTCACGGGAGAAGTTCCCGACATGATTCCAATATCGGAATTAAGAATTGATGAAAACAAGAGGTTAATTGAAGAACCTGAGGCAATCGTTGACCGAAAGACTAAGAAGTTGCGACGCAAGATGGTCGAATTAGTGCTTTTCCGATGGAAACATACGAATGGGCCAAATCTCACCTGGGAGACGGAGAGAGACATGATGAGTCGCTATCCGCATTTGTTTGTTGATGTGTGATTACGGGGACGGAATCATTCTAAGGTGGAGAGAATTGTAACGCCTGTGTTTCTGGGCTAGGCATTAATGTTGATGTAATAGTCTAGGTTAACCTTTGTAACTCATTTTGAAATAATAAGGATGTATTATTTGAGTATTATGTGATTTATGCCTAATTGTTGTGACTTAATTGAATTAAGGATAATTTAAGCGTTAAAAATAAAATGTTAGATAAACCCGATATCGATACATAAAGTTGTAGTGGTCGTGGCAAGGTTTCCGAAAATATAAAGAATGCTGAAATTCGAGTTATAACGAAGAAGTTATGACCTATCGAAGTTTCGCGACAGAACCAACACGACGCTGAATGATGTAAAATAGGAATTTAAGATAGAGCGATATCTAGCCTTAGTGATCTAAACGAAAGTCATAGAATATGTTAAACCGAGAGCGTGCATAAGAAGAACGTCTAAATCTGACTTCGTATGAGGAAGTTATGATTTTTCGAAGTTTCGAATTAGCGGTATGTAGCCCAAAGTTCGAATATGAGATCGAGTGGTTTCTAGCCGAAACAATCTAAACGAGAATCGAAGATCTCATCGATAGTAGTCCAACGGTAAAAAGACAGACAAAAACGGACGTCAGATAAAGAAGTTATGATTTTCTAACGGAGTTTTCCTGTCCCGGCCTACTAAAAATAATATAATAAAAAAAAATTCAAAATTAGCCAACGGAGTCTAAACGAAAGTTGTAGAGCATAATCTCACCTACGCGTGGATATAAAGAACGTCAAAAACAGAGATCATATGCGAAAGTTATGAATTTCTGAAGTTCGAGGCACGCATCCCAAAGTGGGAACGCCCCGCGTTCAGTGCTTGGCTCCGGATTGGCCACGTCGATGCTGACTCAACGGATAAGGGATAGGATTGGAACCCCGCTCCTACACACCGCGTTCGAAGGGAACGCCCTGCGTTCACGGCTGACTCCAACCCTATAAATAGAATGCAAGGTCTCCGAGATTTGTTGCTCATTTCTTCTCTCTCACTCCTTATTGCCTCGATTTGCATGCAAATTATACCCCCGAAGCCCCGGTATCATCCCGAGACCCGAAGCAAGTCCCGAAGCCCCGAAGATCCCGAGAAGTAAAGTTTTCGAGCCGAAACTCGGCCCGGGAGAAGCCCGGTTTTTATGAAGATCTCCCGGTTTCACCGAAGAAATACTACTCTTAGAGGCGCGAGAGCATAAGATGGATGAAGCATCAAATTATTTTGTTTATAGGCCAGTAGTTGCATATAACTGTTGTAAGGCTTATATGTGTTGTTTATGCTTTTGTGTCTGTAGTTGCATTACAGGTAGTGGCGCGAGAGCATAAGATGGATGAAGCATCAAATTATTTTGTTTATAGGCCAGTAGTTGCATATAACTGTTGTAAGGCTTATAATGTGCTGTTTATGCTTTTGTGTCTGTATCAGAACATGACATCCCGAGTTTTGATATATAATGAAAATACATTTCTTTAAGAAATGCTTTGATAAACCTTATTTTATCATATTGTGTTTTGGGAACAAATTCCGGAACTCTTTTAAATCAATGGATTCACTCTGAAATTATTTTAAAAGCATAAATTAAATCGGTCTTTTCTGGCCGTGATTTTGGTGATGTCACACATTCTGAGTGGTACTTGGAAGCAAAGAGCCTGACACAAATAGTAAAGAATATCAAGCATTTGAGAAGATTAAATTCTTATTTAAGAAAAGAATACCAAGCACTTTCGATCTGATTGAATATTAAACCTAAATAGATTTAGAGAAACCTTGTTACTAGGATGATTGTTACCGGGATGAGTAGAGTTTAGCTCTTCGCCATATGTGAAGGATGATATGGTGGGGAAACGACCTTTTCCTTCACCTCTCCAAGTTCTGAGAAGATACGATGGAGGTTCGATTGTTGGATCGCCTCCCTAAAAATTACGATGCACAGACTTATTCTTCTCTCGTGAAACGTAGATAAGATTTGGCAATGAATGGCCTGTTATATCTTTGTCTTCAGTGCTTTCTAATAGGACCTGTTGGTGAAAAGCAAACTAGTTTTTACAAATTCGTGATGTTTAATGTTTATCAAACCGAAATTCTAATACTCTTTATATTGAGTCTTAATGTACGATTCCCTAACCTCGACGACTGCAGGATGATTCGACGGCTATAGGATGATTTTCAGGTGTAAATGGGAGAGTCCATCTACTGAAAGCTTTTACCAAACGTTCATCTGTGATTAGATCACTAGTCACGGATCTCCTATCAAATACCTTCTTAATTTTGGATTTCATGGTCTCTCCAAGTTCTGAGAAAAGATAGTGGTGGCGTGGGGTGTTCTGGGGCCGAAGGATGATGGAGGCGGGATGTATACGTTTTTGTGGGTGTCGATGGAAGAGGCTAGGGTTTTAAATAAAGTAATTTGCCTAAATTAAAGGGTAAATGATTTAATTAATTATTTATTAAAATTAAATAATACTTGGTCCATATTAATCCCTACATCCACACAATATTTGTTCATCCACATTTGAACCTACCTTTCTCTCTCTCTCTCTCTATATATATATATATATATATATATATATATATATATATATATATATATATATATAATTAAAAGTTTAATATATTATATGTATAAGAAAAGTCATTCAAATCGCTAGTACGCCTCTTTCACAAAACCATGCTATAAATAGGGTATAAGGAAGCGGCCTATAAAATGGTCATTGAATGGTTGTCTACTCTCACACACCGCTCTCCTGTGTGGTGGAGGGTCGTTAGCCAAATGGAATTGATAGGACATAATATCATTAATAAGTACAATGATATAAAGTAACTAAACCGATTTTAAAATCTCACTCTTAGTTACTTTAGGAAAAATGTGAAAAGTATGCTAATCCATGAAGACGTACATCATGCTTTATATGTCGTTAGTGGAGTGTATATGGTTAACTGGTATACTAATAGGGACTATAAAGAGATATGATGGACACCTTGAAAATTATCATTGTTGATGGAGTATGTGTGGTTAACCGACACATCAATGTGAGATGGTAAATGACATCAAGGTTGTTAAGCGAGTTTGCATGGTTATTCACATCTCGTTTGTGATCCTCGGCATCCCAGTAACAAAAATGAGAGCATAATACGAGATTAAACATGTCATTTATAACAATCAATGAATCTCAAAAGATCTAGGAGTTTCATAAGATTGGAATTGGTAAAAGCCTTACCTACCTAAAATAGATTCGAATTTGATTATCACATCCCTCTTCAAAGTTTGAATCGAAAATATGGATCCTAGCCTTAATTTAAATTTATGGGTTAATGATTGAGGATTAAAATCAACTATCTTGAATTCTCATTTTCTCCTAATTTTAAAATATCTTATGAAAATAGAAATGGTCTTCCTCATTCTTAAGGAAATAGTTTTCCTTAATCTTCTTGAGA
The DNA here is from genome assembly GCF_052849685.1 of Lactuca virosa. Classification (NCBI taxonomy): domain Eukaryota; kingdom Viridiplantae; phylum Streptophyta; class Magnoliopsida; order Asterales; family Asteraceae; genus Lactuca; species Lactuca virosa. The sequence continues at coordinate 16,831,613 of NC_136434.1, forward strand.
TGGTCTTCCAATTTCAAGTCAAGTTGAAATTATTTTCCCTTCCTTAGTAAATGATGGAACTAGACATCATCTTTCATCTACCTCCTCTTCATGTGACTCTCCCAACGTCACATTTTTCTCAAGTTGAAATATACGAGACTACTCACTCCTTATTTGCATGTAAACATCAAGATGGAAACTTTGTGTATACACATGATCTAAAAAATAATCGTACATTGACAAGTTAGATAGAATGGGTGTCGTTTCCTAAGGGAGCAAGACATTGAATAGGTTCTTCTCTTGCTTCCAAAGTCATATGATCAGTTCATTGAGAATTTTTATATGAGGAGTATTGACGTGACCCTAATTGATCTTACCCAAATGTTGATTGTTGCTAAAGCAGAAATGCTTAAGAGCATATCTAAAGCAAAGATTCTTATTGGGTCTAATTCCAAGGACATTGACAATGGTGACAATGGTGGTCCAGAAAAGATTTCTCTTCCCAATGGAAAAGGGTCCTCTAAGATCAAACTTTTTGATCATATGGTAAAGAGAAAGGCTAGTTATGGGATTGTTCCATGTGTTGACCTTAAAGAGCCCATTTATTTTTGATGCCAATTAAAGTGACATTGGAAATGAAGCTACCCAAAATACCTGAAGGATCTTAGAGATAGTAAAGTCAAGTCATGTGACTCTACTTCAGGTACATTCATTATCTGACTTCATTGTTTTATAAGTTCCTTTTCATAGACTCTTAATACATGATGTGATGATCACATTTTGATGGTATTAAAGGAGCTAAGAGAAAGAATGAAGCTTGAGCAAGGTGAGCTAAATCTAATCATGAGAAATAGACTTTGGTCACATGGTTCGAAGATCAGAATTTGGAACTACTACTAAGGAGTTGGGATAATTTAATAGATTGCTATTACTCTTTGGAGATGTCTATAAACATAGTTTTCATTTTATGCGTTGTAAGGACAAGTTCCAACTTTTCATTTATTTTAAATAAAGTGAAATTTTGGTTTATCTGGTTGACTTATTTATATATCCTTACAATGGCATTTATGAAAGTGTTGGTTACATTTATAATATTAGAAATATTAATTGTGGATTTGATTCTTATGACATCGCTTGTGGTATTGTCATAATTGACCAAGTGAAAAGAAATCTCATCACCAATTGGACAAATACATGGTGTTGTACAACTCATATTGTATAGTGTATGAGAATCTTGTTCAATGGAAAATTATGACTAGTTCATTGATCACATGTTTATGTGAGTCAAGTGAAGGACTAATGAATCTATTACATGTTGATATAAACTATTCAGATCCACCACAAAGGAAGATAACTCTATTCGTCATGATTACTGATGTCTCACGGTTGTGTTTATAAGATTAAGCATAATTTTGATACTTTGAAAATATTAAAAGAGTAGCAGAATGAATAACAAGAATCTATTAGGCCGAAAGATAAAAGATTCTCTAATCTGAGAAGAAAGGAGAATGCAATAGTATCATGGTTTATGATCATCTTAGTGATTATGGATTTATATCACAAGTGATCCTTGAATATCCTAGTGCAATTGTATGACTAAGAAGAGGAATCGGATTTTGTTGAAAAATAGTTCAATAAAGAGATGAGTCATACTTCATTCCAAATCAAGTTGTAGAGCCATGCTCTGGTAACTACAAATCATATCTTGAAACTCTCTTCAAACTAAGAATCTTGAAAACACCTCGAAATATGTGGAGTAAAATGTTTTCTTACTCTAGCACATATAGAATTGGAGTTGTGATGTTTTCCTTAATCGAAAAACAAAGGATAAACTGAGACATATTCTATGAAGTGTTTTCTTGTTAGGAATCCACATGAACTTTTGAATATTTGTTTTAGCTCGTCAAGGAGTGTTCCATGGTAGAAAACTCATATGTCAAGAAGTTAGTAGGAGTCGTATAGATCTTGAGAGTTTCAAGAGTCAACCGATAATAAACCTTTTAGTTATCACTAGCACGTAACCTGAGGTTGATAGCCTATCATGTTTGGTTGGCACATTCCTATTTCTGTGCACTTTTACTTGAGTTGGCAATGCTTATGAGTTCTATGTTTTTCATTTAACTGCAAAAGCAAAAAAGAACATTGGTCAGTGAAAGTACATTGATCAATATGGGTGAGCTGATAACAACATGAAAGCATTGGTAGGACCTTGTGCTACCACAAGGCAAGAAATTTAGAATAGTGAAGTTCAGTCCATGAAGGAAAGCTAAATTTGAATTTGGTTTTGTCCTAAACCTTATCTTATGATTGTAGGTTGAAAATGATAGATTCACATGGAAGGGGACATATGCACCTTGAAATCTACGGGGTAAAGATTCACTCTAATTGATTAGGAATCACTTTCGCTAGTAGATTTTAAAGATCTGATAAAGATCAATATGGATATTGGCTATGTTAATTGCATTCTCAAATTCATAATATGATTATGGATCCCTTTTCATATTCGAAATAGTGAGGAATAGAAAAGGAACTGTTTGAACTTTCATGACATACATCTATAAGTTCTGAAAGGGTTCAAACACATACATACACTACCTAATTAAGGTGAATATGCTTAAGAAGTCTAGTTGGAGTCTTATCAAAGCATCACAAAACAGAAATCTGTACTTCAGTAAGAATGTCAAGAGTACTGATTTCTAGAAGTCCAGTTGAGTTTTTTGGATACATGTCAAAGCTAGTGGGAGCGTAATTTTTATGCTAGTATTGTATGTTGACAATACCATGCGTAGGGAACAATATTTTCAATTTGCAAATTGCAAAGTTCGGTAATTATTTCGCTATAGTAGACTTTAGGGTGAGGGCACTAGTACTTTTAGAATCTAAAGGTTTAGATTGTATAGTTTAATAAAACTTAGTCATAGAAGTATATGAAGATCATGTTGAAATGGTTCAACATAGGAAATTCTATATATGAAAATATTATATCAATAGATTGAACAGATATCAGATCCTTATATAAGATGTAATGATTCGAGTCCCATATGCTACAGATATAGGATCGATTACATATGCCATAACATTTTACAAATGCCCAGAGCATTGTGAGAGAAAAGAACTAGAATTTTGTGTGACTAAAGTTGTTAAACAACTGTCAAGAACATTCTAAGGTTATACCAAAAGACTAGTTGTTTGTAGACAGTTAGGAGTATGATATTAATTTGGATGAAACATAGTGGCATGATTATGGAGTAAGATGGTTCTTGATGAGAATTGATGGTCATATGGAAATATATAAATGTTTCCATAATGGGAGATAGTTGAAAAATACTACATGTGAGTTGGAAACTATAATGCAAGAGAAGTGTTCAAGGAGTGTACCTTGAATTAGAACTTTCATTACCATGGAATTGTTTCTAGTAACAAAGTTCCAATGGGATATTCTGTAATATCAAAGACTTGGTGTTTGAGACTCTGGAATCTTGGTATCACAGGAGATGAATACATGATAAGTTGGAAGTCCATCACATCTTGGATAGTGATAAGAATTTGGAGTTGTGAAATGAGTATCATTGGAATAATGTCCAGGTGATCTATTCACAAAGGAAGGACCATAGAGAGGCCTAGTATGCATGTTCATAACATGGCATGACAAATATTTAATTCAAGTGGTTAGTTGATTACTTGAAACATTATAAAATGAATAAAGTCATAATTATTATGGTGATTAAATAATAGAGATTTATTTATTTTTAATAGATTTGAGATCACACTTAATTAGTTTATTATTGTGTTTCACTTTGCATGTTTTACTTCCTGAATAATTTGATTATTCGAAGCTCCACAATCACTCATACTTTAGGAAGCAAGTAGTGAATGAAGACTGTCATAAATTGGATTGTAGATTGTCTAAGGAGTTTAGACATAGCAATTATGTTGCTACAACATTCATGAGTACTTAGAAAATGGAGATTTGAGTATTGGATAGACCCACACTTAGAGACTTACTTCATGGATTCTATCACGAGTAAATTTGAGACGATAATATCTTATATTCTTGAAATGGAGATATACGAGTTGTAATTTACAATTCTGTTGTGCATTGGTGTTACGTAAACGCATCAGTAACGTGATGTTATAAAATGTACTGCCATGCATGATTTGGTGAGTAAAATGTAACACTTGAATCCTGGTATGTTTCTTTATTGCCCTTATTATTATGAAAGTTGCATTTTTGGTCCTTGAGTTGTACGCGGGGCGTACCACATGGTACGCTTAGTGTACAAGCTATAAAGCGAGTATGCGAGGTGTACCACATGTTACGCTTAGCGTACTGATGCGAGGAGGGAACAGGACTCCGTACACGCACGTTGGGCGTACATTTATGTACGCGGGGCGTACATGAGTCATATTAAAACCCTAATTTATGGGGTTGCACCCTATATAAACACCTTAAGACCCTAGGTCTGGCCTCTTTACCAGCCCCCAAACCTCCTAAAACCCTAAATCGTCCCTTAATCTTTCTTGGTGGTGTTCTTGAGCCCTTGAGAGGATTTTAGTGGTTATTTTGCTCATTGTGAAGGAAGCTTTTAAGATTGAAGGTGTTTAGCTTGGAAGGAAGGTCGTAGATTCAGAATCAGCCCACTTGTTGGAATCTCTTTAGGGTATCAAGTTCATACATTGGCTTGTACATGGTTAGATCTCATCATAATTTATTTTTTATGCTTTGGGTCCTTTTTAGGTTGATAGAAGAGTTAAGACGTTTTATGGGATTGTTATTTTAGATATGAGCTTGTTATGGTCTCCTTAAGCATAAAGGTGTAGGATTTATGGGATTTTTTGTCACATGAATGCATTAAGTCACTTATTAACTCCTTTTTAAGCTGAAGAGCTTCATTTAGCCATGCATGAACGTAAAGTTAGCAACTTTATGTGATAATCCAGCTCAAGGAGGTCAGATCTATGTTTTGGAGATATGCCTTAAGGGATAAGTGTTGAAATCAAGTGTTGGGCTGAATAGGTGAGTACTTTAGGCGTACAAGCAGGTACGCTTAGCGTACAAGCCCTTAAGTGAGTACGCTACGTGTACGTGCTGAGTACGCCCCGCATACTCAGTCTGGTGGACTTCGCATGATTAGGCTTCAGGTTTGGGCTATCCTTTGGGCCTTTTGGGCCATCTGAATGCAAGAGTTTGGACTAGGAAAACTTGGTGGGCCTTAGGGTAAGTCCCATGTAGGAATTTGGGACCGATTTGGAAAATTGGGCCATATGTGGGCCTTGGTTGGTTGATTGGTTTTGGGCCTTTTAGATTGAAAGTTTGACCTTAGTCTTGGACCAAACTAGGTAAAGGATAAATTGGTCTTTTTACCCCAAGTATGGATTGAAGGATATAGTAGTTACTTCAAACTATTAATTGGGTGTTATTTGATAATGATAGCTCGGGGATTTGTCGGACAAGCAGCCATGGATTATCAGTGTGATTCAGCAGTGCGAGGTAAGTGTCCTCACCATGTTTAGCGGGTTGAAGGCACCAATGCCGACCCATGATCTATTAAGTTAGTTTACTCGTTGTCTGTGTGACACTAGTATGTGTATGTGCTTGTATGTTTACTGGACAGGGCCCGATGATTAGTTTTTATGCTATTACTTGTTGAGTAGTACGAATTGTATGTGGGCGGGGGCCGTTATACTCATTGGGTGGGGCCCGTTATACTCTTTGGGCGGGGCCCATTATGCGTGTTAGGACAGGGCCCGTTATAATCTTTGGGTTGGTCCCGTTATGTGTCATATGTTGGTATGTGGTATCTTGGGGAACTCACTAAGCTTTATCCTTGTGTTTTTCAGTTTATGTTTCAGGTACTTCCAGTTGCAAGGGGAAGGGCTCGAGATGATTGCAGAGCACACACCACCTCGTTCCATTTTTATGATTCACCCTGATTAATATGATGTTTGACACTTTTATTTTACTTGGGTTGTATTGATGATGTTTTTGGAATACTATTTTTATTTAAATTGCAAATGAAATTTTTGGGTCATATTTTTTTGGACGTTTCAAGTTGGTATCAGAGCCTTAGTTTGAGGGATTTGGACATACTCTCGGTTGTGTCTGAACTCAAACTGAGGATTTGGTAAAGTTTTTGAAAAGGAATATAGTTTTAAGAAAATATTTTTTTCTAAGATAAGAAAGGGTGTGGTGCATGCAATCAGCCGAGCTCAAGTAAGTTTTCCAAAAATACCCATACATGTTATCTTATATGATTTGATTTGCGAATCTGTGAATCGCATGCTAGTTAGGGCTAAGGACATGCTCATTTTTTGCATGATAGAATGCTAGGAGAGATATGTTTGTATGTCTATTGTATGAGCTTGTAGACTTGTGTAACGTCCCGAAAATAATAACATAAAAATTTTTGTTTTTAGATTAATAAATCATTAATACATGTCTTTCCCACAAAACCAAAGTAATTAAGTTTTAGCAAAACATCGACAAATCAGAGTAATTCACAAAATGCAGAAACATGTGGTGTATGCTCTGCAATCATCCCGGGCCCTTCCATTTGAAAACCAGAGTACCTAAAACATAAACTGAAGACCATAAGCACAAAGCTTAGTGAGTTCCCCAAAATACCATACAACATACAACCACATATTATCATGCAACATACATATAGTTTCCATGGGCTCCCCCATGGTCTTTATCTGGTATGCCATAGGCTCTCCCCATGGTCTTTACTTAGAATGCAATGGGCTCCCCCCATGTTCTGATATCCAATTGCCACGGGCTCCCCCTAGGATCTTCCATGCAAGTATCATAGAGACAACTAGCATACCACATAACACGTAATGGGCCAGCATTGGTGCCTTCGACCCATGGATATAGTGAGAAGACTCACCTCGGACAGCTGAATTCCACAGATACTCTCTGACTGCAGATCCGCTAAAATCCCCATGCTATCAAACAAAACAACACCCTATTTAATAACTGGGGTCCAATCCATAATCATAAGTCTATACTTAGGGTAAAAAGACCATTTAACCCTAACTTAGCCTTGTCCAATTCTAAGACCCAATCTTACAATCTGAAAGGCCCAAAGGTCAATTAATCAACCAATGGCCGAATTTTCCAAATTGGGCCCAACCCCGTACATGGGACTTACCTTAAGGCCTAACCATTCTTTCTAGTCCAAAACACTTTGTGTTCCGATGGCCCATTAATAAATTAAACACTCAAGCCCAAAATACCAAAAACCACTCGTGGCCCAAATCGAGGCCCGATTTTCCAATTTGGGCCCAAATCCATTTGTGGGCCTTCTCAAAATCACTATCATACCAAAACCTGATGCCCCAATAGGGCCCAAGACAAATAAGCCCAGCAGATGGCCCACACCGAAGCCCAATAAACAAAACTTCCCCTGACTGAGTACGTAGGGCGTACTCAGCTGTACGCTAAGCGTACAGACTTGTACACCCAACGTACTCCTCCATTAAGCCAAAACCATCCTTAAGCTCTTAATTCTTGATCCCATAAGTACAAACCGCAGATCTAATTCTAAATGAACGTCTAGAACCATAAATTCACTGACTTGGTGACTTTGCATGCCCCAAGAAGGCCCAATCTCAAAGTGTAGCATTCTGCTTTCATGAAAAGGACCCAAATTCAAACATGGATGGTTTTAAACTATAAAGGTGCCAACTTTATGGGCCTTGAACCTCAGAAACATAAGAGGGGCAACTGAAAGCTCCTGGAGTGGAATCAAGACCACTAAATCTCATTCTTGGGACCAAAATGAACCAAAAATCGTAAATGATAGATCTAAGACATCAATGATCAAGTTCAAAGCTTTTTACCTCCAAAAAGCTAGAAATGAGACACATAAGCAAGATCCATAAGCTCTTCCTTGATTTCCATCCTTGCACCAAACTCCATCTTCTTAGAAATGGACCAAACACACCAAAAATGGACACCATGATCTCAATATGCCACAATGAAGGCTAAAGGATGATTTAGGATTTTGAGAGGGTGGAGGCCGACCTAGAAATGAAGGAAAGAGGCTATCCTTATGCTTATAAAAGGTACAACCCTAAATTTAGGGTTTTCAACCTGGCCCTCGTACGCCTAGTGTACCTCCTCGTACGCCCAACGTACGAGGTCTCGCACCCCAACCCACGTTCGCAATTGCGCTACGCGTCCCTCCATCTATGCCCCACGTAGCCTCCCTCGCCTTGGTACGCCCCGAGTACTATGGTTTTCCCCAAACCCTAAATCATCCGAAGACCATAACTTTCTCGATACAACTCTGATTTCGACCATCCCTATATCCATGAAAAGTTATCGACACGCTCTACACTATTATCAACTCATACTCGCCATAAGATATCACGAACGAACCTCCACTTTCCATAAAAGCCCAAGCTGACAAAATTATTGAAATACCCTTTGATTCTAAAACACAAATCGAATACCCGAAACATCTGAAATACATTATCCAATCCCAACTGGGTCCAAAACTCAATTCCTCAAGGATCTGAATCCTGCTAATACCCAATCCCTGATCACCATCCCCAACATGGGAACAATTCGAAACAAGGCATTACAACTCGCATGTTAGTACTGATCAGTCGGTGATAGGATGGTCTGTTTTGGCGATGCTTGATTTTGGTTACTTGATGCTCGAATGTTGCTTGCTTTGTGCTTCTACGAGTTCTAACTTGCTTCAGCTAACTAGTAAGAGAATATGCTAAGTTACATATTATGGGAACTAAATAATTTTAGAAGGTTAAGTTTTAACTCTACTGCGCAGCTCTTGTTTGAGTCCAACCATTGTAGTATGAGACCTCTTGTTCGAAGAATTATCTGGTTTTAGTAATATGTAGTTGTATTCGCGAGTTAGTTTAAGGAAGTTAGCGGGAGTTCCTTTTGCAGCTGATGGCGGAGAGTGGTGTAGAGTTTGCCCTAGAAAAACCTAGGATGAGATCTACTGTTGGAGCCTTATCTATGAGGGGAAATTGTTTGGATATAAAGTGACTTGGTGGAGTAAAGGCAATCCTTGAGGAAAGTACAGATAGATGTGGAAGGTAGTATGGGCCCGTACTACTGGAAGCAGAGGATTCTTACTCGATTCAAGGAGGTTTGCGATGAAACCAGGGAACTTGTGGAGTTTGTGATTCCCCGATATATTTTGATGCGTATTCTGATGGTTTGTCTGGTCTATTTTCAGTATGGTGACATTGCGAGGAAGACCTGTTGGGGCATGTTCATAGACCTTTAGGGAGTTACGGGAATGTGGAGCTCCGGATTATTATGGGGCGAAGGACCCTATAGCAAGCAGGAGGTGGTTAGTGGATGTTGTTGACGCCTTCTGCACCAGCCGTTGTCCTGAAAGGGACAAGGTCAGACTAGCTTCCTGCCTTTTTAAGGACAGGGCACGAGACTGGTGGGAGGAGGTAGGATGTATAGTGGGGGATGATGTTGTTGATGTGATGACATGGGATGATTTCTCGACCAGGTTCCGAGTTGAGTTTGCACCGGTGATTGAGGTACAGCAGTTGGCGCGAGAGTTTCAGGATCTCCGCCAGACTACGGAGACAGTGGTTAAGATCACCGCAATGTTCTGGGAGAGGGCACTTCTGGTTCCACAGTATGTGGCGGATGAGGAGATGAACAAGGCCCGGTATCATGAGATGTTGAAGAGTGACATTCGGCAACTTGTGAGCTGATCCAGTTGCAAGACGCTGGTGGATATGATAGCGAGGTCTAGAGAGAGAGAGAGAGAGATTGATCTTGAAATGGAGAGGAAGAGGAGGCCTGTTAACACGCTGTCACGCGCGTATTAAGCAAATAAATTATCACTGCTGGTTGCACTAAAAATATAGCACAGGGAAGCAGGGTCGAATCCTCAGGGACACAGCCTAATGGTCAATGCCTTTTTGCATCAGGCACATCTAGTCAGGAAACAGAAATATAAAAGGGGGTTTTTAATTGTAAACTAAAAACTAAAAATGCAGTGATATTAAATTAAACAAAAATCAATAATAAAAATGGTTTCAGTTCTGCTGCGACTTTCCTAATCATGTAACTGATCCTGATCTGATTATTTGAGATGCATTCTATCTAAGCTGGTACTGAGAAAAACTAACAAGCTCTAGTAATTTCTCTTTTACTTAAACTAGTTAATCAAAACAAGCTCTTCAATTAACCCTGACTTTTACTATCCAATCAAACAAGCTCTTAATTAAGATCAGAAAAGTTGCATTAAGTACTTTGTAAAATTCCCAGCAATAACCAATACTTCTCACAAGCTCGGAAGCGTAAAGATATGATTTTTACAGTTTATAATAAAGTCAAATCCCAAACACGGAACCATTTTATTACTTGTTACTTATTACCAGTTGACAAGAACAATTATGTATTCTATAACTGATTAACTGGAATGATAAAACCCTAGCTAGGTGATCAAACTAACAAGAATCAAAATCAAACATTCATTAAGAACAAAACTAAAGAATATAGATAGAAACACAAAACAAAAACCAGATCTAATGATCAATCAAATGAAAAGTACTTGTCTTCGTAGAACTGAAAACTAAGGTTTAGCCAGACATGGCTAAAATCTGATGAAAACATATGAAAATAGACATCAAACAACTAGTCTTACTAATCTACTTGAGGGAGATGATCCATGGTCTTCAGATCTTCAGAAATCATTGAAATCGGAGAAGAAACGCCTCCAAAATCGTATTTTCGTTGTCTGGTACCTCTAGGATCGCCAACTTAGGTTACAGGAATGCTATCAGGGTCTATTTATACGTCCAGCAGCAAAAACGACGCGCATGCGATCGCATGTAGACAACCTGCGATCGCAGGTTTAGAAGAAAATGCGTATCGTGCCTTTTTAATGAAGTAGGATGCTATTTTGACACTTTTTGGCCAACCTGCGATCGCATGTTTTCATTTTTTTCTTCCGGTTGGATTTTTGGCACTAAAAACCCTCGAATCCAAGCTGTGACCTACCATGCGATCGCATGTTGTGCCTAAGACGTCCAAAATTTTGTCTACTTTTCAGATCATTTTGAATCGCGTCAATCGGAGTTACGGTTCTCGAGATATGGTTAAAATACTGACAGGGGGTCAAAGCTGCCAGCAACATCCTTTAACTTTAGATTGTAGATTCTATCTTCGTGTGATCAATTCGATCGAATGTTTATTGACCAAAACATCTTCCAAGCATTCCTCAATATCATTCGTAAGTCCCAAGCTCTATTTTAAGCTCCAAACATGCATCCAACTGCTCCCAAAGCACTGCTCCACTCGAACTATCTGAAAGTGACATAAAAGCATGAGCAGTACGGGAATTCTAACGAAATACATGAGCCGAGCATTATTTAAACAAATGACATGCAAATGTACAAAATGTGATCCTAAAATGATAACAAAAACTACCCTATAAGATGCATGAAATGGCATCTAACAAGGCCGGAAGAGGTTCAATTATCAGGGGGTTCGGGAAAGAGGCCCAAGGTTATTGAAATGAGAGGGAAGGGCCAACAGGGTCGAGGCCGCTACGAAAAGTGCGACAGGTCGCATGAGGGGACGTGTATGGTGGGTGGTTCAGGCTGTTTTAAGTGCGGCCGGATAGGTCTGTTCGGGTTGTGAGGGGACGTGTATGGTGGATGGTATCGTGGGGAACTCACTCAGTTTTGTGCTTACGGCTTTCAGTTTATGTTTCAGGTACTTTCAGTTCCAAGGGAATGAATCGAGATGATTGTAGAGCACACACTACCTCGTTCCGTTTTTTGTGATTCATCCTAATTGATATGATGTTCGACACTTTTATTTTACTTGGATTGTATTGATGATGTTTTTGGAATACTATTTTTATTTAAATTTAAAATGAAATTTTTGGGTCATATTTTTGAGACGTTTCATAAAAGATACAAGCATATGAGTCGAAATTTATTGGTTTACTTTTTCCCTAAAGGGAAAAGTGTTATATTTAGGCCCTCGATGATTTGATGTTGACATCTGAAGTGCTTGGTCGATACCGGACTGAATTGATGTGTTCAATTAGTAGTCTGAATTCCATCGTCATAAATCGGGAAAGCGAGAAACAGAATTTTGGACAATGCGATTGATTTTAATCCATGTCTCATGTCCATATGATATCTAGAAGAACAGAGGAATATTTGATCACTTATCTAAATGACAAATTTCTAATCAGATTAGAGTTCGACAGTAGCTTTGGAAAGCACCCTTTGCGGTTTAATTTAGAAGTTATACCAGTAGTTTAGTTTTAGAATTATCCAAGTGGGAGATTGTTGGATTAGGTGTCTAATCCAATAACTAAATTAGTATAATATTGGATTATTAGCAAAGTCCTTTTGGGTTGTCCTCAAACATGGTAATTAACTGGAATGTTTTTTGGAGAGAGAGAGAGAGAGAGAGAGAGAAAGAGACTGATTTATTAATTTATTATATGATTAATAAATAAATTAGAAATCAAAATAAATAATTTATTAATATATTATGAGAATAATATATTAATTAGAAATAGTATTGTTTAACTAAAAATTAATCAGAAATTAATTAGAATTAATTTTGGGATTAATTAGATTAATTAAAAGTGGAATGACTAAAGGTGACAATGTTTAAAATGTTGAACATTGACCAATTTTAGAACATCCCACATGGGGACGGTTCTAGAGGAGTTCTAGATGGCTTCTAGAGCTTTTATTGGGCTCTAAGGGAACTTGGATGCCTTAGGGGGAAAATCAAAAGGATTAGGGTTATCTAAAAGAAAGCCGCTTTATCGTTAGCCTCCCTATCACCTATATAAACCACATTGGGTTATGATTTTTGAAATTCTCCTCATTCCAAAGAGAATTTTGAAAATTCTCTTCCTCCTCCTCTCTCCTATTTAGCCTCCAATTTGCTAGGGTTTGGGTGTGAGCCATTAGAGGCATGAGACTTCTGGTGCTTGCTTTCTGAAGACCAACAAGGAAGGATTACTAGTTTATTTTCTATAATAAACTAATGTATGAATTTTCTAATAACTCTTTACTAATTTCGAAAATAGCAACATACTTTCAGGGTTCTTGATGTTCAATAGTTTTTTGTAAATCATAGTGAGAACATATATCCTTTAGGGTGCATGTGAAGTTAGGGTTTATGTTTTTTCCGCCTAAAATAGATTTTTGTAACATATAAAACCCATCACTATATTGTAGCTATGTAGTGTAAAGAGTTAACTATAAATGTTGTATATATTGAAAATAGAGAGTCGAGATTGTGTACTGTGAGTTATTAGATCAAATATAGCACATGTTGAGTTTCTTGTGATACTGAGTAATGAGAAAATTGAAGTGACATAATGAGCATTTGGTGACGATTGTAATGGTAGTTGGAGTAGCTTTAAATCCCTTAGTAGGAATTGTTAGTTAGAATGATGGCTTGAGTAGTTGTAAAACTATTCTCATTATAAATGAGTTTTTGACATCATAGTGTTGTTGCTTATAATTATCTGAATTATATGTTAGTGAAATTAAGAGATTAATTTGACTATAAATGTGATTTAGTATGTGAATAAATTTCGATATCTTTAATACTATAATTAGTTAGAATATTTTATATATATCTAAAATTGTTTGAATAACGAGATTAATTTGTAAAGACTCCATTTGTAATAGCAGAGTTAAAAGTAACAATATATTATGGTATAAAGCATCACAACTAGATTTGGCTCGTGACGCGTCCTAAGTAAAATGCTATATTAGAACAAGGTTAATATGTGATGTGTATGTTGATTTCATGTGATGCGTCTGGTATGTATGAGTGAATGAAATGACTTATCATTTCTAAAAAATTTAGGCATTGTGTAAGTATGGTATCTACGGGTTGTATATAAGATACCCCGTTTAGAGTTAGTGTAATTGATAAATTATGGTGTTTAATAGGGTTGAGAAGCATACATTAAATGTACCTAAGTGAGGTGAGATGAGAAATTTTGGTTCCTAGAGTTTAACTACCAAAAGAAGAAATGAATATAATTCTAACACCCCGAATTCAGAAGACCTGGAAAGGGAAGGAAAACCTCAAAAATCAGAAGGCGACTCATCGAGTAGGTGGGGTGGCTCGACGAGTAGGAGCGCGTTCCGGGTCGCGGGTTAAGTGACCTACTCGACGAGTCGGAGGACCGACTCGACGAGTTGGTCAGGGTTTGGGGAAACCCAAAATTCGAGACTTGGCACCCTATTTAAGCATCTTATTCTCCTCCTCTTGGTTCCATTCCCTGCCCCCATTGTCCAGAACTTAACCCACGAAACCCTAGATCATTTGGTGAGTGTGTGAGCCATTCTTGAGCATTTTGGTGTTCTTGGAGGCTAGAAGAAGAAGAAGGAGATTGAAGGTTCAAGGAGGAACTTGTAGATCCAGAAACACCATCTCATTTCCATCATTTTCTGGTAATCAAGTCTTCATCTTGACTTATAGCTTCTTAGATCTATTTATGTCCACTTTATGAGAGTTTTGGTCCATGGAGCTTGATCTATGGGACAAGGATGTCCCAATCAAATATCCTTTCAGATCTGGGGTCCCTAAGAGTGGTTAGGGCATAAAGGTGCAAGCTTTATGCCATTAGAACTCCCCATGCAAGGTTTAAGAGGTTGTTATGGCCTTTTGAGCAAAAAGGGCCATACATTGATGTAAAGGCAGAGGCTTTACATATTATTTCGACCCTAGAAGGTTAGATCTGGGTCCTAGATGCTTTGTGCCCGACTGAAATCGTCTGAATAGATTTGGACTTAGGAGGACTCGACGAGTTGCTCTTAGGACTCGACGAGTTGCTCTTAGGACTCGACGAGTTGCTCTTAGGACTCGGCGAGTCAAGCCATTTTCTTGTCCAAAACCCTTTGATAGCGGGTGTGTGTTGAGGACTCAGCCAGTTGGGTTCATTATGGACCTGAAGATCATGGTACTCGATGAGTTCAAGGATGAACTCGGCAAGTCCAAGGCAATCTCCAAACCCATGAAGACGGAATCGACGAGTTGTTCATAGAACTCGGCGAGTCATAGACTGGACACATTCATATGATGAAGATGAACTCGACAAGTTCAAGGATGAACTCGGCGAGTCGGTTGAAGATGGTCCCGATGTTATGGTTGAAGGTGAACTCGTCAAGTTCTTGCTAGACTCGACGAGTAGAGTCGGGGGGTTGTATCATTTTGAAAGAATAGGGACTCGACGAGTTGGTGTACCAACTCGGCGAGTCAAGTCAACTGGATGTTGACTTTGGCCAAAGTTGAATTTGACAAAGTTTGACCTAGTTTGACTTTTGAGGGTATTGTAGTTTAAGTGTTATTTTGGCTATTGATAGTTCGGGGAGCCGAAGGATCAACAGTTCAGGAGCTGCCGGTTAGCAGCCAGAAGTGTTCAGCTAGTCTTCAGTAGTGCGAGGTGAGTCCTCACTGGTTTATTGTGTTGGATAAGGTGTCTAAGTCCATAACAATATTTGAGATGTACTTGACCCGACCCGGCATGGTCCATTTGGGTTGCACTTCACCCGAACAATTTGTTTGGATAATCTTTTGAGAATAGTATGTTCATGCTTTATTAATATATTATAAGTTATAATATATTAATATTAAATCATATTATTTAATTAGTATTGGTCATAAATTAATTTAGAATTAATTTGGTGATCAAAAAGGTGACTAATTAAATATGGGCTCTTGTATTTTATGTAGTGTGGGCTAATACTCATTTGGAATGGGCTTGGCATGCATAGGAATCCATGGATAGTCCATGGAGCTTTTAACCCATGGATCCTTGGAAAGGAAGAGTCATGGGTATTAGGGTTTAGATGGATGTAACCCTAATCCTCCACACTATATAAAGGAGCTTATGATGCTTGAAATGACACTAGTTGTGTGTGAACAAGAGTGGTGGCCTAATTTCTAGAGCACATATATTATTCTCTCAAGATTCCAAGGTTTGTGGTGATTTGTGATTCCACTTGAGGCATTCACATTATTGGTGCTAGGCTCTCAAACTCCAAGCAATCAATCACTATCAAAAGGTATGTCATTCTTCTAGTGTTTTATGATTCTAGTTCTTCATGCCATGCTAGTTAGGATGTAAACCTTGGAAATTGTTATTTGCATGTATTTTAGAGAAAACATAGATCCAAGGTTTATTAGGGTTGCATGTACACTTAGGAGTGTTAGAATGCTCAAAACCCAACAATGGTATCAGAGCCTAGGCTTGTTTTCTTGAATACTTGATGCAAATAGCTGAAAAATGTCGAAAAACTGCATTCTGCACAGCTGACTCGCCGAGTCCCTCATAGAACTCGCCGAGTGCATGCATATATTCAACCAACTCGCCGAGTCAGTTCATGCACTCGACGAGTTGGCAGGCCTGAGTGCAGATTTTCGAGATTTTGTGCTGGAATTGGTCTAGAATCATTACCTTAAACTGTTTTGGACTTGTAAAACCTGTTTTTGATGTGGTAATGATTGTGGTGAACCAATTTCAAAGTAATAATCAAAGTTTCAAGTTTATATATGTTTATATGATTCTTGAAAGTTGTTGATTATGAATGTTCATGAACTTATGAGTTTTGGTAGATCATAGGAATTATGTGCAAATTGTTTGATAGTATAATTCTTGATCTTTATGACATTGAATGGACTCCATAACTTGTCCTCAAGTTATGGAATTCCAAAAGTTTTTCTTTTAAATGTTTTTTTAAGAAGTCATAAGTTACATTTTCTTGAAGAGTTTTCTAATAAATGCTTTTATGGACTCCATAACTTGTCCTCAAGTTATGGATATCCAAGAGTCTCTTCATTAAAAGTTTTAAAACACTTAATTAAAACTCATAAGTTATGAATATCCAAGAGTTTTTGAATTGTTCAAAACTTGCCCTCAAGTTTTGGAATTTGTAAAGTCGCACACAAACTTTAATTCCATACCCTAGAGTTTTAAAAGTTAAAATTCAACACTTATACTATTTATAACATTAATGGTTAATTATTATATATATGTATAAGATCAAGTCGTTTTACCGTTAGTAGGCCTCATTCACGAAGTCGGTCTATAAGGGGGGTATAAGGTTGTTGCCCATAAAATGGCAACTTAATGGGTGTCCACTCTCACCCACCGCTTCCTTGATCGGTGGAGGGTCGTTAGCCGAACGGGTAAGACAATGACTTTAATTCTCATTAAAAGTATAATGATTATAAAGTAACTAAATATTTTTATAAATTCCCAATCTTAGTTACTTTAGGAAAATGTGAATTTGGTGCTAACCCATGAAATTCACACTTTGTACCTTACCAAGTCGTTTGTGGAGCGTGTGTGGTTAACCGGCGCACTAACTTGGACTAGTAAGGATCACGAAGGGTGACTTAATGTTTATCATAGATCAGTGGAGCGTGTGTGGTTAACCGGCACATCGATTAGGTGATAATATCAAGGGTACCAAGTGAGTTTGCATGGTTATTCACACCTTGTTTTGTGATCCTCGGCATCCCAGTCACAAAACTTGAGAGGGCACAATCGAGATTGAAACATGCCATTGAAAAGTTCAATGAATCTCAAAAGAATCTAGGAATTTCAAATCCAATTAAAACCTAATAATTCATTTCGTTTTTTATGGTGGAAATTGGTCAATCGTTATTCACCTACCTTCAAATATTTTATAGCTTGGATTACGGCATCCCTCTTCCAAGTTATAAAATATTGTGTTGGGTCCTAGCCTTAATATTTCATATTGGGTGTTATATTAAGGACTTAGAATCAACTAACTTGATTTTCTCCCATTGTAGATGTCTGGTTCAGACAACTATGATCTTCCCAAATCTCTTGGAACAAACTTTCTTCTTGAAGATGATGTCCCTCAACATCATGCTTCACTTCCTCCACCTCCTCCATTTATTCTCCCTGACCCACAAGCCCGAAGACTTGAAAGGTTCAAGATCACTCAAGCTCTACTAGAAATGAAACATAAAGATGGAAGACCTGTGTGCACTCATGTCTTAGGAATGAAGTCACACATTGTAAGGCTGAGAATGTTAGGTGCTGTTATTTCAAGGAAGTTCGTTGTTGACTGGGTTCTTCAGTCACTTCCTGAGTCGTATAGTGAGTTTATTAAAGACTACCATATGACAGATCCTGACATAACCCTAATAGATCTTTCTTATTTGCTTGTTGCTGCTGAATCAGCAATGATTTGGCGCAATGGTCAAGCAAATATTGATGGAAGGTCTAATTCTCAAACTTCCATGGACATGGACAATGGCAACATTGGAAGTCCAGAAACGCTTTCTCTTCCCAATGGAAAGGGATCGGCATTGGTCAACCCGGTTGACCAAAAGGTAAAGGGAAAGGCTAAGTCTGTGATTGTCTCGTGTACCATTCCCAAAGAGTCTATATGTTTTTATTGTCATGAGAAGGGACATTGGAAGCGAAGCTGCCCTGAATACCTGAAATATTTAAAAGCAAGTAGAGACAAAATGTTTGACTCGGCTTCAGGTAAGTCCACTATCTAACTTTGTTAAAGTTCCTAATTTTTTATTCTTATTACATGATGTGACTAGGTTGCATCTTGATGTTTAGCAGGATCGAGCAAAAGGAAGGTTAAAAGAAGAGTGTGCTGAATCTGATCACGAAGATGGATTTCTATCGCATGGTTCGAGGATCGGATTCTTGAGCTACTACTTAGAAGTTATGATAGATTGTTAGGAAATATGTAATAGCATAGTTTCCATTTAAAGTTGCATTGTAAGGAAAAGTTTTTCTGCATTTTATAAATAAATAAAATTTTGTTTTACTTTATTTTATATCTCCTTGCAATGGCATTTATGGAAAATTGATGTTTGTATGTTTCTAGCAATAATGGAAATATGAGTTTGATTCTCTCATTTGTGGTTGTGTCTGAATTTACCAAATGAGGAAAGGTTCTCATCACCCAAGCTTCAATTGGACAGAAACTTGGAATCATACAAGCTGTATTGTATGATGAATGAGAATTTTCATCTTTGTAAAATTGAGACTAATTCATTGATCACATGCATATGTGAGTCAATTGAAGGACTAAGGAATTAGATACACTGGGTGTGTGCTGGTCAAGGTCCACCACAAAGATCGATAAGACTATTCGTCATGATTTACTAAAGTTTAAGTAAATATGGTTGTACCTACAAGTTGTAGTACAATTCTGAAACATTGGAAAAGTTTCAATGTATGGCAGGACGAATGGGAAGAATCAAATTGGGCAGAAAGATAAAAGGTTTCTCAAATCTGAAAAGATGAGAGAGTACTTTAGTATCTTGTTTTATGATCATCTTAATGATTAAGAAACCATGTCACAATTCATCCTCTAAAGGACATCTTAGTGCATTTTATGGCTAAGAAGAGGATTCATGAATTTTTGGAATGATTAAAATCAAAAAGATGAATCATACTTCGTTCCAAAACAACTCTTAGAGTCATACTCCAAGATTGTAACATTGAGTGACATAAAGTAAGGTTTAAAACACTTATCAAATGTAGTGTAAAATGTTTTCTACTCTTGTACATTTGAAATTGGTAAGTTGTGATGTCTTGGATAAGACAAAGACCAACTAAGACCAATTGTGTGAAGTGTTTATCTTGATAAGAATCCGCACTATCCCTTGAATATTTGTTTTGTAAAGGAATGGTCCTTGACTAGGGAAACTTATATGTCAAGAGGACAGTGGGAGTCTTAAAGATCCTGAAAGGATTTCAAGATTTAATCAAGAGTAAAACCTGAGTTTTATCACTAGCACACGACTTAAGGTTTGCAACCTATTAAGTTGACATGATTCTTGTTTCTGTGTCTGTTCCTATTAAGTTGACTATGCATATGAGTTCTGTTAGTTCTAAACTGTGTGCATAACAGCTTGGAAGCATTGGTGGGCCTTGTGCTACCAGGTGACAAGAAATTAAGATTGAACAAGTTCAATCCATGTAAGGCTGAATTTGTCACTAACCTTGTCTTGTGATTATGGTTTTGACAAATTCACATGGATAGAAACTCATACACTATAAAATCTAAGTGTCATAAGGTTTCTCTCCGATTCATGAAAATGATGGTGAGGAAATGCTTTCACTAAGTAGATTTTAAGTAGATAGCAATTGTGATGTTTGCATTCTCAAAGTCGTTAGTGGAGCGTGTGTGGTTAACCGGCACATTAACATGGGCTTGTGAGAAATGGCAAACAGGTCTAAACATTATGATTACGGCATCCCTCTTCATAATTGTTTAGACACACATGTGAGCTATCTAAGGAAAGATGTATGAGTCTGAGAAGCTTAGATAAAGTTTTGTCGAAGCATCTCGTGTCAGAAGTCTGAACTTTGGTGATGAAAGTCAATAAAGTATTGATTTCTAGAAGTCGATTTCAGAGTACATGTCAAAGCTAGTGGGAGCATAATTTTTGTGCTAAATAATTATTATGCTAGTGGGAGCATAATCAATTATGATGAGTATTGTTAATTATAGAAAACAAGAGTTTCACTTGGAAAATGTTGTTTTGCTATAATTAAGGGAGAGGAGATTATACTTCATTTCAATCTTAAAAAAAGTTTAGATTGAGATTTCAATCATCTTTAGTCAAGGATATATATATATATATATATATGGATTTTATGTTGGAATGGTTCAACATAAGGAGATTCTATATATATTGCGTTCTCAAATTCAATTATGACTACGACATCCCTCTTCATAGTCGATTTTTGAAAACATGGCAAATAAAAAAATATTGTAGCAAAAGATTGATCTAGTATCAGGTCTTTATGTGAGACATCATGAATCGTGTCCCATATGCTTCGGATATAGGATCGGTCACATGTGCTATAATATTTATCCGTTCTAAGTTTTTCAAAATGCTTAGAGCATTAAGAGTGAAAAAGGAATAGAACTGGATATGACTAAAATGATTAAGCAATTGTCGAGGACAATCTAAGGTTCAC
The DNA here is from genome assembly GCF_052849685.1 of Lactuca virosa. NCBI lineage: Eukaryota > Viridiplantae > Streptophyta > Magnoliopsida > Asterales > Asteraceae > Lactuca > Lactuca virosa. The sequence continues at coordinate 16,852,585 of NC_136434.1, forward strand.
CAAAGATTGGTTGCTAAGGGACAGTTGGAAGTATAGTGTTAAATTTTGGAAGGACCATATGAATATTTCTGAAAAGAGGTAGCTCTTGTTCAGATATGATAATCAAAATGGGAATATGGAAATTTTCCATATTGGGAGTTGGATATTAAGAATCTATGAGAAAGGTAGAAACTTTTATGCAAGAAGGATGTTCAAAGCAATGTACTTTAAATATGAGACTTCATTTCCATGGAATTGATCTCCTTTGGAATCCTCTGTAATGACTGATGACAAGGTTTTGGTGATCTTGTGCATAATCATTACGAGAGGATCAGTACATATAAGTTTAAAATCTAACAGATTTTTGGTAAATGGTAGGAATTAGGAATTCTTACATTTACAATAAGGATTTGGGATTGTGAAATGAGCATCATTGGAATCATGTTCAATTGATCTATTTCACAAAGTAAAGATCATAGACAAACATAATGTGCATACTTGGAGTATGGCATAACTATTGTTTAGAAAAACAAAGTGTACATGCTAGGAGCATGGGACAACTGTTGTTTTTATTCAAGTATTAAGTTGATTATTTGAAACATTATACAATGAATAATGTGTAATCAATATGGTGATAAATAAAAGGTGGTTTTATTTATATTCAAAAGGTTTCTGAGACCATATTGGATTCGATTATTATTGTGTTTCACTTTGCATGTTTTGACTTCCATAATAACTAGGTTATTCTTTCCAAATGATTAAGTTATTCAAACCATCCACAGTCGGTCATATGTTGGAAGTAGATATGAATCAAGACTGTCATGAGTTGGTTGTAGAGGTCTAAGATGTTGGACATGGCTACAACACTCATGAGTGCTCATAAGTTATGAGTATTGGATTCAACCCACGCTCACTTGCATCACTTCATGGAATTTATCTCGAGTGATCGTGATACGGTAATATCATATAAGTATTCAAACCTAGAGATATGAGTTGTAACCTATGAGTTGGTTGTACATTGATTGCACGAAAACGCAGCAGTAACTTGATGTTATAAAATGTGCCCTTGTGTATAATTCAACAAGTAGTAGAAACAAGTATATGAGTCGAAGTTTATATGTTCCTTCTAGTCCTTGGAGGATTAGAAGCGATATCTGGGCCCCTCGATGATTTTGTTTTGACCTATGTACCGGGCCCGGTCAGAACTAAATTGATGTGTTCGATTAAGTTCTTTGTCAAACAAATCGGAAATCGGGAAACAAACTGCTGGATAATAAGTAAGACATTGTTCCATGTATTTGTCTGGCTGATATCATGAAAGCAGAGGATTATATGATCACTTTTCTAAAATGGCGCTTCATAGTTCAACAGGGTTTGAGAGCTACGATTGCCGGTTGGTTCCTGAAGTCATATCTGCAAATATGTTATTAGACTCATCCAAGTGGGAGACTGTTGGATAAGGTGTCTAAGTCCATAACAATATTTGAGATGTACTTGACCCGACCCGGCATGGTCCATTTGGGTTGCACTTCACCCGAACAATTTGTTTGGATAATCTTTTGAGAATAGTATGTTCATGCTTTATTAATATATTGTAAGTTATAATATATTACTATTAAATCATATTATTTAATTAGTATTGGTCATAAATTAATTTAGAATTAATTTGGTGATAAAAAAGGTGACTAATTAAATATGGGCTCTTGTATTTTATGTAGTATGGGCTAATACTCATTTGGAATGGGCTTGGCATGCATGGGAATCCATAGATAGTCCATGGGGCTTTTAACCCATGGATCCTTGGAAAGGAAGAGTCATGGGTATTAGGGTTTAGATGGATGTAACCCTAATCCTCCACACTATATAAAGGAGCTTATGATGCTTGAAATGACACTAGTTGTGTGTGAACAAGAGGGCCTAATTTCTAGAGCACATATATTATTCTCTCAAGATTCAAAGGTTTGTGGTGATTTGTGATTCCACTTGAGGCATTCACATTATTGGTGCTAGGCTCTCAAACTCCAAGCAATCAATCACTATCAAAAGGTATGTCATTCTTCTAGTGTTTTATGATTCTAGTTCTTCATGCCATGCTAGTTAGGATGTAAACCTTGGAAATTGTTATTTGCATGTATTTTAGAGAAAACATAGATCCAAGGTTTATTAGGGTTGCATGTACACTTAGGAGTGTTAGAATGCTCAAAACCCAACAGTATGGGTCTAAGGCACCAATGCCGGCCCATTTAGTTTATGTATGATAGGAAGACCCGGGGGTTAGCCCTAGGCATTATGCATGAAAGACCAGGAGGCGGCTCCTGGCACACAATATGATATTATGCATAGTAGGAAGACCCGGGGGTTAGCCCTAGGCATTATGTATGAAAGACCAGGAGGTGGATCCTGGAACACTGTATGCTATTATGAATGAAAGACCATGAGGTGGCTCCTGGCACACTGTATGTTGATTAGCCAAGTAGAGTAGTATGTATGCTAGTTGTCTTTGTGATGCTTGCATGGAATACCAGGGGGTGGCCCTTGGCACTTGTTTGTAAGACCCAGGGAGTGGCCCCAGGCTTGACAAGAAAGACCACGTACGGCCTGTGGCATAACAGCAAGACTATGTTTGGCACATAGCACCTTACTTGATTATGGATATGTTGGTTATGTATGGCTCATAGTATGTATGGCATGTATGGACCAGTTGATATGTATGGTATGTGGTATTTGGGGAACTCACTAAGTTTCGTGCATACGGTTTATAGTTTTGGTTTCAGGTATCTTCAGTTTCAAGAAAAAGGAGCTCGGGATGATCGCATCGCATTCACCCATGTTATTCCGCATTATGTGATCTTTAGGATTTAACTCTGATAATGGTTTTAAATGAAATGTTTTCAATGTCTGGAACAACGTTATTAAAGGTTTTCTCATATTAAAAATGGAATTTTTGGCCTTGAATTTTGGGATGTTACAATAATTAAGTTATAGTTATTGAGTGAGTAGAGATATTAAACTAGAGTTGTTGATTTAACTACCAAAAGAAGAAATAAATATAATTAAGTTATAGTTTTTGAGTGAGTAGAGATATTAAACTAGAGTTGTTGAGGGGAATATTGAGAATGATGTGTTTGATTGAAATCGTAAGGGTTGTTTCCCCTATCGATTAAATTCAACCATCACAAAAGATTCAAAGTAATACTTTAAGAAAAAGATGGCAATATATTTTACATTAGTGACGCGGTTGAGGAGAGACAGTGATGCGGTTAGGAAGTAGTTTCTATATTCGGAAGACTAAGTAGAACTTATGACGTACTTTTGAGAGGCTATTTCGCGGTTTTTCAAAACACGAACTAGAGTTATTAGTAAACATATGTATTCGGTTAGAGATAACGAGAAGTAATTATAGAACATTATAGTTGAGAAAATAGTTCCTTTAAACCAATTGAGTGATAATACATTGGCAGAATTTTTTTTGAAATATCATCATATATAAGGATCAGTGAGTGGAGTATCATCTTGTTACTGTCTGGATCATTTTCCGTTTCAGTTAAAGTCGAAATTATTAAAGATTCAGATGAAGGGAATAGTACATTAAGACACAAGAGGTGTTTAAGCATAAGAAAAATATGTTAGTTATCTTAAACCCAAAGAAAACATAAGAAGTGTTTGAAATGAGTAAGTGCTACATTGTGTAAGTAACACGACCAGAAAAATAAATGAGAAGAGCATAATATTATGAGAGAACAAGAGTGAAGAGAGAGCACTAGACGTAAAAATAAGATGAGCTTTTGATTGAGTACATCAAGAAGAATGACCACGAGAACTTGTGATAAAGTGTTAATAAGAGTTAAATGTGATATCATCAAACGATTGATATTGTTATTAAGAATCAAAGAGTTATTCGATTTTCATATAATATAATATTCCTTGTATATATTGTTGAGTCAAGAGTTAAGAGTATAAATAGATGAAATGGTATAAATATATGAAATGGTGAAATGAGAGATTTCAAACAAAAAAATTGTAGTTATTATGAGTATTATAAAGAGATAGTGTATTGAGTTCTTTTAGAGTTCAAATTCAATAATGTCTTTAATGAGAATCAGATTACGAATTAGAATGAGTGAATAACCATGGATAGAAGTTATGGCTAATAGTAAGAGAAATACTATTAGTCGAGAAAAATCGGATATAGTTGATTATGATTAGTAGCTGGTAAAAATACTACCATTTAGAAAGAGTTAAGATTTGTGGATAATAGCAAGTTAAATACTATAAGTGAGGATAACTAGAAGTTGAGAGAGAATAAATATCGAGGAAGTTAGGTAATAATAAAGAATAAAATGTAAATCCCTAGGTTGGGAATATTATACGAATTTCTATCCCTCTGTGTATGGATGATTATAATTCCTTTATATGTGATTTTATCACATAGAGATGTTGATGAATCCTAGTATTTAGAAAATATTTAGAGTTAAAGTTTTAGCATTTTGATAATGCTTGAGTGATAAACATAATAGTAGAGTTTAAGAGATTTACAGTTCTATTAAAACCAATATAATTATAAATGATCTTTACCATTGATATACTTCTTTGAGATCTCAATAATTTCATTTTTAATCAATATGAGTTTCAATCATAGCACGTCTTTAATGACTAAGATATAGATGTTGTTAAATATGTTCGACATACATATAAACATTGTGCTTATATAATCAGAGTAAGTAGTGAAAATTTGAATCATTACTATAGTATAAGAGTACTATAATTGAGATGATAAGTCAAAAATAGACAAATTATTTAAGTTATTTTCCTAAGAGATAAAGCACTAATTAGTTACTTGGAGAAAGTTTAGGTGAAACAAGTTTGAAGTACATGTGAGTATTATATGGTATGAGAAAAGAGTAAGAATGTTTAATATACTTAAGGATTACGATTTGACGAGAGAAAACCTAATAGTAAAATGAGATCGTGACTTGAAATGAGACACCTTTACTTACTTAGGGAGATTCCAAGGACAGAATCCTTTTAAGGAAGGGATAACTCGTGATACCTATTTTCACAACAGGTATTAAAGTTTAATAATAAGAAAGAATTAGTGAGTGGAGTATCATCTTGTTACTGTCAGGATCATTTTCCGTTTCAGTTAAAGTCGAAATTATTAAAGATTCAGATGAAGGGAATAGTACATTAAGACACAAGAGGTGTTTAAGCATAAGAAAAATATTTGAGTTATCTTAAACCCAAAGAAAACATAAGAAGTGTTTGAAATGAGTAAGTGGTACATTGTGTAAGTAACGCGACCAGAAAAATAAATGAGAAGAGCATAATATTATGAGAGAACAAGAGTGAAGAGAGAGCACTAGATGTAAAAAGAAGATGAGCTTTTGATTGAGTACATCAAGAAGAATGACCACGAGAACTTGAGATAAAGTGTTAATAAGAGTTAAATGTGATATCATCAAACGATTGATATTGTTATTAAGAATCAAAGAGTTATTCGATTTTCATATAATATAATATTCCTTGTATATATTGTTGAGTCAAGAGTTAAGAGTATAAATAGATGAAATGGTATAAATATATGAAATGGTGAAATGAGAGATTTCAAACAAAAAAATTGTAGTTATTATGAGTATTATAAAGAGATAGTGTATTGAGTTCTTTTAGAGTTCAAATTCAATAATGTCTTTAATGAGAATCAGATTACGAATTAGAATGAGTGAATAACCATGGATAGAAGTTATGGCTAATAGTAAGAGAAATACTATTAGTCGAGAAAAATCGGATATAGTTGATTATGATTAGTAGCTGGTAAAAATACTACCATTTAGAAAGAGTTAAGATTTGTGGATAATAGCAAGTTAAATACTATAAGTGAGGATAACTAGAAGTTGAGAGAGAATAAATATCGAGGAAGTTAGGTAATAATAAAGATTAAAATGTAAAGCCCTCGGTTGGGAATATTATACGAATTTCTATCCCTCTGTGTATGGATGATTATAATTCCTTTATATGTGATTTTATCACATAGAGATGTTGATGAATCCTAGTATTTAGAAAATATTTAGAGTTAAAATTTTAGCATTTTGATAATGCTTGAGTGATAAACATAATAGTAGAGTTTAAGAGATTTACAGTTCTATTAAAACTAATATAATTATAAATGATCTTTACCATTGATATACTTCTTTGAGGTCTTAATAATTTCATTTTTAATCAATATGAGTTTCAATCATATCACGTCTTTAATGATTAAGATATAGATGTTATTAAATATGTTCGAGATACATATAAACATTGTGCTTATATAATCAGAGTAAGTAGTGAAAATTTGAATCATTACTATAGTATAAGAGTACTAAAATTGAGATGATAAGTCCAAAATAGACAAATTATTTAAGTTATTTTCCTAAGAGATAAAGCACTAATTAGTTACTTGGAGAAAGTTTAGGAGAAACAAGTTTGAAGTACATGTGAGTATTATATGTTATGAGAAAAGAGTAAGAATGTTTAATATACTTAAGGATTACGATTTGACGAGAGAAAACCTAATAGTAAAATGAGATCGTGACTTGAAATGAGACACCTTTACTTACTTAGGGAGATTCCAAGGACAGAATCCTTTTAAGGAAGGGATAACTCGTGATGCCTATTTTCACAACAGGTATTAAAGTTTAATAATAAGAAAGAATTAGTGGATGAAAGTGATCGTTCACTCTGAGATGATTTTGTGGGTATAAAGTTCGTAAAAAACGGAGTTCGTATGAGAAAGTTATTGTCGTTCAAAGTTGAGATGAAAGTACATTGCTATTTCGAGAAACATGGTGCGGAGTTAATTTACATGGTGCAGAGGTGAGCAGATTCATGAAACATGTATCGGTTACTGAAGGACATGTGGTGTAAATGTGGAATACATGGTGAAAACCGGGAACAACACATAACCGCGAAACGGCCTTATGCTTGTCGCGACGCGATGGGCTAATAATATAAATAGTTTTCATTTATGACGTTTTGAGAGTTTTCGAACATGCGGTCAGGGGAGAGGCTCGACAGGTTTTCCCGTTATTACATAATTACATTTGTTTCATATTTCTTAGAGGGTTGTTAGATCCGAGTATGTTATACGTGATTTCGTGATACGGTGCTATTACGAACCTAGTGAATTCTTAAATGTTAATATGGTCATTATGGGTTAAATACCTTAATTTATTGAGATTTGTCGATTGGGTTAACGGTTTGTAGGGTTAAGTCATTAGGTGATTATATTTGAAAACTTGACTAGGTGGTGACAAATGGTTAGCGAGTCTGGTTAGCGATCAAATAATTGATCATTGTACTTCACATAGTGATGAGATTAGAGAAGTTCTAATGAAATTGATAAATTGTCCAAATAGGTTTTGACAAGTGATAAATTGGAAAGCATCACAGAGATGGAGGCCGCAATAATAGTTAGGTCTTGTTACATAGTTGAGGTCTGGGAAAGTGGTGTCCGGGAAAGTTTTCTGACTAGGAAAGAAACCATGATGTCTGATTGTACATCTGACTGACTGTGTTGAATGATGAAAAATGACCATATTACCCTTCTGTTCTATATAATGATGTATGAAGTTGCACAATAATTAAAAAAAACATACAAACTGTCATATATAATCAAAATTACACAATAATCATTTAAAAATCCAAATACAAATTGTTGTACAAAGTAATTAAACATAAATCAACTAAAATCCAAATAGAATGTCGATTAGGTTGTTTTTAGTTTATTGTTTTTCAAGTTGATATTGCGTTGTTATTCTTTCTAACCATTTTAGTTTTTTTATAACCTAATGTGTGATTCTTGACCCGGTTTATAACCGATAATGGTAGGATGGATGAGATTTTTTAAAATAAAATTAGGATGGCGGTAGTGTTGTCCAAAAAAAGAATTAATCCAATAAAAATGAACTAAAAAATTTACTAAAAGAAATTAATAATCCAATAAAGTAATATTTATTAATCCATAAATATTATATATTATAAATAATATTTATTAATATACAATGATCCAGTAAATAAGTAATAATCCAATAAAAACAATTTAAAAAATATTATTTAAAAATAATAATAATCCAAGAAAGAAAGAGGCAATGTTTGGGGCACAATTGTTTTTTCGGCCCATTCAGCTAGAAAGATATGGTTTTGTGGATTTCTGGGAAAGAAATGTCTTACCGGAAAAGACCCTTTTTTTGTGAAAATCAAAAAGTCTTCCTAGTCCATTCAACCATAAAGATCTGTTTGGACCTGGAAAGATGTCTATCAAACGGGGCTTAGTCTTCACTAACTAACCAAGTGAGAAACCTTATCTTTCTCTAGATAATTCTTATCTACATATGTGAATAGAGAAAGAGAAAGGTAACGAGTATACGGAGATTAAAGAAAAAAGAAAAAGAGTAAGTATAGAGAGAGAGAGAGAGAGCAAGTGCAGAAATAGAGTACGACGAGTTAAGTGACGAGTAAATTGTGAATATTAATTAGTAAATGAGGTACGAGTAACTGTACACCTGGCGTTTGGTGAATTTATATGTCATAATCATTATGTGTATCATCGTTAAGGATTAGTAACTAATCTCTTTGTAGCTTATCCTTTTTTATGTGTGTTTTGTAGGTAATTTAATTTAAGAAGTTAAGATCAAAGAAGAGAGATAGTGATACTCGGCTCGGATCATTGTATTTTAATTTCTTAAAACCAATCATGTTGATAACTACTTATACTATAGTATTAATGTAAGCATACACCAATGTGTCTTTATAAATAATAAGTGAATTTGTTTTGGTGTACCTTGTGTTAAAAATCTAGGTGTTTCAATAAGCGCAATGCATGCCACATCATAAGTCGCAACGCAAAGTTATGTTCAGCCTAAAACCTAGTTTTGGGCTTTGATTCTTATACAAGGACATTAAATTCTAGGGCTTGTCATTCTCTCCCGCCTCCTTCTCTAGAGAAACCCTAAAGTAGAAACCTTGGCCTCTATTTATTTATTTCTTTAAATTTTGTTGCTTTTGATGGTTCTTGAGGAATAAGAAAGCCTCTTGGTGCTCGGTGAAGCAAGTTCCAGAGTTATTCTAGCATTTCCAAGCCTTCTGGAACCTTGTAAGCATTTATGTTCCATCCTTATGACATTTGGTTAGTAGATATAAGGATTTTATCTTATTTTCGATGTGTTCATGTAGAAAACTCTAGGTCTGAAGGTTGCGTCTTGGGGTCTTCTAGACTTATTGTGGTGCATAGAAATGATTATTGTCTTCCCTTTTATGCCATGGATGGATTTGGTTGCAATTTTGTCCCATTTTAGATGTAGGGTTAGAGTTAGGTTTGTTTTAGGCATGCATGTGAATGAAGTTGAAAAATATATCTACTAAGATCATTTTTTAGAATTAATATAGAAGGTTTAAGCCTTAGTCTTAAGGGATTAAATGCTTAATAAAAGATTGGAATCTAACTGGAAATCATTATGCGACTAAGGATATGTCGTGATATGTGGATTGAATGAGATTTGCGACTATTTTGTCGCCTAGTGACCACGATGCGACCAGGAGCTGGGTCGCGGCGTGTTGCACATTGATTGTTGACTTTTTGACCAGTTTGACTTTTAGTCAAGCTTTAGTGTTTTTGAGCAATAGACTAAGTTTGTACCTCTGTTTGGTTTTAGATAGTTCTTGTTAGCTTATTCAAAGAGTTGTACATGTGAGACTGTAGTGGTAAGTATCAGGTGAGTTTTCTTACTATACTATGTTTGAGAGTACATGTCCTTGATTGATAAGTTTTCTTTGTGACTTATGTATGAAATAACGTAGTTGGACTACAGTACTAAAGAATATAGTTGGACTATAGTAAAAAAGAATGTAGTTGGACTATAAAAAGAAAGATAATAGTTAGACTATAGCAGGCATGAATGTAGTCAAACTATAGTAGAAAAGACTATGTTTTGACTATAGCATTCATTGTGTATATCTTATCTTAGGGAGCTCACTAAGCTTTGTGCTTACCGTTTGAATTTTAAATGTTTTTAGGTTGTTCTGGTAGCAAGAGGAAGGACACAACATGACTATATTGCATAAATGGATATGATTTCAGAAACTTATGTTGATCTGATTCCAATATGTTTATTATTACTATGATTTTTAAAACAATGTGACATGTTTTGGAGCAAATGGTTGTTTGGTATGTTTTGGGGAAAATAGATTGATGGTTGATTACTTTTTAGAAAAAGTTAAATATTTAGGTTGAAAATTTGGAAGCTACAAGTTGGTATTAAAGCCTTGGTTTAAGGGATTTGGGCTAGCACTGGATGCGACCGAACTCAAACCGTGGTCTAAGAGTTTTTATAAAATGTTTTTCTAAATTATTTTATAAAAAGAGGAAAGGATGTGATGTGTACAGTCAGTCAGAGCTTAAGTAAGAAAAGTGATTCCCATAATACGCATGCATGTTTTATATGTTATTTATATTGTAGATAGACATGAATGCTAGAATGTGGGCTAAGGTTCTACTTAGGATTGCATGCTAGAATGCATGCTTAGGGGAGATGTCTTATTATGCGTTATATGTGTTTGATATGTGTTGCTTGAAGTTTGTGTTGATATTGTTAGGTTAGTAAGGGAATGTTATAAGTTTATAAGCATAGTTGGGGTCTTAGGGTAGGGGATGTATTCAAATGTCTATCCTATTCTTGATTACATACAAGTGTGCATGCATGAGATAAATCGTCGATATTAGCAGACACTTTTCCGGCACGTGAGTGGTGGGAATCCTAAGGATGCCTGGTTAGGTTGTGAAAGTATGCAGATAGGGACATACCTTATTTTAGATATTATAAGTTGCATAGCCCAAGCACGAGTCGTGCTTCTTGCCAAAACCGTTATTAGTTGCCAAGTCTATTATATAAATATCAGATAACCTCTCGGTTGAACCCTAGAAGACTAGAGACGGAAAGAAACCTTTTTTCAAACGGTTTTTGGTGACTTTTCTTTGTTTCCATCAATTTCTAAGGATCTGAAGACAATGGATCGTCTCTTTCTATTAGTTTAGTAAGATTTAATCGTGTTATTTCTCTTTTTATCAGTTTTCATCATACTTTAGCCATGTCTCGCTAGAATCCTAGATTTCAGTTCTGCAAGATTATTACTTTTTATGTAGTTAATTATTAGATCTGGTTTTTATTGTGTGATTCTATTTAGTTATTTCAGTTTTGCGTGTAATGAATGTTTGATTTTGATTCCTTTTAGCCTGATAAGCTAATTTAGGATTAAATCAATCTAGTTAATCATACAATGCAATCCGTAATTGTTCTAATCAACTAATAATAAGTAACAAGTATCAGATAGGTTCCATGTTGCGATTTAATTCTGATATAAACTAAAATTTCGTATTTTTACGCTTCCGATCTTGTGAGAAGTATTGAATATTGTTGGGATTTTACACAGATCTTAGTGTTGCTTTTCTAGTTTTATTAAAAGCTTGTTTAATTGAATTAGTAAAAAGTTAGGATTAACCGAAAAACTTGTTTTGGTTAGTTAATTAGGTAAAAGAGAACTCACACTTTTCATATAACACTTAGGTACTTGGTACTTAAATGTTAATCTAATATTATTAAATGGCTTGCAGATTTTTACAAAAGAGTAACCAGCTGAGCACAATCAAGTTGGAACTACACTCTCGGGGTCTAGTTTATTATGATTGGAACATAATGTACTTGTAATCTAAAACAATGTTTTTTTTGGAATAATGTATGTTTTAATTAAGCTTGTCTAAATATATGTATTAGTTTAATTTATCAATGATTGACTATTTGCCTAAATCATTTTTCATAACGATCACCATCATATTCAAAAATGATTAAAATTCTTTTATGAGACTAGATCTCTTAATTAGAATTACAAAGTAAATATCAATATTTTATAAATAACATGTTCTATATGCAAAATACTTTTGACTTAAACTTGTTTTAAATCAAACTCATCTTTGACATTGTTATCTTTGTTATATAATGACATTCAGATATTCCAACTTCAAGAAAAGGATCCTTGAAGGCAAATAATGTAGTTTAGTTTACATACGTAAATCCTATTTATATATAAAAGATACCTAATGATATTTTCACTAAGTAGTAGAGAAAATAAATATTAAGGAACTATAAACTATGGTGTATGGCTTCCTTTCTAATGAATGTATGAGATTTATCATAAGATACCAAATCAACTTTATTAACAACTATAGTAGTTATAAATTATATTTTACATGTTAAAACATAATTGTGAAATCTTTGTTGAAGGTTTCGAATATAAAGTTGAAATACAAACTGGTATGAACTATCTAAGGCCTTAATGATAATAAAGGATGAATTAAATCTTACTTGGTATGATTTTCTTTGTAATCGGTAGAAATGTCCTTTTATTTCCTTGTGATAACACCTAGAACACTATCAATTGTACATTGAGATACAAACACCAACTAACTAGTAGATATAACATTTTCTTCATAAGATTTTGTATAGAAAGGCTCCATCCCTATCTTATTAAATGTTTTATGGATTTAAAGCCTATGTAGGATTAAAGCTTTTAAACCCAAAATCTACAAGATACATATTTGTATAATACTCTAAATGTGGCTTAGATTATTATATACAAACCAAACAAGAATAAGTTCTCTTATTCCCTTGATAGTTGAGTTAGTAGAAAGCAAGCTTCTAATGGATAAACAAGTGGGAAATACATGGAACTTGAAGCAACTCTAGAAGCATAACATGATGTAGTTAGAGTTGGTACTAGTTTTTAATAACGATTGTTAAAATTGAATAATATTTATTCACAAACACAAATTGTTCATATTAGTGGTAGAAATCATCTCTGACTTGAGAAATGTGGAATCTCTCATTGATGAGCTTTTATTGATGGTTTCTAGCAAATCCATCAAATACCAATATGCTATGTTAGATCTCGAATCTGATTAATGACTTAAAGTCATAGACATGAGATGTAATCCATGTAAGATAATCAAGTATGGTCTTGATTAATCTTTCTCTTTATAGCAAGGCTACAAGGAGTAAGTGATTCTTTTAAAAAGAATACATTACATGGATAACCATACACATTAAAATAAAAACTTGTTATAAAAGGATTTTCTCATGCTCATGTCATTGACTATGATCCTTATCATACTCATGACAATGACTAACATCAAACCTTTTTCACAAGTCGCTATGATTAGATCAACAAGGATATTATTTACTATAAATTCATATTCTCAATATGAGATATAGCAAATAGATTTCAAGAAATGCCACTTTTCTTAATAGAAATCTACTAGAAGATATCTATATAGATTAAGGTTTTCTAAATCCATGTTATCCTAACAAAATGTGTAGAGTTTGAGATCCATTTGTGGATGTAAAGCAAACATCTCAATGTTGCAATCATCATTTTAATGTAAAACCATAAGGTATGATTTTATATCAAAATAAATAGAACATGTGTGTTTACTAAGAATTATTGGGAGCATAGTGTCATTCCTAATCTTGTATGAATGAAACATACTTAATCATAAGAAGTTACACTCTGACCATATCAGGCTTTGTCACCTTGAATCGGAATGTGTTTCTAAAATGAAAGACTTAGGAAGGACAATGTACATACTTGGAATGTAAAATCTATAGAGATAGATAAAAGAAATGTTAAAAGTTTTATATACTTATGCATATATTGACAATGTCTAGAAAGAGATCAAGATAGAAGATTCCTATGGAGGAACCTTAGCATTGTCACATGGCACTAAGTTTGAGCCAGCCTCAAAAGGACCTAGCTCATAGGTTTGAACTAACTGAAATGATTTATATTTGATTTGCTTGGAAAATGAATCCATCATTCATGTGATATTATGCATAAGATCTGGTATATGATCATGTTATAAGCATATCATAATATACCAGTTGAATACATGGTTAAGTTATCGGATGACTATAGGAACATTCTATGAGTACTTTAGAAGAACTAAGAGAATGTATATGAGACATTTAGTTTAGAATAAAATCTTCATATAAAGAGCTACATATGATTCTGATTCTAAACAAATGTATATAGTTATGAGTTATAATTGGATTATGACATCATTAAGGGATGAAGAGTAAGTTTAGTTGGAATTAGGTCCAAGCACAAGAAAACGACACAATCTACTACAAAATAAGAATACACTACTTTAGAAGTTGAAATCTAATAAGATTGGATGAATGAGTTCATTGAAAAACTATGTTGATTTCTGCCATTCAAGGATCACATAGAAATCTTTGTGACTTCGAGAGTATACTTAATCGAGTTAAGGGACTCTATGTCACGAAAGAACACCAATCATATACTCTAAGATATTTAAATATACCTAGAGTAAAGTCAAATATGGAGATGATAGTATTCGCAAAATTCATACAAATTAAGTTTAGTCAAACCCATTAATAAATTCATTCCTCTGAGCTAAGTATGAATTGTCACACTTCACTTGTAAAACTTTATTATTCTATAAATGGGATTTTGATTTGGATTTAGTATTTGGATATTGGAACATTGCAACAACAACTATTATATAATGTTTTGATATACTAGGATATGATGATAACATTAATACTTGTTGTGTTCTATATCAACATGTTTAATCCATGAATAATCTTATTATTCTAAAAGTTCATAGTCAGTTATAATTGTGGGAGCAATTATGAAATAAGACTAATATGAATTGGATTGGTTGACTTTCACTAGATGAAGGCAAGAAATGGGTTGTAACCAAGTTTCATAGGTACTTGTTAGAGAAATGTTATTGAACTGACCCGCATCAAGATCATCTCATGGATTGATGTCATGAATGATACTTGATTAAAAAGTAATATCTTTGTGTAACGTCCCAAAAATAAGATACAAAAATTTCATTTTTAAATTAATAAAACCAGTATCCCAAAATTATTGTCATACAAATCCAGATAAACAGATGTATCAATCATCATGTCACATCAGAGTAAATCAAGAAAATACGGAACGAGGTGGTGTGTGCACTGAAATGATCCCGAGCTCTTCCCTTTGGAACTGGAAGTACCTGAAACATAAACTGAAAACCGTAAGTACAAAGCTTTGTGAGTTCCCTAATACATAATAAACACATATTGGGCCCTGCCCAGCATCGGGCCCAGCCAGGCATCGAGCCCCGCTCGGTATACAGATTCAGACCCGCCGAGCATACATATAAACATATAACATATAAATACATACAAATGCAATAATCATAGAGATACATAGCATACAAAATGGGCATCGGGCCCCGCTCGGTAAGCATACAAGTACATAACACGTGCATGAGTCACGCAGACTTCTAGCACCCTAACATAACATAACCATGGGCCGACATTGGGGCCTTCGACCCGCTAAACACAGTGAGGAAACTCACCTTGAACTGCTGAATCACACGAAATAATATATGGCTATTGGTCTGACAAATCCCTGAGCTATGAATACCAAATAACATGCAATTAATAGTTGGATTCCAATCCATAACCATTAGTCCATAATTCGGGTAAAAAGACCATTTTACCCCTTACCTAGTTTGGCCCAAGACTAAGGCCCAAACCTACAAATCAAAAAGGTCCATTTACCAAAAGAATCATACAAGGCCCAAACATGGCCCAATTTTCCAAATTGGGCCCAAATACCTTCCATGGGCCTTACTCCAAGGTCCAATAATATTCCCAACCCAAAACACTAGAGTTCAGATGGCCCAATGAAGCCCTAAACATCTACGCCCAAAAGAATGGCCCAAACCGAAGATCCAAACTATGAAGCCCAACTCCCACGTACTCAACACGTACGCGTAGTTTACTCGCTTTAGGGATTGTACGCTAAGCGTACCTACTTGTATGGCCAACGTACTCCCCCATTTGGCCATTTCCCATTTCCAGCTCTTAACCTATTAAGACATCACTCCAAAACTTAGATCTGACTTCCTTGATATGGTTTATCACGTAAAGTTGCTAACTTTACGTGCATGCATGGCTTAATGAAGCTCTTAAAGCTCAAAAGGACTTAAGAGATGACTTAAGCATGCATGGGAGCATAAAGCCCATAAAGCTTGCACCTTTAAGCTCAAGACACTCATAATGTGTCCAGATCTAAAAGAATAAGCCCCTCAAATGACTCAGCTCCTCAAACTAACCCAAAAAGGGACTAAAAGCACCAAAAACCATGACAAGAAAAGATCTAAGCAAGGAGAAGTCAATGTTTAAACTTGATACCTCAAAAGACTTGCAAAATTAGTGATGATTCTGGATCTATAAGATTCACACTAAGCAATGCACCTTCAACCTTCATTAATCCCTTCAAAATGAGAAAAATAAGCACCAACTTCTTCTCAAGAGCTCAAAGACACAACAATGGAGGCTAAGGGTCGATTTTTAGGGTTTTAGGGAAATGGAGCCTGGTAAAGAGGCTGACCCTAGGGACTTAAGGACTTTATATAGGGTGCAACACCCTAAAATTAGAGTTTTCAAATCCACGTATTACGCCATGCGTAACCTGTTGGATATAGTGTCTAAGTCCATAACTATATTTGGTATGTACTTGACCCGACCCGGCATGGTCCATTTGGGTTGCACTTCACCCGAACAATTTATGGATAATCGTTTGAGAATAGTATAAGTTATGATTTATTAATATATTATAAGTCCTAATATATTAATATAAAATCATATTATTTAATTAGTATTGATCTATAATTAATTTAGAATTAATTTAGAGATCAAAAGTATGACTAATTAAATATGGGCTCTTGTATTTATATAGTGTGGGCTAATGCTTATTTGGAATGGGCTAGGCTTGCATGGAAAGTCCATGGATACTCCATGGAGCTTTAACCCATGAATCTCATGGAAATGAAAAGACATGGGTATTAGGGTTTACATGGATGTAACCCAAATCCACCACACTATATAAAGGGGGCTTTGGTTCTTGAAATAACACTAGTTGATGTGTGTAAACTAAGAGGGCCGATTTCAAGAAGTTTGTGACTATTCTCTCAAGTTTCCAAGTTTGTGGTGATTTGTGACTTCCATTTGAGGCATCCACATTATTGGTGCTAGGCTCTCAAACTCCAAGCAATCAACTACTACTACAAGGTAAGTAATTCTACTAGTTTTATTTGATTCAAGTACCCCATGTCATGCTAGTTAGGATAAGAACCTTGGAAAAATAATTATTTGCATGTATCTTAGTCAAACCTAGATCCAACGTTTCTAGGGTTGCATGTACACCATAGGAGTGTTAGAATGCTCAAATCCCATCAGTGGTATCAGAGCCAGGTTTGTTTATTTGATACTTGATGCAAAAAAAAAAAAAAAAAAAAAAAAAAAAAAAAAAAAAAAACTTGAAAAATCGAAGTTTTGTTCAAAAGCTCGTATCAAAATTTCAAGTTTTGTATATGTACTTACGATTCTTACGATTCTTGAAATTTTTGATATGAACACTCATAAACATATGAGTTTAGAAGATCATAGAAATTATGTGCTAATAATTGATTAGATTAATTCTTGATCTTTATGTGTTTTAATGGAGTCCATAACTAGTTCTTAAGTTATGGATAACCAAAAGTCACATTTATAAATAACCATTAAAAGAACACATAGGTTACAAAAAATGAAGAGTCTTCATTTTTAATAACCATTAACTCATAAGTTATGAGAAATGAAAAGTTTTGAAAGCTTACAAAACTTGCCCTCAAGTTTTGGAACATGTAAAGTCATATTAAAAACTTTAGTTCCAACCCCTAGAATTTTTAAAGTTAAAATTCAACCCTTATACTTTATAATATTATAAGTTTAATAATATTTATATATATACAAGATCAAGTCGTCTTACCGCTAGTACGCCTCATTCACGAAGCCGGTCTATAATGGGGGTATAAGGTTGTTGCCTATAAAATGGCAACTTAATGGGTGTCCACTCTCACCCACCGCTTCCTTGATCGGTGGAGGGTCGTTAGCCGAACGGGTAGGAAAAGGACTTATAAATTCTCATTAAAAGTATAATGATAATACTAAAGTAACTAAACTTTATTGAATTCCCAATCTTAGTTATTTTAGGAAAATGTGAATAAGGTGCTAATCCATGAAATTACACTTTACACTTTGTTTAAGTCGTTAGTGGAGCGTGTATGGTTAACCGGCACACTAACTTGAACTTAACAAGGTAGGTAAAGGGTGACTTAATGTTTATCATAGTATCGATGGAGCGTGTGTGGTTAACCGGCACATCGATTGAGGGGTAATACATTAAGGGTACCAAGTAATTTGCATGGTTACTTCACACCTTGTTTTGTGATCCTCGGCATCCCAGTCACAAAACTTGAAGGGCACACTCGAGATTGAAACATGCCATTGAAGAAAGTTCAATGAATCTCAAAGAATTTAGGAGTTTCTAAACCAATTAAAACCTAATTAAATATTTCGTTTTTCATGGTGGAAATTGGTGAATCGTCATTCACCTACCTTCAAATATCTTATAGCTTAGATTACGACATCCCTCTTCTAAGTTATAAAATATTGTGTTGGGTCCTAGCCTTAATATTACATTTGGGTGTTTTGTTAAGGACTATCTCTATATCTAATCTAATCTATTCCCTCTTTTTTCAGATGTCTTCCAATAACAATGCTTCTGGCTCAAACCCTACTAGCTCCTTCTCTCTCATGAATCTTTGTGGGAGAGTCATCTTTGATGGGTCCAACTTTACAGATTGGATCAGAAACATCAGGATGGTCACTCGGTATAAGAACAAAGAATATGTTCTCGACAAGGAGCTGAAGGTACCCGAGCCAACTGCTACTCCTGAAGAGCTTGCTGAATATGAGGTACATGAAAGAGATTGCTACAAAAGTGGCATGCATCATGATGGCCACCATGACAGCCGAGCTCCAAAAGTCCTATGAGGACTATTATCCTTTTGAGATGCACCAGGACTTGATGGACCGCTACCATCAAAGTGCTCGTCAAGAGCGATATGAAATAATCTCCTCCATGATAACAACCCGAATGAAGGATGGTGAACCCATCACGGGCCACATGCAGAAAATGCAAAGGTATGTGGACCGTTTACTGAAGCTGAATGTGAACTTCCCTGAGGAGTTAGCAATAGACATCATTTTTCACTCCTTGCCATCGTGTTATGATCAATTCCGCATGACATATCACATGAACAAGGAAGAAGTCACCCTCAGCAAACTTCAAGGACTCTTGAAGACCGCCGAAAGTGGTCTAAAGGGTAAGTCGGTTGTTACTACTCCTACTCCTACTCCAACTGCGGCCAATGTCTTGGCAATCGGGCATGGCAAAGGGAAGAAGAGAAAGAACCCTTCTAAGGGTACCAAGGGTAAGATCCTTGAAGGCTCCTCTTCAAGCAAAACCAAGAAAGGTTTTGTCACTCCTTCTGCTAACCCTAATGAGGCTGAATGCTTCTATTGCCATGAAAAGTCGCACTGGAAGCGAAACTGCCCAAAGTACCAGCAAGATTTGAAGGATGGGAAAGTAAAACCCAACCATGCAGGTATATACACTATATTGTCTAATAACTCACCTCATTCTAAGTCTTGGGTCCTTGATACAGGTTGTGGTATTCACATATGTTGTGATTTGCAGGGACTAAAAAGAAGTGAGAATGTGGAGCAGGGAAAGATAAACTTGATCATGGGAAATAGGAAAGCTTCACCTGTCACCAAGATAGGAGTTTATTCCTTAGTGCTAAATAGTGGGTTTACATTAGATTTGAATAAATGTTATTATTCGCCAGAAATGGCAAGAAATGTTATTTCCTTTCATGCATTGTATAAACAAGGTTTTACCTTTTATTTTGATAATAATAATGGTAGTATTGATGCTTTCTTTAATAATGTTCTTTATTTTAAAGCATTACCTTGTGATGGCGTGTATGAAACTGTATCTGTTGTAGATAATCTAGGAAATAATGTATTGTGTATTAACTCTTCCACTAGCTTAGATAAAGCATCCTTATGGCATTGTCGTCTTGGACATGTAAGCAAGAAACGCATAGGCCAACTCCAAAAGGATGGAGTCTTGGAGTCATTTGACCTAAAGTCAGATGATAGTTGTGAATCTTGTTTGCTTGGTAAAATGACAAAGTCACCTTTTACTGGCACTTGTGCTAGGGGTGAAGGTTTGTTGGACCTCATACACACGGATGTGTATGGACCCTTCAGAACCGCCACAAGAGATGCTAATCGGTTCTATGTGACTTTTACTGATGATTTTAGTAGATATGGATATGTCTACCTAATCAAGCATAAGTCAGAAACCTTTGAGAAACTCAAAGAGTTTAAGCAAGAAGTGGAGAATCAGTTGGGCAGGAACATTAAGATGCTTCGATCCGATCGTGGTGGTGAGTATCTTAGTACTGAGTTCCTTGACCATCTTAAGGAATGTGGGATTGTCTCACAATTGACACCTCCTAGGACACCACAGTTGAATGGTGTAGCTGAGAGGCGCAATCGGACCTTGTTGGACATGGTTCGTTCCATGATGAGTCGAGCTTCGCTACCAATCTCATTTTGGGGGTATGCCTTAGAGACTGCCGCCCATATCCTTAATCTAGTCCCTACAAAGAAGGTTGCCAAAACACCTCATGAGTTGTGGACTGGAAAAGTTCCCAATCTAGACCACATCAAGATTTGGGGTTGCGAGGCTTTCGTGAGACGCGAGACTCATGATAAGCTCGAACCCCGAAGCGAAAGGTGTATTTTCATCGGCTACCCACAGAAATCCTTTGGTTACATCTTCTACAGACCCAGTGATAATGTGGTCTTTGTAGCAAGAAGAGGATTCTTTCGAGAGAAAGAATTCATGAGCCAAGGAGACAGTGGGAGGCAAATTGACCTTGAGGAAATTCAAGAGTCAAGTGGTGAAGGAACCTCAAACCCTAGCCCTCAACCTGAGGAGGAAACTCCTGTTGAGCCGACTGAAGAATCTATACCTCTGAGGCGTTCCACCAGAGTTAGGAATGCACTTGAGCATTATTATGGTTTTCATATTACTGCAGAAGGTGAGACACTTATCAGTGATAACACACTGGTAAATCTGGATGAGCCTAACAGCTACACGGAAGCCATGGCAGGCCCTGAGGCTGCTAAATGGAAAGAGGCTATGGATAGCGAGATACAGTCCATGTATGACAATCAAGTTTGGAACTTGGTTGACAATGTACCTGATCGTAAGATAGTTGGGTGCAAATGGATCTTCAAGAAGAAGACCGACATGGATGGTAATGTACACACTTATAAGGCACGACTGGTTGCAAAGGGTTATTCTCAAACTCCGGGAGTTGATTATGATGAGACCTTTTCACCAGTGGCCAAGATTAAGTCTATTAGGGTTCTGTTAGCCATTGTTGCATTTCATGATTATGAAATATGGCAAATGGATGTCAAAACCGCTTTCCTTAATGGAAAGTTGGCTGAAGATGTTTACATGGTTCAGCCAGAGGGTTTTGTCAGTACAGAGTACCCCAATAGAGTGTGTAAGCTCGAGAAATCCATTTATGGATTAAAACAGGCACCTCGCAGATGGAATCTTTGCTTTGATGAGAAAGTCAAAGAATTTGGCTTTTCAAGGAGTGAAGATGAATCTTGTGTCTATATCAAGGCTAGTGGGAATATAGTCAGCTTTTTGGTACTGTATGTGGATGACATACTACTCATAGGAAATGACATCCCAACCCTGCAGGAAGTAAAGTCCTGGCTTGGGAAGTGTTTCGCTATGAAGGACCTTGGAGAAGCTGCCTATATCCTAGGGATAAGGATTTTGAGAAACAGGAGTAAAAGACTAATTGGACTTAGTCAAAGCACCTATGTGGACAAAGTGTTGAAAAGGTTCAACATGCATAACTCCAAGAAAGGAGAGTTACCCATCCAGAGTAACTCCAGATTGAGTAAGACACAAAGCCCTAGTACTGAGGCTGAGATAGCAGAAATGAGTCGAATACCTTATGCTTCAGCTGTAGGATCGATCATGTATGCTATGACGTGTACTCGACCTGATGTAGCCTTTGCTTTGAGCATGGTTAGCAGGTATCAGGGGAACCCTGGCAAGGCACACTGGACTGCGGTAAAGAATATCCTCAAGTACCTACGGAGGACTAAGGACTGGGTCCTTACCCTCGGTGGCAGTGAGGACTTGAGAATTGTAGGGTACAGTGATGCTAGCTTTCAGACTGATAGGGATAATTTCCGCTCTCAGTCGGGCTGGGTCTTTTATTCTAAACGGAGGGGCAATTACTTGCAAAAGTTCCAAGCAGGAGACAGTGGTTGATTCCACTTGTGAATCAGAGTATATAGCAGCAAGCGAGGCAGCAAAGGAGGCTATATGGCTAAAGAACTTCATCGGAGACCTTGGAGTTGTACCAGCTATAAAGGAGCCAATGGAGATTTTCTGTGACAGCAATAGTGCGGTTGCCTTAGCCAAGGAACCAAGAGATCATGGGAGATCCAGACACATTGACAGAAAATATCACTTCATCAGACATCGAATAGAAAAAGGAATCCTCGTGGCAAAGAGGGTATCATCGGATGAGAACCCAGCAGATCCCCTCACGAAGGGACTGACTCGGGCTAAGCATCTCCAGCATGCTCGGAGCATAGGGCTGAAGGATGATATTAGTTTTAGTAGTTAGATAATCTTGAAATTTGTAAAATGTAATTGACATTTGATGATAAATAAAAGCTGTTATTTATGAGTAAAGTGTTGCTATTTCTTGTCAATCATTTACTATTATTTCTTTTTGCATGTTTTGACTTCCAGAATAATTATGTTATGGTTTATATCATATTATTCAAACTCTCCACAGTCGGTCATATGTTGGAAGTAGATATGAATCAAGACTGTCATGGGTTGGCTTGTAGAGGTCTAAGATGTTAGACAAAGCGGGGCTACAGCACTCATGAGTGCTCATAAGTTCTGAGTATTGGATTCAACCCACTCTCACTTGTATCACTTCATGGAATTTATCATGAGTGATCGTGAGACGGTAATATCATATAAGTCTTCAAACCTAGAGATATGATTTGTTGCCTATGAGTTGGTTATGCATTGATTGCACGAAAACGCATTGGTAACTCGATGTTATAAACCGTGCCTTTGTGTGTAGTTCAACAAGTAGTAGAGCAAACATATGAGTCGAAGTTTATCTGTTCCTTCTAGGATTAGAAGCGATATCTAGGCCCCTCGATGATTTTGTTTTGACCTCTGTACCGGGCCCGGTCAGAACTAAATTGATGTGTTCAGTTAAGTTCTATGTCAAACAAATCGGAAATCAGGAAACAAATGTTGGACAATAAGCAAGACCATGTTCCATGTATTTGTCCGGCTGATATCTAGAATAGAGGATTATATGATCACTTATCTAAAATGGCGCTTCATAGTTCAACAGAGTTTAAAGAGCTACGATTGCTGATCGGTTCCTGAAGTCATACTTGCAACTATAGTTATTAGACTTATCCAAGTGGGAGACTGTTGGATATAGTGTCTAAGTCCATAACTATATTTGGTATGTACTTGACCCGACCCGGCATGGTCCATTTGGGTTGCACTTCACCCGAACAATTTATGGATAATCGTTTGAGAATAGTATAAGTTATGATTTATTAATATATTATAAGTCCTAATATATTAATATAAAATCATATTATTTAATTAGTATTGATCTATAATTAATTTAGAATTAATTTAGAGATCAAAAGTATGACTAATTAAATATGGGCTTTTGTATTTATATAGTGTGGGCTAATGCTTATTTGGAATGGGCTAGGCTTGCATGGAAAGTCCATGGATACTCCATGGAGCTTTAACCCATGGATCTCATGGAAATGAAAAGACATGGGTATTAGGGTTTACATGGATGTAACCCAAATCCACCACACTATATAAAGGAGGCTTTGGTTCTTGAAATAACACTAGTTGATGTGTGTAAACTAAGAGGGCCGATTTCAAGAAGTTTGTGACTATTCTCTCAAGTTTCCAAGTTTGTGGTAATTTGTGACTTCCATTTGAGGCATCCATATTATTGGTGCTAGGCTCTCAAACTCCAAGCAATCAACTACTACTACAAGGTAAGTAATTCTACTAGTTTTATTTGATTCAAGTACCCCATGCCATGCTAGTTAGGATAAGAACCTTGGAAAAATAATTATTTGCATGTATCTTAGTCAAACATAGATCCAAGGTTTCTAGGGTTGCATGTACACCATAGGAGTGTTAGAATGCTCAAATCCCATCATAACCCTCGTACGCCCAACGTACGAGGCTTCGGACCCACGATTACTTCCTATCTTAGTACGCTAAGCGTACCATGTGGTACGCCCTGCGTACCACTCCAAGGACCAATAATGCAACAAATTAAATATAAAGGGAAAATAAGGAACATACTCTAACAAGCATTACAATTCTCCTCCACTTGAATCGAACTTCGTCCTTGAAGTCCGCTGCCCTGAATAACTCCTGATAGTGCTCCTTCATCTCATCTTCCGGCTCCCAAGTCCATTATGAGTTCTTTCGATGCTACCATTGCACCTTCACCAACTCTACAACCTTCTTCCTTTAGGTTTTCGTCTTCCGATCCAAAATCACCACCGGTCTCTCAATATAATTCAGGCGTTCATCCACCTGAATATCCTCCAATGGTACCACTGCGGAATCATCCGCTAAACACTTCCGCAGCTGAGAGACATGGAGAATGCTATGAATCTAACTAAGCTCATCTGGAAGATCCAAGCGATAAGAAACTCGGCCCACCTGAGCCAAAACCGTAAAAGGACCAATATACATGGGGCCCAGCTTTCCCCGCTTCCTGAAATGGATGAAACCTTTCCAAGGTGACAGCTTCAGAAGAACCATATCTCCCACCTGGAACTCTAAATATTACCGACGCCTGTCGCCATAAATCTTCTACCGACTCTGAGCTGTTTGGAGCCTACACTGAACCTGCTGAATCAATTCAGTGGTCTTGAGTACCACTTTGGTACTCCCTATAACCCGCTGACCAACCTCGCCCCAACAAATCGGGGTCCTACACTTCCTCCCGTAGAGCATCTCGAAATGTGGCCAGTCAATGCTGGCACGATAACTGTTGTTATACGAAAATTCCGCTAATGGAAGATATGTATCCCAACTCCCACCAAAATCTAGAACACAATCCCGCAACATATCCCCTAGGGTCTGAATAGTCTACTCACTTTGACCATCGGTCTGCGGATGGAATGATGTGCTGAAATTGAGACGAGTGCCCAACTCATCATGGAACCTCTTCTAAAACCTAGAAGTAAACCGAAGATCTCTATCAGAAACCACCGATATCGGCACCCCATGACATGCCAAGACCTCCCTGATATAAACCTCAGCCAACTTCTCTACAGAAATACTCTCCTAAATTGGGATGAAATGCGTGCTTTTGGTCAAATGATCCACGATGACCCAAATCGAATCCACTTTGCGCGTAGTGCGAGGTGGTTTCATGATAAAATCCATAGTAATATCCTCCCATTTCCATACACGAATCTCCAACAGATGCATCTTGGCGTGAGGTCGCTAGTGCTAGGCCTTGACTTTCCTATAAGTCAAGCACCGCTCCACATACCAAGCCACATCCCGCTTCATGCAGGGCCACCAATAATCAGCACGAAGAACCCTATACATATTCGTCGTCCCAAGATGAATGGAGAATCTACATTTGTGCGCCTCCTCCATCATAATATGACACACACCGCCCCAATACGGAACCCAAACATGCTGATGCATAGTCAACAACCAACGGCTATCATAATCGAAGGAAGCCACCTGACCCAAAATATGCTCACTCTTCCGGTGCTCTTCCTTCATAGCCCCGACTTGAGCCTCACGAACCCGCTCCAACAGCGGAGTAATCAAGGTCATCCTCAAACATATGCCACTGATCGGAGCCGCGAACGCCTTGCGTCCAGGAGCATCGGCCACCACATTGGCCTTCCCCGTATGATAAAGGATCTCACAATCATAGTCCTTCACCACATCCAACCATCGGCGCTGCCTCATATTCAGTTTTTGGCTGATCTATCAAATACCTCAAGTTCTTGTGATCTGTGTAAATAGTACAACGGACCCATAGAGGTAATGCCACCAAATCTTGAGGGTGAAAACCACAGCCCCCAACTCCAAATCATGTGTCGGTTTATTCACCTCATGGGGCTTCAACTGCCTCGAAGCGTAAGCGATCACGCGACCTCTCTACATCAATATTGTCCCCAACCATGTGATTGACGCATCACACTATACCACAAAATCCTCAATACCCTCCGGGAGGGTCAAAATCGGTGCCTTGCACAACAGCTGTTTCAAGGTCTCAAAAGTTGCTTGCTGCTCAGGCCCCAGCGAAAAGTAACCGTCTTCTTTGTCAATCGGGTCAATGGAACAGCTATCTTGGAGAAGTCCTGTATGAATCTTTGATAATAACCCGCCAAACCAAGAAAACTCTGAATCTCAGATGGAGACCTCGGAACCTCCCACTGCATCACAGCCTCAACCTTGGCCGGATCGACCAGAATACCATTCGGGTTGACAAGGTGCCCTAGAAACTACACCTCGCACAACCAGAACTCCCACTTGGAGAACTTTGCTAAAAGTCTCTCCCTCCTCAACGTCTCCAGCACTTCCCTCAAGTGCTCCTCGTGCTGCTCCTGAGTCTTGGAATAAACCAAGATATCATCGATGAATACAATCACAGACCGATCTAGCATCGATCTGCACACGCGTTTAATGAGATCCATGAACACGGCTAGAGCCTTGGTGAGCCGGAAAGGCATCACGACGAACTCATAATGACCACAACGAGTCCGGAAAGCTGTCTTTTGCACATCCTCGTCCCTAACCCTCATCTGATCATAACCCGATTGAAAATCAATCTTGGAAAACCAAGATGCACCCTGAAGCTGGTTAAAAAGATCATCAATCCTCGGGAGTGGATAATGGTTGTTCAATGTTACCTTATTTAGCTCCCGGTAGTCGATGCACATACGATGAGACCCATCCTTCTTCTTCACGAACAAGATTGGTTCTCTCCAAGGAGAACTGCTTGGTCGAATGAATCCCTTGTCTAACAGCTCCTGCAGCTGTGTAGACAACTCCTTCGTCTCGGGAGGAGCCAACCGATATGATGCTTTGGCTATCAGAGCCGCACCAGGAACCAGATCAATCATGAAGTCAACCTGCCTCTCCAGAGGCACCCCAGGAAAATCCTCTGAAAACACATCCGGGTAATCCCGCATAATCGACATATCATCCACGGTCATCTTACCCTTATCCCGGGTATCCATAACATAGGTGACATAACTGGAACAACCCTGCTGAATATAGCGAATGTCCCTCGCTGTTGAACACAAAATCGGCCAACGCTTAGATCTCTCCTGTGACATCCCCATTTTTCTCGGCCAGAAATGACCGATTTAGTTTATGCTTTTAAAATAAAATCAGAGTAGTTTTCCAAAAGATGTTGCGGAATTTGTTCCCAAAATAAAATATAATAAAATTGATCAAAGCATTTCTTAAAGAAATATATTTTCATTATATAACAAAAACTCGGGATGTCATGTTCCGATACAGACTAAAAGCATAAACAGTAAATTATAAGCCTTACAACAGTTATTTACAACTACTGGCCTATAATCTAAAAATCCTTCGTCGTCATCCAATTATGCTCGGGGTCCACTACCTGTAATACAGAAAGTTGAGTGGGTCAGGCTTGGGAGCCTAGTGAGCATATAGGGTTTTCAACCCATAAAAAATAATAAATTTATTAATTTCATCAACCAATAATAAATTTATTAATTTCATCAAACAACAATAACCCTGATTACCCGTTCCCATTATCCTCACTTTACGTCCCTAAACACCTTTCATAAGGGACCTAGCCTAAGGATTTTCATCAGGGTGACAACACTGCTTTAGGGATTCCTCAGCAATTTATGTCAAATAAGGCAACCATGTGGGGGATGAAGTATACCATTGAACACTAAGTTCAAAAACACCTACAGGTTGCGAGCCTGCTGGTGTTCCACCGGACTGTCTAGAAAAGTCTGTGGTCGTCATCTCTACTCCGCTAGATGACTGAAACAATAACAATATCGAGGCCTCTCATCATTTTAACACACATCAACTATTTCATCTACCCATGTTTTACCCAACATATTTGTAGATAAAAATACATATACAGTTTAAAACTTGTATAAAATATTTATTCAACACCCATCTCAAATAAACAAACAATATAATTACACATAGCACATATTTTATAGAAAATACTTTATATCTATGTGTAAGATGAAAGTGACTATACACTCACTCGTTAATACGATAATTGGGCAGCACCTCGTCTCTTAAAATAATCTTTTCAGATGAAACCGGGGTGATTTCTTAAAAACCGAGCTTCATGTCGACAGAGTTTCGGCTCGAAATTTTTTTTTCTCGGGATCTTTGGGCACTCCGGGACTTGCTTATGATGCTAAGATTAAAAAATAGGCTTGGGGGTAATTTTTGCAACAAAAGGGAAAGTAGAGGGTGAAAGAAGCAAAAGTTGTAACATCAATTTGGCTGGCTTCGGTTCTTATTTATAGGAGTCGGAACCACCTTAGTACGCTGGGTGTAATGCTCATGTACGTGGGGCGTACTGCCCTGCTATCTCTTCGTTGGGCGTACACTCCATTGCGCGGGGCGTAAACCGAGTACGTTGCGTGTAGCGTGATGCGTGGCATCAGACGTGTCGAACCTGTGTGACATGTGTCGTATGCGAAGAAGGTGTTGACGTGGCCGGCTTCGGATCACAAACATGAGTACGCTGGGCGTATTTATGTACGCGGGGCGTACACAAATTTTCTAAACTTCTAAAATCCATAACTTTCGCATACGAGCTGCGTTTTTGACGTTCTTTATATCCACGCGTGGATGAGACCGTGCTCTACAACTTTCGTTTAGACTCCGTCGGCTAATTTTGACTTTATTTTTAAAGTTATATTTTTAACAGACCGGGACAGGAAAAGTCCGTTAAAAATTCATAACTTCTTCATCCGACGTCTGTTTTCGTCTGTCTTTTTATCGTTAAACTACTAACGATGAGATCTTCGATTCTCGTTTAGGTTGTTTCAGCTAAAAATCACTCGATCTAAAATTCGAGTTTCGGGCTACATACTGATGTGCTGAAACTTAGAAAAATCATAACTTCCTCATACGAAGTCAGATTTGGGCGTTCTTTTTATGCACGCTCTCGGTTTAACGAACATTACGACTTTCATTTACATTACTAAGGCTAAAAAGCGTTTTATCGTAAATTTACTTTTTACGTCATACAGCATCGTGCCGGCTCTGTCGCGAAACTCCGACGGGCATAACTTCTTCGTTATAACTCGGATTTCGGTATTCTTAATATCGCCAGAATCCTTGTTTCAACCACTACAACTTTCTTCGTAGATATCGGCTTTATCTAACATTTATTTTCGACGCTTATTTTTATCGTTAACTCATTAAATTATAATAATTAAGCATAAAACACATAATAATCAAATAATACATCTTTATTATTTCAAAACAAGTTACAAAGGTTGGCCTAGACTATTACATCATCATTAATGCCTAGCCTAGAAACACGGGCGTTACAATTCTCTCCCCCTTAGGATGATTCCGTCCTCGGAATCACACATCAGCAAACAAATGCGGATATCGACTCATCATGTTACTCTCCGTTTCCCACGTGAGATTTGGCCTATTCGTATGTTTCCATCTCACAAGCACTAAATCGACCATCTTGCATCGCAACTTCTTAGTCTTACGGTCAACGATTGCCTTTGGTTCTTCGATTCACCTCTTGCTTTCATCCAACCTTAATTCAGAAATTGGAATGATGTCGGGAACTTCTCCCATGAACTTCCTCAAATAACACACATGGAAAGTGTTATGAATACCATCTAGTTCTTCTGGTAGTTCTAGCTCGTAAGCTTGGTTCCCAATCCTCTGAAGAACTTTAAACGGTCCAATAAACCTTGGACTCAACTTTCCCCTTTTACCAAATCTTATAAGTCCCTTCCACGGCGAGACTTTAAGTAAAACCGGATCTCCAACTTCGAATGATATCGGTTGTCTTTTCTTGTCAGCATAGCTCTTTTGACGATCTTGAGCTACTAACATCCTTTCCCTAATCACTTTCACCTTTTTAGCAGTTTGATGGACTATCTCAGGTCCCATAAACTGCTTTTCCCCAGCTTCCAGCCAACACGACAGCGTTCGACACTTTTCTCCATATAAAGCTTGGTAAGGTGCCATCTTGATGCTTGAGTTGAAACTATTATTGTAGGAAAATTCTACTAGAGGTAAATGTTCAACTTAGTTACCTTGGAATTCCAGGGTACATGCTCTTAGCATATCCTCCAACGTTTGAATTGTTCATTCGGTCTGACCATCGGTTTGCGGATGGTAAGTTGTACTTAGACACAACTTTGTACCTAATTCCTCTTGTAGACTTCTCCAAAACCTCGACGTGAAACGACTATCGCGATCTGACACAATCGTCAGGGGAACACCATGTGCTTTCACTATCTCTTTCACGTAAACCTTTTCAATCTTTCCATAGACCACTTCTCATTGGCTGCTATGAAATGTGTATTTTTTGTGAATCGATCAACGACAACCCAAATCATGTCGTGACCGCTTTTTGTTCTGGGCAGTTTAGTTAAAAAATCCATAGTGATGTCTTCCCATTTACCCATGGGTATAGGTAAAGGTTCTAAACTCCCATACGGTTTCTAATGCTATGCCTTAACCCTCGCACATGTCACACACTCGGCCACATACTTTGCAACATCGAGCTTCATCGTCGGCCACCAGTAGTAGGGTTTCAGATCCCTATACATTTTCATGTTGCCGGGATGAATCGAGTACATGGTCTTGTGAGCTTCTTCCATCAGAAGATCTCTTAATCCTCCCATCTTAGGTACCCAAATCCTGTCTTGGAATACCTTCAACCCTTGGTTGTTTGTACCGAACACTAACGTTTTGCCTAAACGTTCTTCCTTTCGGTCATTTTTCTTTGAAGCTTCCTCTTGAGCTTTCTTTATACTTTCCACAAGTGTCGATACAACTTCAATTCTCAACGCTCTTGGCCTTTTCTTTTCAAGGTTTACCTTCCGACTGAGAGCATCAGCGACAACATTTGCTTTACCAGGGTGGTAAAGTATCTCACAGTTATAGTCCTTGAGTAATTCTAGCCAGCATCGTTGTCTCATGTTCAATTCTTTCTGATTAAAGAGATATTGAAGACTCTTATGATCAGTAAAAAGTTTGCACTTTGTGCCATACAGATAATGCCTCCATATCTTTAGGGCGAATACTATCGCTTCCAACTCCAAATCATGAGTGGGGTGGTTCTTTTCATGCTCTTTCAACTGTCGAGATGCATATGCTATCACCTTTTCTCTTTGAGTTAGAACACATCCCAACCCGACTCCCGACGCATCGCTATACACTGCGAAGTCTTCAACTCCATCGGGTAGAGAAAGAATCGATGCTTCACATAATTTCTTCTTTAGCTTCTCGAATGCTTCCTTATGCTTCTCACTCCAAGCATAAGTAGCTACCTTGTGGGTCAAATCTGTCAATGGAGCAGCTATCAAAGAAAAGCCTTGGATAAATCTTCGATAATATCCAGCTAATCCTAGAAAGCTTCAGATCTCTGTAGGACTCTTTGGTTATTCCCACTTTGTTATAGCTTCAATCTTAGATGGGTCAACCATAATCCCTTCTTGGTTAACCACATGACCCAAAAATTGGACTTCTTGAATCCAAAAATCACATTTGGAGAACTTCGCATACAGCTTCTCCTTCTTTAATACTTCTAACACTTCTCGCAAGTGTCTGCCATGCTCTTCCTGGCTTTTCGACTAAATCAGAATGTCATCTATGAACACTATCATGTATTTATCTAGGAATGGTTTACAAACCCTGTTCATTAAATCCATGAAAGCTGCTAGAGCATTGGTTAGTCCAAACGACATAACCAAAAACTTATAGTGTCCATATCTTGTTCTGAACGCAGTCTTCTCAATATCCTGCTCTCTTACCTTTAGCTGATGATATCCTAACCTAAGATCGATCTTCGAGAAATAGCTCGAACCTTGCAACTGATCGAACAGCTCATCAATTCTTGGCAACGGGTACTTGTTCTTTATTGTTGCCTTGTTCAGCTCCCTGTAATCTATGCACATTCTCATGCTCCCATCTTTCTTCTTCACGAATAACACCGGAGCTCCCTAGGGTGATGAACTAGGTCTAATGAAAAAGTTGTCCAATAATTCCCGAAGTTGCGTCATAAGCTCCTTTATCTCTGTCGGTGCTAAACTCCACTTGTCTATCAGGGGGCAATCCAGGAAGATTTTCGGGAAAAACTTCCGGATAGTCACACACCACTAGTATACTTTGCATATCATTTTTCTCCTTCTTCGCATCGATCACGAATGCTAAGTATGAAGTGTATCCTTTAGATAAACATTTTCTGGCTTTCATTAGGGAA
Organism: Lactuca virosa; assembly: GCF_052849685.1. Classification (NCBI taxonomy): domain Eukaryota; kingdom Viridiplantae; phylum Streptophyta; class Magnoliopsida; order Asterales; family Asteraceae; genus Lactuca; species Lactuca virosa. The sequence goes on from NC_136434.1 coordinate 16,885,205, forward strand.
ATGATTCCAGAATTTACTCTACGCTTATCTCTATATACCATAAACGACTCCTTTCCAGGAGGGTTTACCCTTACTATCTTTTTCTTACACAGTATTTCGGCATCATTGGCGCTAAGCCAATCCATCCCCAGAACGATGTCGGAACCATTTAATTCGATGGGTAACAGCTTTTCTTGGAATTCGATTCTGTTAGATGCATTTTATATGCATCTTTTAGCACAATTTCCTACGTATTTCATTATAAAAAGCTAACTAACTCCCGATTATTCTTATGTATTTCGTGTTTCATGATTATTTTGTAGAATGACCATACTGCTCACGTTTGTTATGACTTTTCAGGGCCATATGGAGCACATGGATGATTGCGCGAGTTCGGGATGCGTTAGTGGATGCTTTGGAGCTTAACTGGAGTCTAGACCGAGGAAGGATGTCGGGAAATGATCAAGAACTGCTTGGAAGGAGGAACGACGATCAAAAGAGCCGAAAATCCAAACATGCGATCGTACCTTGTCTCCCTGCGATGGCAGGTATGCCTTTGCGATCGCAGGTTTGGTCGCAGCTTCGCTTCGAGGTTTTTTCGTGCCAAAGAATTCATCAGACTAGAAAAAGAGACACATGCGATCGCAGGTTATGCCTTTGCGATCGCAGGTTGGTAAAATTGCATCAAAATGGCAACGTACTTCATTAAAAAGGCTCGTGACACATTTTGGGTGATACATGCGATCGCATGTATGCCCTATGCGATCGCAGGTACGGCGTTTTGACAGCTAGACGTATAAATACAGCCCCATACTCATCCAGTAACCCTAATTGGCGATTCCTGGCGATTTTCAGAGGGTTTCAAGTGAAGAACGCAGATCTAAAGGAGACGATTCAATATCTATTTGTAGTTTAGTAAGATTTATCGTTTAGATTCGATTTCTACTGTTTTTAATCCGTTTTTAGCCATGTCAGGCTAAAAACTCAGATTTCAGTTTCGCAAGACGTAACCTTTTCGTATGACTAATCATTAGGCATTATGTTTGACTATGATTACTGTTTAGTTTGATCAATTTTGTGTTAAATTGAGTGTTTGATTTTGATTTCAATTTCTGTTGGCCACTTAAATTGTTTGTGAATCATTCTAGTCATCTGGTTGTTTAGATTCGTAATTGTCTAGATCAATTAGTAAAAAGTGACAAGTATTAGATTAATTCTGAGTTTATGGTTAACTCTAATATGAAATGATCAAATAAGTTTTAACGCCTCCGAGCTTATGAGAGGTATTGAACTTTACTAGGAATTACACTGTGTCAATGCAACTTTTCTTTGTTAATCAAGAGTTTGTTTGGTTAACTTAGTAAAAAGTTAGGTTTAATTCAAAGAACTTATTTTGATTAAATGATTTTTGTAATAGAGGTCATTAGATCTTGTTAATGAACTTTAGTACCAGTTTAAACAAGTGCATAGTCAAATATTCTGTTGAAGGATAATTATATGATTAGGGAGTCACCGCGAAACTGGAATTTCTTTCTCTTTATTTGAATTTTCACCACTTTAAATTTAGTTATTCTTTTGTCATTTTCGATTTCTATTAGTTCAATTTTCAGAAATAAACCACCCCCTCTTTTATGTTTTATGCATTTATCAAGAATTAGTTCATGCCTTACGCAAAGAGGTGTAAACATTAGGACGTGTCCCTGAGGATCCGACCCTGCTTACTTGTACTACCTGTTAGTGCAATAAAGCAGTTTTTTTATATTTTTATTTGTTTAAATCGTGTACGACAACGGTCTTAACAGTTTCCGTTCAGATCGATGACGATATTTCTAATACAATCGCTAACAGGTACAAACTTGTCACTAGCAACTTCTACAATTAGGGCATCATTAAGTTTTTCTATAGGCAATTCTAGTCTTTCACCAAATTTATGTGATATAAAGGAGTAATTTGCTCTGGAATCAAACAATAAATTGGCAGACAATCCATTTACTAGAAAGGCACCTGAAGCGACATCTGTTGCTTCCTTTGCAACTTCCAATGTCATTTGGAAAGCTCTGGATTTTGGCTTTGGTGGGAGATTAGGCTTTGCTACATCCTTCTTCTTCGGGCAATCCTTCAAAATGTGCCCTTCTTCGTGGCATCCATAGCACACCCTTTTGTTGGTTGTGCACTCGTTGGCATAGTGCCCTGGCTGCCCACATTTAAAACAAGTGACCTCCTCGCCACATTTTCCAACATGTTTCTTCTTACTCTTATCACACCACTTGTCCACTTCGCTTCGGCTCCTCCTCCGAATTTCCTGGAACCAGACTTCGAGAACTTGCCCTTCTTGTTGGACCTCGAAGATCCATCAAACTTTCTTTTATCACCAACCTCTTCCCTCTCCTGACTCCTTTCTTTTAACTGGGTTTCCATATTTTTAGCTGCTCGAACTGTTGTCTTCAGAGTAGCTGCCATCTTGATCGTTGGGCCAAAGTCGGCTGGCAGTCCGTTTGCGAACCTCTCAATTTTTGAGAGTTCAGTTGGCACTAAGTATGGAAATAACTTCATCTTTTTGGTAAACGCAGTAGCATAGTCGTCTATGCTCATTTTCCCTTTCTTCAAGTTCTGAAATTCATTCTTTAGATTAATCAGATCTATCTCTGAGCAGTACTGCATCTTTAACTGCTCTAAGAACATTTCCCAAGACATTTTCAGGGCTTCTCCATGTGGCATCGTGTCTGCCAATAACTTCCACCAGCTTAAAACTCCGGTCTTCAGTTGTCTGACCGCAAAAACAGTATCTGCTTGTCGCTACAGTTGCAGCTTTCAAATACCATCTCCATTTCGAAGATCCAGTCCATGATCTCAACAGGTTTTGGGCTTCCGGCAAGACTTGGCGGTTTGGTGCCCAAGAAATTTGTATACATGCGGCCATCTCTATTGATTTCCCTTTCCGGGTTATTCCTTTCTGCCACTGTAGGTTCCGCTTGACTGACAGTACCGCTGTAATTTCGTTCCTCTGACCGTCCGTCATTTAATTCAGGTTGTTCAACAGGCATTGAAGGTTCACTCCTATTGTTCAGCAATAGTTGCCTCATTTCCTCCCTTTGTTCAGCCATCATTGTCTGAATCATGGCTTATACTCCAGCCATGGTGATGGGTTCTGGTGCAGCTCCTCCTATAGGCACCTGTTCCATCACTTGCGGTTGAGGTTGTTGGTTTCTATTTGCATTTCCAGCTCCACTTCGAGTTCTTGACATTATAATCTATATACCAAATAAGGTGAATTTAGATCTTTATTCACTAAAGATATTTAAATTCTCCTTATCACTCCGAAACGTTTACATGCTAGTTCTAATGTCGTAGTCATACCCATAGAACCTAAACACATAAGGTTTCCAGATCCGGTCGGCAACAGACCATAGATCCGAACAATTAATGGCATATATGGCAAACATATAGCATTTAGCAAATAAAAGCATTTTAGGCATATTTCCTAAAATATACTAGTGCTCGTGTCTAAAATATGGTAGACACCCATCTCACGATCATCACTTAGCATTCTAAGTTTAAGTCTAGAAACTTACAAATTCCTAGTTCTCTTAAACTAATGCTCTGATACCAACTGTGACATCTCCATTTTTCTCGGCCAGAAAAGACCGATTTAGTTTATGCTTTTAAAATAAAATCAGAGTAATTTTCCAAAAGATGATGCGGAATTTGTTCCCAAAACAAAATATAATAAAATTTTATCAAAGCATTTCTTAAAGAAATATATTTTCATTGTATAACAAAAACTCGGGATGTCATGTTCCGATACAAACCAAAAGCATAAACAGTAAATTATAAGCCTTACAACAGTTATTTACAACTACTCGCCTATAATCCAAAAATCCTTCGTCATCATCCAATTATGCTTGGGGTCCACTACCTGTAATACAGAAAGCTGAGTGGGTCAGGCTTGGGAGCCTGGTGAGCATATAGGGTTTTCAACCCACAAATAATAATAAATTTATTAATTTCATCAACCAATAATAAATTTATTAATGTCATCACACAACAATAACCCTGATTACCCGTTCCCGTTATCATCACTTTACGTCCCTAAACACATTTCATAAGGGACCTAGCCTAAGGATTTTCATCGGGGTGACAACAGTGGTTTAGGGATTCCTCAGCAATTTATGTCAAATAAGGCAACCATGTGGGGGATGAAGTATACCATTGAACACTAAGTTCACAAACACCTACAGTTTGCGAGCCTGCTAGTGTTCCACTGGACTGTCTAGAAAAGTCTGTGGTCGTCATCTATACTCCGCTAGATGACTGAAACAATAACAATATCGAGGCCTCTCATCATTTTAACACACATCAACTATTTCATCTACCCATGTTTTACCCAACATATTTGTAGATAACAATACATATACAGTTTAAAACTTGTATAAAATATTTATTCAACACCCATCTCAAATAAACAAACAATATAATTACACATAGCACGTATTTTATAGAAAATACTTCATATCTATGTGTAAGATGAAGGTGACTATACACTCACTCGTTAAGACGATAATTGGGCAGCACCTCGTCTCTTAAAATAATCTTTTCAGATGAAACCGGGGTGATTTCTTAAAAATCGGCCTTCGCGTGGACAGAGTTTCGGCTCGAAAACTTTTTTTCTCAGGATCTTCGGGCTCTCCGGGACTTGCTTATGATGCTAAGATGATAAAATAGGCTTGGGGGTAATTTTTGCAACAAAAGGGAAAGTAGAGGGTGAAAGAAGCAAAAGTTGTAACATCAATTTGGCTGGCTTCGATTCCTATTTATAGGAGACCGAAGCACCTTAGTACGCTGGGCATAATGCTCATGTACGCGGGGCTTACTGCCCTGATATCTCTTCGATGGACGTACACTTCGTTACGCGGGGCGTAATGCATTGCGGCTCAGTACGTTGGGCGTACACCGAGTACGCTGCACGTAGCATGATGCGTGGCATCAGACGTGTCGAACCTATGTGACACGTGTCGTATGCGAAGAAGGTGTTGACGTGGCCGGCTCCGGATCACAAACATGAGTACGCTGGGCGTATTTATGTACGCGGGGGGGTACACTGATTTTCTAAACTTCTAAAATCCATAACTTTCGTCTACGAGCTCCGTTTTTGACGTTCTTTATATCCACGCGTAGGTGAGACCGTGCTCTACAACTTTCGTTTAGACTCCATCGGCTAATTTTGACTTTATTTTTAAAGTTATATTTTTAACAGGCCGGGATAGGAAAAGTCCGTTAAAAATTCATAACTTCTTCATCCGACGTCCGTTTTCGTCTGTCTTTTTATCATTAAACTACTAACAACGAGATCTTCGATTCTCGTTTAGGTTGTTTCAACTAAAAATCACTCGATCTAAAATTCGAGTTTCGGGCTGCATACTGCTATGCTGAAACTTAGAAAAATCATAACTTCCTAATACGAAGTCAGATTTCGGCGTTCTTTGTATGCACGCTCTCGGTTTAATGAACACTACGACTTTCGTTTACATTACTAAGGCTAAAAAGCGCTTTATCGTAAATTTACTTTTTATGTCATACTGTGTCGTGCCGGCTCTGTCGCGAAACTTCGACAGGTCATAACTTCTTCGTTATAACTCGGATTTAGGTATTCTTAATATCTCCGGAATCCCTGTTTCAACCACTACAACTTTCTTCATAGATATCGGCTTTATCTAACATTTATCTTCGACACTTATTTTTATCCTTAACTCATTAAATTATAATAATTAAGCATAAAACACATAATAATCAAATAATACATCTTTATTATTTCAAAACAAGTTACAAAGGTTGACCTAGACTATTACATCATCATTAATGCCTAGCCTAGAAACACGGGCGTTACATCTCCCAATGAACCACTAACTCTCCCCTACTTGGGGTCCGAACCCGAACTAGCTGCTTCTCACAATCGATAACCTTGTTCCCACGAAAAGGAATGGGAACCAAGACAACCAGATAATACTCGCTTAATAAATAAATAGTACAACCCCGATAAACCCTCTCAACCCGAACAGATCTATCATCTGTAATCTCGACATCTAATGGAAAATCTAGCTCCTCCGGAGCTTCAAAAACCCTCTTGCTAAGTGCAAGCGCAAAGGGTGGGTAGGCCCCAAATCAAACAAAACCAAAGCATAAATATTGTTCACGAGGAACGATCCTAAAATAAAACACATAAATATAAGCAACAATTCAACATAAATAAGGAGATAAGAGAAAAGATAAATACACGTCACCACATCTGGTGTCGCACGAGCCTCCTCGGTTGTGAACTGAAAGGCCATGATCTTCACCACAAGTGCATCTGCCCGGCCTTGGCGGCCGTCAGTAATCTGAAGAGTTGCAGGAGTGGGTGTTGACACCGGTCCTGCTACAACCAAACTCGAACAATGGGCCTTCTTGTGGCCCCTCTAATTGCAATGAAAGCAAATAATATCAAATATTGGGGTGGTGGTAGCGGTAGCAGTACAATCTCTGCTAATATGACCAGTCCGGCCGTACTTGAAGCATCTCGAACCACCCACCTTGCACACCCCCTCCAGCACTTTACCGCACTTGCCACATCGGCTCCGGACGTGATGGCCTCTCGACCTGGAATCAGATACCTTGGGCCTCTTGCCCGAACGCTCAGCACTCGACACATAATCTGGCTTCCTCTTCTTCTCCATCTCCAGATCAATCTCCCTCTCTAGCCCTCGCAATCATATCCTCCAGTGTCTTGCAGCTGGATCGGCTCACAAACTGCCGAATGTCACTCCTCAACCTTTTTATGGTACTGAGCCTTCTTATTCTCCTCATCCGCTACATATTACGGAACCAAAAGTGCCCTCTCCCGAAACATCACAGTGATCTCAACCACTATCTCAGTAGTCTGGCGGAGATCCTAAAACTCTCGCGCTAACTGTTGCACCTCAATCACCGGTGCGAACTCAACCCTAAACATGGTCACAAAATCATCCCAGGTCATCGCATCAACAGCCTCATCACTCACTACACGCCCAACCTCCTCCCACCAATCTCATGCCCTATCCTTCAGAACACAGGAGGCACGTCTGACCTTTGCCCCCTCAGGGCAACTGCTTGTGCGAAAGGCATTAGCAACATCTGTTAACCACCTCTTGCTCGTTATCGGGTCCTTCGCCCCGTCATAGTCCGGAGCTCCACATGCTCGGAACTCCCTGAAGGTCAATGAATGTGTCGCAACCAAGGCCACCATCTCAGACCGAAAGGCACTCAACCGCTCATCCAAAATCTCTAGAATACCCTCCGTGACCGTACCAAAGATCACAGGAGTCTGCTCAAGAATGCAATGTGTAATCTCAGATGAGATGAACTCCCTCGTTTGATCATATAGCTGCCCGGCTCCAGAACCTGAGCCCGAGCCCTCACCAGCACCAGAACTGCCAACAGGTCTGCCTCGCAATGTCACCATACTTAAAATATAGCATATAAAGCAACAGAATATATCGAGGGATCACAACTCTACAAGCTTCTTGGTTTCATCGCGGCCCTCCTTGACTCGAGTACGGATCCTCAGCTTCTAGTAGCACGGGCCCATACTACCTTCCATATCTATCCGTACATTCCTCAAGGATTTCTTTGATCTGCCAAGTCACCCTATAACAATACAAATAACCCTCAACAAAATAAGGCCCCCAGCACTAGATCTCATCCTAGGTTTTCCTAGGGTAAACTCCACACCACTCTCTGCCATCAGCTGCAGAAGGAACTCCCGCTAACTTCCTCTAACTAGCTCACGAGTACAATTACATACCACTAAAAACAGATAATTCTTTCAAATGAAAGGTCTCACACTACAACGGTTGGACTCAGACAAGAGCTACGCAATAGAGTTAAAACCCAACCTTCTAAAATTATTTACTTTCCATAATATGTAACTTAGCATATTCGCTTACTAGTTAGCTTAAGCTAGTGAGAACTCCTAAAAAGCACAAAGCAAGCAGTATTCGAGCGTCAAGTAATCAGAACCAAGCTTCACCTAATCAGGTCATCCTATCACTAACTGATTAGTACTAGCACGCAAGTCTACAAGCTCATACAATAGGCATACAAAGGCATCTCTCCTAGCATTCTATCATGCAAAAATTGAGCAGATCCTTAGCCCTAACTAACATGCGATTCACAGATTCACATGCCGCTTTTCTATATCTACTAGATGATATCTATATAGATTAGCCTGGAGGTTTTCTTAATCAATGTTATCCTAACAAAATGTGTAGAGCTTGAGATTCACTTGTGGATATAAAGCAAACATCTCAATGTTGCAATTATCATTTTAATGTAAAACCATAAGGTATGACTTTATATTAAAATGAATAGAACATGTGTGTTTACTAAGAACTAGTGGGAGCATAGTGACATTCCTAATCTTGTATGAATGAGATATACTTAATCATAAGAAATTATACTCTGACCATGTCATGCTTTTTCACCTTGACTCGGAATGTGTTTCTAAAATGAAAGACTTAGAAAGGACAAGGTACATTCTTGGAATGTAAAATCTATAGAGATAGATAAAAGAAATGTTAAAAGTTTTATATACTTATGCATATATTGACAATGTCTTGAAAGAGATTAAGATAGAAGATTCCTTTGGAGGAACCTTAGCATTGTCACATTGCACTAAGTTTGAGCCACCCTCAAAAGGACCTAGCTCATAAGTTTGAACTAGCTGAAATGATTAATATTTGATTTTCTTGGCAAATGAATCCATCATTTATGTCATATTATGCATAAGATCTGGTATATGATCATGTTATGAGCATATCATAATATACCAATTTAATACATGGTTAAGTCATCGGATGACTATAGGAGCATTCTATGAGTACTTTAGAAGAACTAAGAGAATGTATATGAGACATATAGTTTAGAATAAAATCTTCATATAAAGAGCTACATATGATTCTGATTCTAAACAAATGTATATAGTTATGAATTATAATTGGATTATGACTTCATTAAGGGATGAAGAGTAAGTTTAGTTGGAATGAGGTCCAAGCAAAACAAAATGACACAATCTACTACAAAATAAGAATACACTACTTTTGAAGTTGAAATCTAATATGATTGGATAAATGAGTTCATTGAACAACTATGTTGATTTCTGCCATTCAATTATCACATAGATTCTTTGTGACTTTGAGAGTATACTTAATCGAGCTAAGGGACTTTATGTCACAAAAGAACACCAATCATATACTCAAAGATATTTAACTATATCTAGAGTAAAGTCAAATATGGAGATGATAGTATTCGCAAAACTCATACAAATTAAGTTTAGTCGAACCCATTAATAAAGTCCTTCCTTAGAGCTAAGTATGAATGGTCACACTTCAGTTGTAAAACTTTATTATTCTAGAAATGAGATTTTGATTTGGATTTAGTATTTGAATATTGAAACATTATAACAGCAACTATTATATAATGTTTTGATATATTAGGATATGATCATAACATCAATACTTGTTGTGTTATATATTAACATGTTTAATCCATGAATAATCTTATTATTCTAAAAGTTCATAAGTTATATTTATTTTTTAAATTATAGTACTTTAAATTTAATTAATTTTATTTTTAAAAATGAAAATAAAAGATAGTAAAAAATAATAATTTTCTGTTTTTTGAAAAATGAAAACTGAATGAGTAAAAAGATGAGTTTTTTACCAAAAGGGTGTTTTTTAAAAACTTATTTACCAAATAAGTGTGCTTTTAAACATATTTACCCTTTAGGGTCAAAATTTAATACCAAGTAAAAAAATAGAGAATTGAACGACATACTCTAAAGTCTAAACCCAATAAACCCCCCGACGTCGATGTTCACCCGATTGTTTCTTCGATTCCGGCCATAGCGATGCCGACGAGTCCGATTCCGGTCACATCTGACGCCGGCGAGTCCGTCTCCACGACAGAAGACCCCGACGAGTCTGTAACTGTTATTCGATTTCGATACTGCCACAACCGACGAGCCCTAATTCTGTCGGTCGTTGCCTCATCAAGCGAGTCGTCCACTGCTCGCCACCATAACCTTCTCCTCCCCTGTGAAGACATCGACCTCACTGCTAAGGTTCGTATTTGTTCATGATGACTGCATTCGTTTTTTTTCTTGTAGTCTGCTTTCATTCATTTTCCTGTTGTTGGTTTTATTTCTTTTGATGTGGTCTTCCTTCTTTTCCCTAGTTTATGGTTCCTGTTAGCATATAACACAACTGTTAAACCAGGTAGCTTATCAATTGTTGCATAACTCACAACACAAAATAGAAACAATTGTAATGAATGTTGTTACAATTCTTTGTTATTGGATTATATTTGATTTCTGTTTTGTTAAACCTGTTAAATAGTAACCAATGGTTATGTTCAATTTTGATTTATGCATTATATTTTATCTTTAATTTCTGTTTTGTTCAATTTGCTAGATGGATGTTCTTACAATTCTTTGTTATTGGGCGGGAGAACTTGTGATGGTCGGATGGTATGAGTTATAGTAAAGCTTAAAAAAAGCAATCAATGTTAATAGTAGAATACAGTTCTTTGTAATTCTTTGTAAGAAGTCATTGTTGGATTTATACCCAAAAAATATTGTATGTTTGATTTTGGTTTTATTTTAAGATGTCTAACATTATTATTTATAAATGAATTTTATTAAAAATTTAGGACATTTAGTGCGATTAAATCAATTTCTTGTGATTATGAAATGAGATAATGTTTGTATTTTTTTTTATATAAGTATAGCAAAGAGTTAAAAAAAAAAAAAGGTCAATAATATATGTATATTCAAAAACAATAAAAATTAGAACAATAGCTGAAAATGTTAAAAAAGTTTAAAAAAAAAACATTGTTTTGGTAAATATTTTGATTACTATTCTCTTTTGGTAAATATAAAAAGTTAAAAAGAACATTGTTTTGGTAAATATTTTGATTACTATACTCTTTTGGTAAATATATTTGAAAGTACACCTATTTGATAAATATTTTTTTCAAATACACTTATTTGGTCAAAAATTCGTAAAAAGATTACGTGGTATGGAAAAAATGAAAAGTAAATTATAAATACCGTTTGAGTGTTGCCAAAAATAATTGTTATAAGTTGCGAATGCTCTATATACGCACACGTGTGACACGTGGTGTGGTGTTACAAGTCGGAGAAAGTGTGAGGATTTGAGACTCTATCTATTGTACCCAATAATTTGTATATTTCATAAATTATTTACGTTTATTCACCCCATAAGTTATGGGCAATCTATTATCTATTGTAGGGGTACCTAGGCCCCGCATTTCATCAATCACGATTCACCTTTTTTTTTTTTTTGAAATATTACCTTGATTATTATTTATAATGTTTGGTTAAAATCTTTGAAAAACATAATCTTTTCTTATTATGAGAATCATAAGTACTGTGGTTTGTTAAATTATTATAAAAATACGAGAATATAACAAATAAATTTAGTGTGTAAGATTTAAATAATCAACAATATAAATACGATCATAATAAAAACCTTTTTAAATTAAATGATTTTTTTTTCTGTTGATGATCATATTTGATTGGCATTCTCATACCAATAGTTGATTATTTCAGTGTGATCCTCTAATTGTACATTCTTACAATATTAATGATTCTTTAATATCTTTTTGTACGATTGTGACAGACAACCTCTTAAATTTCAAGTTGGACCTTGATTACAAAAAGGTTGATGGATGCGAATGGGTTGTTAGATGCGAGCATGCTTATGGATGTGAAAAGGATCTTAGACGCGAAGGGGTTGATGAGTGCGAAACTAGTTTCGGATACGAAATCAGGTCACGTTGCGATTGGATGCGACTGGATGCGATCGATCATAAGCCATCACAGTCACTAGTGGATCCGATGCGAATACGAACCATTTTGGAACAAGCTTGGATGCGATTCTCGCAATGGAACCAATTGCGATGCGAGTCTCGGAGTGCTGTTAGGTACGATTGCGAGCTACTTTGGATTATGATAGGTTGCGAACCTCAGAACCCATTGGGTTCTCATTGGTTCCGATGGGTTGGTGCTTACATGTTGGTTCTAATGTGCTAGGGCTTATTATTGGTTATGATAACAACTTAGGATCAACGGTACGATGGCCTTGCTTGGTTGATTACGTGGATTTAAAGCTGGAAGATTCTAGAGGCATTCTGAGTTATTTTTAGCATTTATTTAATAATTTCTCTTTTATTAATAGATTCCTTTTATTTATTAGTTTCCTTTTATTTTGTAATCAATGTAAGGCTATAAATAGTCACCTATGTCGAACATTATGAAGCATTGTATTGCATTGATTATTGAATGATTTTTGAAGAACATTGTTCTTTTTAGTTGCTTACTCGCCTCTTGTCAATTCTAAGATGCGTATTCTAGATTGATTCGAATTCAAATCAATATGTCTTGATTTATCTTCATCGATATTCAATCTATAGGTCTATATTGTTTATCACATCTATATTTTCTTGTTTTCTTGTCGATTAAATTATCTTTTTTCTCGTTTTCTTGTCTTGGTTATTATTTTCCGTTGCGTTCATAAAATCAGAAATTCCAAAAAGAAGTTACCCCCCCCCCCCTCCGCGGGGGTATACGTATCACTTTTGTATCTCAAAAAGATATTTAACACCTTAGAGAATCAAAAATCTGGCCGCGAAACAAACGAATCAAGATGTGGTGTGAAGAAGAGCCAACTACAAATTTTTAGTTATAATTATAGTGAAAGCAAGTGATGTAATGTGAAAAACCTTTGATATTCTTGAAAAGCTTTTGCACTTAGTAGTGTTTTTGACGTTATAAATAATAATTAATATTAATCTACTTTTATGCAATAGTTTAAGAAAGTTAATTTCTTCGAGAAAGTTAGAACTTATTCTTTTAATACGGCATAAAACTTCATAATTTTACTTTGAATGTCATATCCGAAATCTGTAGACTAAATCCAAACTAAAATATGAAAAAGAATAAAATATATGAAAAAGCGAAATAGATTATGGATATCATTGTGCTTTAACAATATTCATTTGAAACTTTTAAAACTTTTCAATTTATATTTATTTAATTTTTTGTATAAAACTGTTAAACGTATCTTATTATTTTATAAGAATTCAAGTAATATTGTTTAAGAATAACAATTAATTTTACAAATCTAATTAAAGTGTTTATTTCATTGTTAATGTCATTAACTTGAGCATTTTAGCAAAATATATTTGTTATTAGTTATCCTAATGTAAATGTATTCATGCGCAACTAGCAGGGATTTACCAAATGGTTTCTGGTCCAGCGGTATCAGACGTTGTCTTCCCTATATGAGGTCGAGGGTTGAAATCATGTTGTGGACATTGGTGGATTTAGATGTTAGATTAGGAGTAGATTACACTAGCTAGTTCAAAAAAGAAAAAAAAACTAGTGGGGATTCGTCATATATATATATATATATATATATATATATATATATATATATATATATATATATATATATATATATATATATATATATGACGAATCAGCGGCTAAAAGAATGGTTGAAGATTTGTAAATTAGACGCACATCCACCGGATTATACCAAATAGTCCACCTCTCTTTTTTCGTTTAATTTTTTAGGCCGTGTTTTTTATCGAAAAAAAAACCGAGTATACAATTGTTCATGATTTTTCGTCGTCTTTCTATAGAGATTCATATTGATATATAAAAAACATATATATATATATATATATATATATATATATATATATATATATATATATATATTAAAAAAGACTCACTTCGTTTTGTTGTTTTTTTTTTCAATATTTAGGTTTATTTTTATCCCAAAAAAACTAAATATACCAAAATCTCAATTCTTTTCGTCTTGTATTAATAATCATTAACATCGATTAAAAAAAGAAACATTTTGATCTATTCAGATTCATACTGTGAATCTAAACTGCAAAAATATTTCAGTTTTAACATTTATAATGTGAATCTGAGTTATTATTTCAACTCTTTGATCATTAATAAATTTATTTAGTGAAATATACATATGAATTGAAATATATTTCTATGTAATTTTATAATATTTTAACTTTTTGATTAATCATAAATTGCTTTTATAAAATCATTAAATGAATTTATTCACATTGTGAATCTGCACTGTATATAATTCAGTTTTCAAAATTCACAATGTGAATCTGACATACTATTATTCAAACTGTGAATCTGAACCGAATATAATTAAGTTTTTAGTAGATTTACAATGTGAATCTGGCCAGATTTACAATGTGAATTTTTGCTGAAATTTTGAATTTTTTATTTACATCAATATAAATATACGTTTTGTGACATCCTCATTTTCACGGCTAGAAAAGACCGATTTGTTTATGCTTTATTTTGAAAATCAGAATATCTTTTAAAGAAATATGTTGCGGAATTTGTTCCCAGAAAAAATGATAAATTCGTTATCAAAACATTTCCGAAGAAATGTATTTTATTCATTTTAAAACATTAGGATGTCATCGTCAATACAGAAACATAAGCATAAACATAACTTAGATTCATTATCACTAGTGATTTACATCTCCTTAATCTCTCAGTGTAATGTAACTTCATATCGACACTTGTGATACAATAAACTGAGTGGGTCAGGTTGGGAAACCTGGTGAGTACATAGGGTTTTCAACCCACAATAATATAATTATTATGTTTAATCATCAAACAATTAACCCAATTACCCATCCCCATTATCCTCTTTATTCTTAAGGGTCTACCCTAAGAATCATTAATCCTGCATTCGTTCATTCCGAAGTCCATTGCTTTCAGGTTTTGTATAACAAGCACTAAGTCCATAGCTTCCAATGCTCGTTCGTAAAGCACTAAATCCATAGCTGCTAAAGTTTATTTATTGGGCACTACGTCCATAGCTACCAGCGATTATCTAATAGGTACTACGTCCATAGCTACCAGCGATTATCTAATAGGTACTAAGTCCATAGCTACCAGTGTTTCTCTAACAGGTACTAAGTCCATAGCTACTAATGTTTATCTAATAAGCACTAACTCCATAAATGTCGATGTTATTTATTAGGCACTAAGTCTATAGCTGCCAATGTTTACTCATACCATCTTTCATTTCTCATCGTTCATCTACCCATGTTTTACCCTACATATTCGTAGATATAAAATACATATATTGTTTAAATTATTTAAAACATGTATAAAATTGTTCATCCAGCATAGATATCAAGAACACATAATTTGCACACATAGCACGTAATTAAATATTTCATATCTATGTGTAAGATGAAAGTAACTATGCACTCACATTAGTAGCGTGAGTTGATAGAATCTAACTAGAAACGGTCAGCGGTTTGTGATCGTCGGGCTCGGGACGCGTAACGCCTTCAGCAAACGAGAGAGAGAGAGAGAGAGAGAGAGAGAAAAAAAAGAATTTGGTGTAAGGAAGCTTAGGGTCGAACTTGCTATTTATAGGGTGTTCTGGGCAAGTCCACGTCGTGGAGATGACACGTTCACGTCGTGGAGATGGCTGAATCACTTCGTAGGCTTGACATCTACGTTCTAGCTTCGAAAGGTTTCTGGATGACATTTCCACGTCGTGGACTTGATTTCCACGTCGTGGAGTCTTAACACATCACTCTCGTAGGCTTAGCACGTGTTTTCTAGCCTCTATTAGTGTCCTTGACTAATTCCACGTCGTGGAGTTGAGGCTGATTAGGGTTTCTGTCACGTGTCATGCCCTTAGACTGCTACATCATCGGAAGGTCATAACTTTTGCATACGAACTCCGTTTTTGACGTTCTTTATATCCACGCGTAGGTGGAGAAGTACTCTATAACTTTCTTTTATATCAATAAGGCTAAAAAGTACTTTATCATAAACTCACTTTTTACGATTCCCGGTGTCGTGTCGGTTTTGTCGCGAAACTTCGACAGGTCATAACTTCTTCGTTATAACTCGGATTTCAGCGTTCTTTATATGTACGGAAACCATGTGACATATACTAAAACTTCGTTAAGATTATTTATTCTAAATAATACTCTATCAAAAAGTCATTTTTGATGCTTATCGTCTCTTAATTGACTAGCCCGAATCTGCGCGCGTTACACGTTTAAAAGTACCAAAAAATATAAAATTTGATATCTTTATTAACTTTTTTCAATTAAATAGACCTTAGTTTTTCCAAAAACAAAGAAAATAAAGTGATTTTTTTTAAAAAAATAAAATCATTTTTTATATATCAATATAGATCTTTATAGAAAGATGACGAAAAATCAAGCATAATGGTATATTTTGTTTTTTTTTTCAGTAAAAAACATAGCCTAAAAATTACACTAAAAAAGTGGGTTTTGAGACATGTACGTCCATTGTAAAAGTCCACAACCTTTTCTTTCGTGGTTGATCGCTTTAAATTCCGACACTTTAGATTGGTTCTTAGATTCCTTGTCTCTCTCTTTCTCTCTCTCTCTCTCTCTCTCTCTCTATATATATATATATATATATATATATATATATATATATATATATATATATATATATATATATATATATAGCGAGAGAGAGAGAGAGAGAGATAGGATCATGTGTGAACTCAAAATTGGACAGGAATCAGGAGAACAAATCTTTGCCCTAAGATTGAAAAAATAGATGATCAAAATTTACTTTTATTTGTTTTAAAAATCTTGTGTTACGATATGATTTTTTGGTAATTAATTACGAGATTTTGGTAATTTGTATCGAGGGTTTAATGTTAGGAGGACACTAAAGCCAAGTAAAAAAGAAAAAATAAATAAAAGGAAAAAAATAAAACATTCGGCCCCTTCCCTTTGCAACACATTTCCCACCCAAGACACTCACCCCTTTACACCAAATGCCAAAACCTTATTTGGCTCGTGAGTTTTTTTCCATCCACTTAGTTTTTTGGCCATAATATTTTCTTTTTGTAAACAAATCTGAAAAAAAAACTAAATTTCTTAAAATTTAATTCTCTACAAAAATAAGCAGGTATAAAAATTTGAAGAAAATTATATTCTTTACTTTTTGATTTTAATAAAAAAACTCTCCGGAAATTTTGAAAAATTAAGGGGTACTTCTAATCACTTTAATATGAACTTTTTGAAAAGAAATTTTCAAAAAGAAGGTTGTTTAGATACCAAACCTTATTTTTAATGATTATAAATTTTAAAATTTTGTTTTGAAAATAATATGTCAAAAATGATATTGTAACATCCCATTTTCACAAACAATTTTTTTTTAAATTAGGTAAAAACATTATTTCCATAAAACCAAGTCAAGAAAAATCATGAGTATCAATACAACCATCCCAAAAATCAGAGCATCATACTAATGTGGAATCAAAAAAACCTACCGAAGAGTGTGTACAGTCAAGTCTTCACATTTCCACGATAATCTAAAGTACCTGAAACACATTTAAATCCACAACTGTAAGCACGAAGCTTAGAGAGTTCTCCAAAATATCACACACAACACATCATAAAAAACAGCTATGAGTTATCAGCAACCATGGGACTATCAACTATCCTGAGGATTATCAGTAGTTCTAAGAGCTCACAACATCCCTATAGGTTACTAGCAACCCGATGGGTTATCAACAATCCTGTAAACTATCAACAATCATAGAGTTATCAGCAACTCAATAAATACACATAACAACAATCAACAAACAAGACTCAACTAGTCTAGCATGCGTACTACTATAACATAGGTAATATATTGAGAAGACTCGCCTAAAAAATAGTAGACTAACACAACAATTCTATGAAAGTGAAGACCAGTCTAAGAGTCACCTAATCATCAATATAGAAGTACCCTCTTAGTCTACACCCTAAAACCCTCAAGTTGATTGAAATTCAACTTGATCAAAAAGTCAACGATCAAAGTCAGCCCCAACTGACTTTCCACGTTGTGGCTACATGACAAAACAGACATGGTGACACCAACCTACATGTTGCGTAAGGCCTTCGTCTTCCGATCGAGAATCACTACTGGTCGCTCAACATAATTCAAGAGTTCGTCGACCTGAATGTCATCCAATGGAACCACAACTATCCCATCGGCCACACACTTATACAATTGCGAAACATGGATTCTACTATGGATTTGACTGAGCTCCTCCGGTAGATCCAATCAGTAGGCCACCTTACCTACCTTGTCCATGACTCTGAATGGACCAATAAATTTGGAGCCCAGATTGACCTGCTTCCTGAAACGGATGACACCCTTCTAGGGGGATACCTTCAGAAGTACCATATTCCCAACCTAAAATTCTAACTCCAAATGGTGTAGGTCCGCATAAATCTTTTTCCGGCTCTGAGCTGTCAATAATCTTTGTTTGGCCTGCTGAATTAGCTCCATAAACCAATGGAATGTAGGAGTCCCAGCTTCCTCCAAAATCAATGATGCAG
This sequence comes from Lactuca virosa, assembly GCF_052849685.1. Taxonomy (NCBI): domain Eukaryota; kingdom Viridiplantae; phylum Streptophyta; class Magnoliopsida; order Asterales; family Asteraceae; genus Lactuca; species Lactuca virosa. Next base: position 16,903,667 of record NC_136434.1, read on the forward strand.
GCTCTCACCATATCCTCGAGATTCTGAATAGTCAGCTCACTCTGACCATCTGTCTGCGGATGATATACAGTACTGAAATGAAACCTAGTATCCAACTCTTCCTGAAATCTCTTCCAAAAACTGGAAGTAAACCGAACTTCCTGATCTAAGACTATAGAAATGGGCACCCCGTGACGAGTCACAACCTCTCAGATATAGATGTCGACGAATTTCTCGGCTGAAGAGCTCTCTCGAATAGTAAGGAAATAGGCACTCTTGGTCAAACGATCCACAATAACCCAAATACCATCAAGTCCTTTGTCCGTCCTTGGTAACTTGGGAATAAAATCCATGATTATCTGCTTCCATTTCACCACATAGGCCTCTAAAGGTTGCAACTTACTGTGCAGGTTCTGATGCTCGACCTTGACCTTCCGACAGGTCAGACAGCTCTCGACATACCATGTTATCTCCCTATTTATACATGGACACCAATAACCGAGTCTCAAGTCTCAATACATTTTTGTTGTACCTGGATGAATCGAGAACTTAGACTTGTGAGCTTCCTATAACACTATCTGGCAAAATCCACCGGAAACCAGAATCCAAACTCTCCGACACAGAGTCGTCAGACCATGCCTGTCAGTAACAAAAGTAGTAATCTGACACATGATCTTCTCCTTTTTCCAGTTCTCCCTCTTGATTCCATTAGATTAAGCCTCTCTGATCATATCCATAAGCGGTGAAATGATGGTCATTCTCAAACATAGGTTTCGAGTATGAGTAGCAGCCGTATTGCAGCTCACAACATCAACCACCACAATGGCCTTCCCCAGGTGATATAAGATATCACAATCGTAATCCTAAACCACATCAAGACACATGAACTGCCTCATGTTTATATTCGACTAATCCAGGAAGTACCTCAAACTCTTGTGATCCATGTAGATAGTACAATGGACCCCATATAGATAATGGTGCCAAATCTTGAGGGCGAAAAAAACTGCCCCCAAATCAAGATCATGAGTAGGATAATTCGCCTCATGAGGCTTCAACTGCCTCGAAGCATACCCTATCACATGTCCTCTCTGCATTGAAACAACATCCATGCCTAGAATTGACATGTCATAGGGTATTGAAAGCCACCTGCAGCTCAGGCCTCCAAAAAAAAGTGACATCCTTTCTAGTCAACCTGGTAAGAGGAACTACAATCTTGGAGAAGTCTCAAATAAATCCCCTATAGTAACCAGCCAACCTAAGGAAACTTCGTATCTCCAATGGAGATCTCGAAACTTCCCATTGAATCACATCCTCGATTTTGGCCGGATCGACCAAAATATCGTGCTGGTTGACGAGGTATCCCAGAAACTGAACCTCACACAACCAGACCTCTCACTTGGAGAACTTGGCGTACAACCTCCCCCCACCCTCCCCCCCCCCCAGTAGAACCCCAAAAATCTCACGAAGGTGATCCTTATGTTGCTATTTGGTCTTAGAGTAGACCAATATATCATCAATAAAAACAATCATCGATCAATCCAAGATCGACAACACACCCGATTCATGAGATCCATGAACGTTGTCAGTGCGTTGGTGAGCCCAAAAGGCATAACTATGAACTCATAATGTCTGTAATGAGTACGGAAGGCCATCTTCTGCATTTCATCCTCCATACCCCTCATCTCATGGTAGCCTAACCTTAAATTGATCTTGGAGAACCAAGACACTCCTTGCAACATGTCAAAAATGTCTTCAATCCTCATAAGTGGGTAATGATTTTTCACCGTCAACTTGTTCAACTCTCGGCAGTCAATGCATATCCGGTGTGAGCCATCATTCTTCTTGACAAAAAAAGGATCAGTGCTCCCCACAACAAGCTGCTCAGAACGAATAAATCCCTTATTCAATAACTCCTAGAGTTATGAGGACAACTCCTGCATCTCAGGAGGTGCAAGACGATAAGGTACCTTGACAATCGTTGCATTATCAGGGATTAGCTTGATCCTAAACTTCACCTGCCTCTCAGGAGGCACGCCTGGTAGATCCTCTGGGAAAACATTAAGAAACTCTCTCACCATAGGAACATCGGAAGCTGACTTTTTCCTTACAACCCAAGTGTCAACCACATATACAAGGTAACTCGAACATCCATGCTGAAGATACTTCGTAGCCCTAGTGGCTGAACAGAAGATTGCACCAACCCTAGTTCCCTCCCCACAAATGGTCAGTTCTTCCCTACTTGGGGTACAGACTACCACTAACTGACTCTTACAGTCAATTAACGCTCCGAACCGGCTCAACCAATCCATAGTCGTGATAACATATACACCCCTCATCGGAATTGGAATAATGTCGATCGGGGACCCTACACCAAGAATATCCAACACAAAGTCACGGTAAACTTACAAGGTTGAAACTGTGCATTCATCTGCTATGGTGACCACCAGAGGTCGATCCAATGATCTAAGGGCAATATGAAAATCCCTACTAAAAGATTATGACACAAAAGATCAACTCGCACCTGATTCAAATAGTACTACGCATGTAATGGATTCACTATGAATATACCTATAGAAGCATGAATATAAGCATACATGAATATAAATTGACATATTTATAAATGAACACATACTAGTAACGATGTCAGGAGCTGCCCTAGCCTCCTCTGATGTCAACTGGAAAGCTCGCCCTCAGGCATTCGGGGTCTCGGCCTTCCCCTGACATCCGTAAGTGATGTGCAAGGTCGCAAGACTTGGAGTCTGCATAGATCTCGAGCCAAGTAATGGGCAATCGGATTTCACATGACCCGTATGGTTGCAGCTGAAACAACCATGGAAACCCTTCAGATAATACTTTGCAAAATACACCTCCTTTCCACACATGTAGCACACCGTCCCTTCCCAACAGGGACCCTCATGACCCTTACCATACTTACTGCAAGTGCGACCTCTCTAATCTCCTGATCTCGAATCAGGGGGTTTGAACCACTTAGTCGCTAACTGCAACTGCACTGGAACAAGCCTCTTTTATCTCCTATGGTTCTCCACCTCATCCTATTTCACCTGCATCTCTAACTTAATTTCCCTCCTCTTGGTATTAGACTGCAACTTAGCCAATGTATGGTATTGGGAATTTGTCACAAACTCTCTAATATCCTTCTTGAGCATAATTAAGTATCGGGTCCTTCGAACCTTCTTTGAAGAAGCGTAGTCTGGGAAGAATAGGGATCTCTCATGGAAAATCCTGGTAGTCTAGGTTTCCGACTCTGTCGCCTGTCTTGGCGATAGGTATTCCTTAGTCAACCGCTCTCTTTCCAACAATAGAACATACTCAACACAGAACATCTTAGAAAATTGTTCCCAAGCTACTACGGCTTGCTCCGTAGGAGAATAGCCTTGAGTCACAAACTTCCACCAATCCTTCGCTCCCAAACAAAGAAGGTTCAGCGTTAATCGAACCTACAGATCCTTCGGACGTGAATATGTATAGAAAAATCCATCGACATCAAAAATCCATCTCATAGCAGCAATCTAGGCCTTGATCTCGTTGAACTCTGGGGGTTTCATGTTGTTGAATTCCTGGTACTGCATCGAATCACCCCCATACGGTTTCACAATGATAACGGTTTCAGTGGTTGTGGAAACAGTAGCCTCAGTGACGGTAGCTTAGCGCTCGTCGAATAGCTCAATCAGTGTGGTCTTAACAGACCTAAACTTCTCTGGAATCGCCTCCCTCATCGTCGCGGCCACCTCAACGAAAATGATCCTACAGATCTAATCATCACTAGGACTCGGTCTCTCCAGTATGGATAGTTTAGGAAATCACATTTCTCGAGCTTTGGCTGATCCAATATGTTTATGATTCAAAAAACTTTATGATTCAACAAATTTATGATCCAATATGTTTGTGATCATTTATTTGTTATGATCTAAAAATATTTTGATCCAAATATTTTAGGATCCTTAATTATTATATCTTTTATAATTCAAAATATATAATGATACAAAAATTGATACTTAAAACGATATCTAATTGAACATATTATGACTCAAAATCATATGATTCAAAAAAAGATATGATCCATAATACAATAATTCAAAATGCTATGTTCCAAATTTTTATGATCAAAAATGCTATGATCCAAAAAGAATATGATCCGAAAAAAAAATTATGATGCTTAATATCTTTATGATTCGATACTTTTATAATTGTTAAATAACGAAAACTCGAACCGATATTTAATTAAAAAAAAGTAAAAAATTAGAACAAAATCAAAAAACCTAAATGACTTCAAAGATGTACTAAAAAGATATAAAAATGAGGAAAAATGAAAAAATGAAGAAAAAAAATATATAGAAACTAAAAGCCGAGTTTATGTTTTTCTAATTTTTTTAAAAAATATTTAAAAAACAATAAATTAAATTTAAAAAAATACAAAAAAGAAAAGAAGAAACTCGCATAAATGACGCTCCATGGACTTCTCGGTAGGTTTATCATCAAATCCATTGTAATGTTATATCCGATTTGGCCTATAGCATCGGTAACTCTTTTTCTCAGCCATATAAATTTTAAGAGGAGAGACCAAATGCTACACTTCAGGTAAGGGAAAGCTTGTACGTGTTAGAAAAAGGGGATGAACAGATTGTTTGGATTCTCTGAAAGTCGTGAATCACTATCAAATTGAAGTATTTCGATGGTACAGATCGAACACTCAATTGGATGAAATTCAGATATATGAAATCAGGGAATGTATGTGAAATGTTCTTCAAAAGATGTACCAGAAAAATGACCAAAACGGCTATATGATTCATGTCTAAAAACTGTCACTAGACAGTTACAAACTGTCATAAAAAACTACCAAACCTGTCATTAAACAGATCTTAGGAAAAAAGGGTCATCTTTCTAAAAATAGGATTTTTGATGCATTTTTTAATATAGCAATATAGTCCAAATAAAAAATTCTCGCGCTGACCTGGCAGCTCGACCCCAGCTAGGGGTTGCCGCCCCTGGGACCCCCCTCCCAAGGGCGCTGCCCCCGAACCCCATTCGTTTAGGGGCTTTGCCCCTAAATAACAGTGTACTTTGAATCTTGAAAAATTTGAACAAGTGTGCACTCCTACACCATCCTAACTTGTTCAATATTCAAAAAGATCACTTTTGGTCAACAAATTTAATCCTATTACACTTAAATAATATTGATGATATAAAATTACCAACGGTACTTAGGTTGAGCATGGATCACACACCCTATCATAGCTGGTACTTAGGTTGAGCATGGATCACACACCCTATCATAGCTAGTACCATGAGAGAACGATGGAGCTATTACTTCATTTTTGCATGCCCATTCGTTAATTCTCCAGTGGTGGGTTTTGGTTTGTAGGGGAGGCAAACAAAGGGGGTTGGTGGGTTTTGGTGGGGCCAAGTATATAATTTTCTTTTAGAATTTGCTTAGATAACTAATATTAACAAAAAAAAAATTAAACAAGTGGAAATTTTAGTTATTTCACATTCGTCGGGGATCAACTCCGCAAAGAACCCACACTTAAGGATGGAACTGTAACACAAAAATATTTTGTAAAGAAACCGTTGTTTTGTAAACCATTTTTTTTTTATTTTTACTCATTTTATATGTAGTTTTGTCGATGTTAAATGGAATAAAATGTCGTACAAGGCTACAAGCTGGTCTCTTACATCACTATCTGAATATGCTCATCTCCTGTAAGATGAGGGTTCGAAAGCATATTCCCAAATTCTTTTGTTGAATTTACATCCATGCATACGCCATCCAATATTCTTTTTTCACTTTTCTTTATATAATGATGGTTCACTCTATCTTGATCAGTGTTATCCATACGAAATTACGAATACCGAAATAAGATATATATGAAATTAAATAAAAAAAATTACAAATGGGGGTGGGGTCTAGGTCTATTGGGCCATCTTTACAAAATTTATTATATTATGTTTGAGTTTGATGTGTAAAATAAAATAATTTGTCCTACACAAAGAAAATGATATAAGATTAATTATTTTTCATAACTTCAATCAGCTTCAATACAATCCCCAGTTTTGTTCCATGAAACAAACACATCGTTAAATGGGACCTAATTCCCTGACCCCATTATTGAGTGTATTGCTTTATAATTGATTCTTCTAATATATTTAACTTCAATCATTTCTGTATGTTAAAGTTGGAAGTTAATTTTATGTCATAATCATAACTTTGTTTAATTAATTCAGGGCAACAATGTTCTAGGTTGTGAAGTTTTTGTCAATGAAAACACGTTTATACCTTGTTAATCATGGTTAATAATGAAAATTGAGCTTATTTTTTTATTTTATTTTTATTTGTAATGAGAAATTTTCCAACAGCTTAAATATGTCGAACTAAATTTAAAGACTATTATAGTATTATGTAGACATACTATATAAAATAACAACCTACTTCCACTTTAATCAATCAATTATCAACTACTTATTGTTTTGAAATTTATAGGAAAAAATAACATACTATTGATTGATAGCCTAAAATAGAAGAAATGAGAAATGAGTTGTCATTCTACCCGAAACAAAACGGATAAATCGCCAACGATTCCAATATATATATATATATATGCTTACGTTATTCTATTCTAACTAATTATTGTGCGGATATCGTATTCTATGAGAATGATAAAGAAAATATGTTGTTTGATAATATAAATACGTTCAATCTTACATAACTATCGTCATTAACACACATTCTCACTAATTAAATCGTCTATAAGGTTATTATACACTTATTATTATTATTCTCATTTATGTCAGAATGTTTGTCAGAATCATGGGCGGATCTATAATAGATCCCGGGGTATGCCGGGATACCCTTGAAAAAAAATTCGGTAGTGTAAATTTTTTAGAAAACTTTCGTTTTATGTAGTATATTTATACATAATATTAATATATTTAGCGAGATAATAACACAAGTTGTAGTTGGTTCAGATGGTTAAGGTGTTAGGGAATGTTATTGGATTTTGCAAGTTCAAAATCTTCTTTCAAGCATTTATTCTTTTTTATTTTCTCAGCTTTTTTTATATAAGTTTTATACAGATTATACATATTATATTATGATGTTGTGAAAATTAAACATAAATATTGAGTTTTCTAAGTGGTAAAGTGCTAAAGTTTTAAGTTTGAGGTCCCAATTTCGAATCTTGGTGCTTACATGGATTTACTTAATTTTGTTTATCACTTTTTCAATTTGTTTTTTAAAATTCTAAAATTGTCTCACATCGGCCATAAATGAAACATAACTCATATACATATGTTATATAAGCAACACAAACTTCTTAATTCTCAACCAATTAAACTTCCGAATGGATTTGGGTTTAAACCCGAAACCGAGTTTGAAAAACCGAGAGACCAAACCCATCGGTTTGGGATACCTCTTTGCTTTGACCCTGGCTCCGCCACTGGTCAGAATGTTTATTGGGTCGTATTTTGTCAGGGGCGGACGCAGGATTCTGTAGTAGGTGTTGTCGGTCGGTAGTAGGTGTTGCCGATCCATAGTAGGTGTTACCGGTGGCACATTTTATAATAGAAAAAAGAAAAAAAATCGAAAATTTTGCATTGCGTCTGGAAAAACTAGGTGTTGCCGGTGAAACCGTTGGCACCATAGTAGATCCGCCATTATATTCTGTCATAATGAAAATGTGTGAGAACAAAAATAAATAATAATTAGCGAGAATGGATGAAAATGACAATATTTTTGTAAGGTTGAACGTATCCGCATTGCTAAACAACTTATTATCTTAGTAATTCTCATAGCATACGGTAATCGCACAATAATTAATTAGAATACTTGAACCTAGCTCTCTCTCTCTCTCTCTCTCTCTCTCTATATATATATATATGTATATATATATATATATATATATATATATATATGTATATATATATATATATATATATGGTGAGGTTCAATAGAGAACCATAATTAACCAAGGAACTAATCGTGAGCGTCGGAAATCATAACGATCAACGGGCAAGGAAATAGATGTACACTTTTACATTGGACGCACACACACCAGATTATACCAAAAAATCCACCATTTACAAAAAACTCACCACTTTTTTTCGTTTAAAATTTTTTTAGGCCATGTTTTTTATCAAAAAAAAAACCGAATATACCGTTGTTCACGATTTTTCGTCATCTTTCCATAGAGATCCATGATAATATATAAAAAACGAACTTTTTTTTTTGAAAAAAACTCACTTCATTTTCTTTGATTAAAAAAGCTAAGGTCTATTTTTTATAGAAAAAAATTAATAAATATATCAAAATTCATATTTTTTGTACTTTTTAAACATAGATTCATATTTATGTTAAAAATAAAAAAAAATAAAATAAAAAAACGATATTTCTGTTCAGATTCATATTGTAAACCTGTTCAGATTCACATTGTGAACCTCCTCAGATTCACAGTGTGCATAATAATAACTCAGATTCACAGTGTGAATCTGAACTGATCGGAGCTTTTTCACATTGTGAATGTTAAAATTTGAAATATTTACAGTTTAGATTCACAGTGTGAATCTACACTGATCGAGGTTTTTTTTTTGTGAACATTCTCAAATTCACAGTGTGCATAATAGTAATTCAGATTCACAATGTGAATCTGAACTGTTCGAGATTTTTCATATTGTGAATATTAAAAATTGAAATATTTACAGTTTAGATTCACAGTGTGAATCTACACTGTTCGAGGTTTTTTTTTTTTAATCGGTGTTGATGTTTATTAATAGAGTACAAAAAATTAATATTTTTGGTATAATTAGTTTTTTTTTATAAAAATAAATTTAAATATTGAAAAAACTAAGAAAATTAAGTGGGTTTTTTTCGAGAAAAAAAAGGTTTTTATATATCATCATGGATCTCTATAGAAAAAGGACGAAAAATCGTGAACAACGGTATATTCGGTTTTTTTTTCGATAAAAAACTTGGCCTAAAAAAATTTAATTGAAAAAAAAGAAGTGGGTTTTGTTATAATCCGGTACATGTGCGTCCATTATAAAATTTTACAACCCTTCCTTTTGCCGTTGATCGCTTTAAATTCCGACGCTTTGGATTGGTTCCTTGGTTCCTTGATTAATAATGGTTCTCTATTGAACTTTTTCATATATATATATATATATATATATATATATATATATATATATATATATATATATATATAAAAGTTCTTATTTTCTACAATTTTTCCTTTTATTAACGCAACTTCCAACAATTAAATAATAATATTTAATTAATCAAACGTTTTAAAGCCCGTGCAACAATTATATATCCAATTAAGTTTATACATGCATTTTAAGTGATCTTCGTATAACTAGCTAGTTCCTAAATAAAATTATGAGATGAGAGAGTCATATCCTACAAAGTAAGGATTCAAATCATTTTCATGTGATGGTGAAATATATGATGTTTGATTGATAGGATTCCTTTATTGACAATTTACACCCTTGAAAAAGTCATAAGTACCCTTTCACCCCCAGTCCCATCTGAGATCTATCCGGAACCCACCTTGATACTTCTTCAGGCCTTCATCCTTGTGCAATAGATTGTGGATTTAAAAAGATAATCACAATAGACCAAAATGGATACGGTCATTTTGTTCTATGCACTAAATAATCATCAAAATTATACTAGACCTCATTATGGATTCCATAACTACGTATTCTTTGAATGATCCCTGCAACAAAAATAAATAACTAAAAAATAAAAGGTAAAAGTCATATATTGCGAAAAATATAATTGTTTCTTTGGTGAAAACGTGAAGGTTTTTATGGTCAAAACAAGTTTGCAATCCGCAGTGAAACTGTCGCACCAACATTGTCAAGATTAGCATCTTACTTATGATCGTTTTACATTTTGCAAGATCGTAAGCATAAGATGGAATTAGCATCGGAAGATATTGCCAAAATGAACAAGACTCCTAATTTGTTCATAATATCTTGTTTGTTTGGTAGATATTGTAGTTTGATGTTGATTAAGAAATCAGAATCAACTTTAAATTCGTAAACAATAAACATAGGTTCCTCATGACCATGTACAATAAAGGCGCAAGATCACAAAGAGACTAATCTACGTCTCATGATGCTCTATCTAATTCGAGATGAATGTATGAAGTCGTGATGCTCTAGGAGTCTTTCTGTTACCTATAATGCTCGATTTCAAGTTGAATTGACGTATTCCTTTAGGCTCAATGAATATTTTTAGGTCATGCATATGGGATTTCTAAGCAAAATGATGAATTTCCTAGGATTTAGAAGACTAAAAACTTGACTATAGAATAAAGACTAAAGAGGTGGGATTAAATTGGGGTAAGATAAGATTTCAGTGTCAACCATTCTTCATAATCGATCCTATTATGATCGGAATCAAAGAATATTTTAGGATCAATGATTACTTTTAGGCCATGCATATGGGATTTCTAAGCAAAATGACGAATTTCCTAGGGTTTAGAAGACTAAAAACTTGACTATAGAATAAAGACTAAAGAGGTGGGATAAGATTGGGGTAAGATAAGATTTCAGTGTCAACATTTCTTCATAATCGATCCTACTATGATCGGGATCAATGAATATTTTTAGGCTCAATGAATACTTTTAGGCCATGTATATGGTATTTCTTAGCAAAATGACGAATTTCCTAGGGTTTAGAAGACTAAAAATTTGACTATAGAATAAAGAGTAAAGAGTTGGGATAAAATTAGGGTAAGATAAGATTTCAGTGTCAACCCTTTTTCATAATCAATCCTAGTATGATTGGGGTCATTTTTCACTTATAGGATCTTAAGATCTTAAGATCAAGACTAAGATTCTGACAACCATCCATTACACATTCAGTCATTTTTGTGTTAAGTACCAAAAAGGTATTGGTCATTTTTGTAGTAAAAACCTTATGAGTAGAGTTTAGATTAGTTTAGATGTTATTGGGCCAGCCTGTTGTTTTACAAACTGATATTGATAAGAGCAGTAAGTACTAAGTAGCAGCCCCTCAAGATCTAGTGGGTTGTGCCCCTCAAGAACTAGTGGGTTGGGCCCATACATCTCATGAGAATATATTCTTGACTGTATTATAATTTTCCATCATGGTTTCAAAGAAAAAAAAGACCAATATTGATTGTATAATAACTTTCCATCATTATTGAAAAATATACATGGCGTTAGAAAGCGCATTTACGTGTAACCTGTTCCGTTTTGAAACAGCATTATGATTCATTTGAAATTTATCACGACACGACATATATAAATATAATTGTTCGTATGGGGAAAGAATACAGATGTATATATAGTGGTTGCCTGACTCGAATGGCTAAGCCACATAGGATGAAATCTCACATCCAATGTCGACACACAAGCAGACGTAAACGTTTCCTCGCAAGTGGTCCCTGTGTCATATGTTTGTTTCTATTTTCATTAGTAGGCAAGAGTTAATAGCTTCTTTGTTTCCTATAATAGAATGAATTATTATCTAAAATTGAACAAGAGTTTTGAAATGGGCACATGACACGGCAGAAGAATACACACAAACACGGATTACACAGAACCTCTTGTAATAATATATATCAGACACTTGTGGTCATGTCCCTGACAAATATTCCTTCCATTTGTAGATATGGAGTTTAGAAAGTTGGGCTGGAAGAATACCCCACACAAATATATATGTGCATAATTCAGGGCCAGGTATTACATCAATAGCTGCTCAGAACTAGGAAAACAGTCAGCTATCATGAAATTTGGTTGTTGGTTTTGAATTCTTATGCATTAAGCTTTTAATTTTCAAGTGCATGTATGTATCATTTCAAAACTGAATCAAATTTGTATTATTAGTTTTGTTTCTCATAGTGGACCTAGGATATTGTTCAATAGTAGCAATATGGTTGTTTAACTATGAATAATCATTCGGTCATCTAAAAAATAAGAAATACCCATAAGTAATTTTTCCTCATTCATCCTTTTGTTTGCGTTCTTGATATTCTTATGATAGTTAAAATGTATTACATCATATTCTCAAACTCACAGGTTTTCAACAAGTAATCTTTATTCTTTGTTGTTCTTTTACAAAATACTTGATCCACAAACGATAACCACTCTGCTCTAAGTGGAATCAACCCTGCTTACTCTAATCTACTTAGGATTGTAGATTTGTAGGTTATTTATGACTTCTGAATGTGGCTTGTTCGAATAAAGCTTTTGTTTAACATATTTTCCAACTTCTTCATAACCCATATCGATGTTGATCGTTAGGCTATTTCCTAGTTTCTCTATTTAGGTAGTGACAAAACGTAATCTAACAAAAAAAAAAATAATAAATCAATTTGCACCAAAATCAAAAAATAGTTTTGGACAATACCACACTCAAAACAAATTTTTAATTAATAAAAAAGTAGTTTAAATATGCTTCTAAAACATGTTTTTAAAAATAACATATATTTAGAAAATGTAATCCAGTCATATTTCATTCATAAAAGGTGTTAAATGTATTACAAAAGTGCAGCTTACATGCTACCTTTTTCATCCATCCTATTACAATAGATCGTAATGCTAGCATGCTACAATACAAACTTCCCTATTACATACTATTGCCACTAATAATTGAAGACTTCATTGAGGAATATTTTAGGTTTAATCAAAAGAGCGACTAATGAGAGGACTTCTACTATTCTAATTTCCTTTAATCATATTCCTCTTCCTCAGGTCTGTGTTCCCATTACTAGAAAATTTGAATAGAATGCAGAAGGTGAAACATATGTTTGATAAGGACAACTGACCATGAAACAAAGGCAAATGTTTACAATTTTTGTCTAACTCATATCAGTCAGTCACAGTCGTAGTCTTACAAGTCATGAACAGAAAAGCCTTGAAAACAGGTAGCTGTGGCACCCTTGCACTGTATCAAGCAACGGACTCGTTTGACACGCTTCATCCGCTTCCCGGTTCTTCCACTTCTTCAAAACCTCCTCGGCAACCACCGCGACCTGGTGTTGCAACACGGCGGCACCAAGCGGCCCCACCAGGTTCAGCCTGGTTGCCGCCGATATAACATCTCTCATCGTCACAAACAAATACGCCCTCTGAGCCGTTTCCCCATCCAACCCAATCAACCCACAAACCACCCCAAAAACCGGGGCATGGTGGAACCACACATTCCGACCGCTTAACCCCACGTTTCTCATCATCTTCAGAGCTGGAATCTCAGAGAAAACCGAAGCCGATACCCTCATCAATGCCGATCCCTGTGAAACCGATGCCTTTCGGCTCACTTCGTTTGTTAGTGTAGCGTCTAAAATGGCGTCGAGATGTTGCCACGTGTCAACATCTGGCGATATTGTGGCGGAGTAGACGAAAGGAAGGAGGAGACTTGCGGTGTTCTCGAGGACGTGGATTACGTGTGTTTCAAGGTCTTCAGGGTGGGAGACTATGCGCGATTGCATTCCGGCCTCGAGACCAAAGGAATGGGCGAATCCTCCCGTTGGGAGAATGGAATCGAGTAACTGCCATTTGCTCCATTGGAGAAGAGGATCTGATGGGAGGCGAGTGGTCCCATTATTTGCTTCTACTTTATTTTCATTCATTACGATACATAAATCGAGAGTCTGGATAAATGATGTTGAAAAATAGTGGGTTAAATGCAAGATATAGCAATGTACTTTCATTAATTTGTTTATTACAGCATCATACTTTCATTTGTTCCTACGTCGGTGAAAAATCTACATGAGTATTGCAAAGTGATCCAAATACAAAGCAAATTTTCACCATTATAAATGGGTAGTTTTTTTAAGTAAAATGTATTGGTGAGAAATATATATATATATATATATATATATATATATATATATATATATATATATATATTAAAAGTACAATGCTAGAATTGGGACATTTTTAAACGACAATATCTTAATTGGAGAATAAAATTAAAAGTACAATGTTGGAATAGACTTTAGATGAAAGTATGGTGTTACCATAAACAAATATATGAAAGCACGTTGCTATTTCTTGCATTTAGCACAAATGACAAAACAATGCATCATGGAGTATAAATTAGAAAGAACTCAAACCTACATTACAAAGTTAGAGTTATATTCTACTGGTAAATCTTCTTCTTAAAACATTAGATAGGAATCATTGGGCAAATAAGAACCCATAAATACATATTTGATTAAAAAAAAAAAACACAATCAAGAAAATTCCATCTAAGCCAAGAGAAACTGATTGATGAACCGAGGTTCAGAGAGATTGATTGATCTATGCTTAATTCATTGACTAGCTAAAGTTAAAGAGGAATTACCAACATGTTTGGTGTTTTTTCCGTGCCATTTGTTGGTTTTCTCCGCTTCTTGCCCAAATTAGTCAGTCATAATTCCAAAATCGGAAAAAAAAAAACCTAATTCCCGGCTACATCAATGTGAATCAATCAGACAAACAAATTACGCCTTCAATCAAACAGGAATTATTAGATCCATATATCCTTAAAATGTCTAACTTCTAGGTAATCAGATTTAAATTCTCAAAACAGCAGTTAAAAAACAAAACAACATACAGAAAGGATGGAGAGAGATAAAGACTTGAAAATTGTTTGAACGGAGAAGGATTGGCCTTACCGGAATCCTCTGGCGACTGCAGTGAACGATGGCGGGATGCCGGCGAGAAGGAAAGCCGATTAAAAAGTTCAGGGAGCAGAGGCGGCGTGACGGGTGGAAGAGGACAAGAGTGAATGGAAATTATTAGTGTTTTGTTTGGTTGTGAAATTTTTTTTAGTTTTTTATGAAAACTAGGACCTGTAATCAAAGGCGGATTACGCAATGTCAATAGGGAACGATAAAAGGAGTGAGCTCTCGCTAATTTCGCTGACATGGAATGAATGCGAATTTTTTATTTAGGGTTCCTGGTTTCGGTTGTTTAATTGCAAGCTTTGATGCCCGAATATATTCTAAGTAACAATAACAGTAAATGACCATTTTAGCCTTTTCATCATATTCATATGGGAAGTTTTGCATGTTTAGAATTGACAAAAGAATTAGAAACTTTTATGTGATAACGATTACAACATTTTTGTAAGAGAACGTGAGGCTTTGAGGGCATTTTGGTCATCTTCATTCCCAGGACAAGAGTTGCATGGTTTGATATCATATTATTAACTATTTGTGATGTAATTACTAAATAAATTGGAAAAAAAACATTATAACTTCATTGCTTAAATAAGTGTTTTACCATGTTATTAACTACTTGTGATGTAATTAATTGCCAATGATATATGATTATATGTTATAAATGACACGAGTTTTACATTTATGTTTTAAAAATCATACAGAGAATGGCTTTGCAAAAAAAAAAAGCATGTTCTCCAAGGAGATGAATCCAATTCCCCTGAAATCTGTTGATGGATCTTAAATGCCCTCGATGCTGCACACCACCAACAAAAAAGAAATAATGAAATATCTACCTATTTCTTATTTGACTTGGCATGCGATCCTAGCAATCATTCTGTTAAGTGAATGCCCCTTCCTCCATGGATTTTGTTCCTTTGATTTCTGCCTCATCTTTTTTCTTTGTCCTAACTTCTGCAAATACACATCCAATCCAATGTGAAATTTGTCCGCTGACCTTGAACTAATATGGTAAACGGCCTTTGTTGATTGAGTCATCGACCTTTGCACCCAGAAATCGAAATACTAAGTTCTTGATCAAGAAGGCATCGGAAACGTCAAGCCCAGAAATCGAAATCCTAAATTCTTGATCGAGAAGGCTTTGGAAATGTCAATCTTATAGAGTCAGAAAGGTAGAAAGAGGGCAAAATAAAAATAAAAAATGGAATAGAAATCAAAATCAATTACAAGAGCACAGATGTTTGTTGACGGTTGGAGGCGGCGATATTGTTGGCGACAGAAAGCGAAATACTAAGTTCTTGATCGAGAAGGCGTCGGAAACGTCAAACCCATAAATCGAAATTCTAAATTCTTGATCGAGAAGGCTTAGGAAACGTCAAGCCCATAGAGTCAGAAAGGAAGAAACAGAGGAGTGCAAATAATTTGGCAAAACATATGAAACCGATGACGGTGGGAATATTGGATTAACTAAGAAGCAGGATGGAAACATAGAAGGACGACCATGTGAATATATACAAAGTAGTGTGTTCGAAATCGTTAATTGATAAAGAATGATGGAAAATATCAATATATACGAAGTAGTGTGTTCGAAATCGTTAATTGGTACAGATATCTTTAGTGGCATGTGAACTTTTTTTCTTTTTCTTTTTTTTTTTTTCCAAAATTAGGTCTTTTTTTGAATTGTTGAACTGCAAAAAAGGACGTCATTTGTGCAAATCAGTAAAAAAAAACTGTAATTTTTGAAGAGAAAAAAACAATGTATTGTCATGTCAAGTTAACTGCGAAAAATAAAGATCGTACTGCGAAATTCATAATCTGTACTACGAAAATCCTTACAATGTAGATCTAGTTAACTTATAAGAAAGTTTTTGATAAAACACAATCTATATCTATTTGTCGGATTTTTTTGAGCTAACTTTTATACCTTTTTGTCTAATTTCACTAGAAAAATTTCCAACTTACCATTTCTGTTTTGTTAACAAAACTTGAGTTTCAACATTCTAGATGGGTATTTTATTGTTGTTTGTATCGGTAGTTCATAACCGTTTGTAAAAAATATTTATAGGATCTCTTCTAAATGACTCCAGATCATGAATTATAAATTTTCCAAAAATATTGTTTGTATCGGTATTTTATTATTGTTTGTATCGGTAGTTCGTAACTGTTTGTAAAAAACATTTATAGGATCTCTTCTAAATGACTCCAGATCATGAATTATAAATTTTCCAAAAATATTATTTATTGATATTTAATGTAAAAACTCAATATTACATTTCTTTCATTTCTAACTTCACTTATGCATTCATTACATCAACAAAACTTATATAACATCATAATAACTTATAAGATGTCTTAATAACTATTTTTCCATTTTTCAATATAAAGACCAAAATACCATTTTCTTCACAAACATAATGCACACAACTTTTACACCAACTTTTAAAGCTCCTATTTGCACACTTTAAAAGCTACAATTTACACACCTCAACCACTATGACACAAGAAAGAGAAGCTTTGATTTTCATTTTCTTCTAAATTTCAACCCAACAGATATGGATTAGTGTCTAAAGTTAAAGGGGTAAATAGATCTCTAAAATTCTAGGTCACTTGTTTAACCCTGGTTTTTAACGATTCCATGTTACTGATTCAACCAATTTTTTGAGAAAATCGACCGATTTAGTATGGATCAGAAATAGCACAAAGTCGATCATGATTGACTTGTTCTCTTCACCGAGTCACAATCCAACCAGTTTGACCGGACCGGCATGGTTAACCTGATTTTTAAACATCTCTTTAAATATGGTCATTTTATCAAAATCTCAAAAACATTTGCATACTAAAATTTTAAAAATTGATTACATATTAAAAATGGCAAATGATACGAAAGTCACTATGTTATCAGTTTTTCGATTTTGACATTCCATATTTTTCCAAATGGAACATCACTTTATCAATTTTTTGGAACATCACTTTATCAATTTTTTTCCAAATCGAACATCACTTCATCGAGTTATTTCAAATTTTTAATGTTAACCAAAGAATTGTGTATGTCTAGGTTAATTATTATTATTATTAAAAATAAAAAATAAAAAAAATAAAAAATAAAAAAAATAAAAAAAAACTCTTTTCTATACTTCTAAAGAGGATATGGAAGCAACCATTGACCAAATAAAGTCAGCTTTACTACTTTTCTGAGGGAAAATGACATTTTAGGGTAATAAAGTCTTCTACAAGTATTCATTTGGTCATCTTTCTTTTTTATTTTTGTACTCTATTTACCATTGATCTTGTTGTAGATGTTCAAAAGATACCATTATTACCGGGTATTGAAGGTTTCCGACGAGTATGTCACTCCGGTCGTCTTCTCCGGCGAGTTTCCGGCCAAATGCTTTTAGCAACAATTTCCGATCTACAAACGATTTCAAGAACACCCACTTCCATCTGTTCGTTTGTTTCTGTGACCGATTTTAGTTTTCATGTTCTTTGTTCATGTTTAATTTTTGGGTTCATGTTCAAGAACACACAAAAAATGATCGTGTGTGCTCATCAGTGAGTTTGAATGCCAAGAAAGCGAATGATTGAAAGTGTGTGTCGGATCTGAGAGGTGTTCATCTTCATCATGTCCAACAAAACCCATAAATGCAACCCTTGAAATCGAAGGTTTCAGTTCTTTGGGTTTGAGTTCCAGAAATAAAAACAGATGAAGAGCTTCAGGTTTTGGGTTTGAAATCGATTAACACAACACATTTGGAATCGTTTTCTGGGTAAGAGCTTCAAGAAATTAAGATCTTCATTTCTTCGGTTCTTGAGTCGTGAGTTCCAAAAATAAACGAACCCTAGATTTAAGGGATTTTGATTTTCAAGTTTTGGGTTTGGATCTAGATTCTTGTGAGTTCTTCAACCCTTGGTTTTGAAATCGATTTTAAGAAGCACACCACAAAAAAATCTAGATTTTAGATTTGTGTATATGTGTGTTTGTTCAAATTGCCCATAAAATTCATAGTGTTCATCGGAAATTTTATGTTTGGCCGGAAAATTCATAGGCTTACCGGAAAATTAATTTTGACCGGCTAAACTTATGTTAGCCGGTTATAATGGTATATTAAGACACAACAACAAGTTAAATGGAATACAAAAAAAAAAAAAAAAAAAAAAAAAAAAAAAAAAAAAAAAAAGTGACCAAATGAATACTTGTTGAAGACTTTATTACCTTAAAAGGTCATTTTCCCTTTTCTGACCATTAGGCCTGTCCGGTCTCATATGAACCTGCCCGGCTCGGTGTTGTAAGTGAAAAAATATGGAAAATGCTATTTTCTTTACCTATATGGACATTGTATTTTGCTCCCACAATATCGACAAAACACAAAAAATGAGTGTCTTTTTTTTTTTAAATGTACCGGAAGTGCCTAACACTAGAAATCAAGCAAACTAATATGAAGTTACAATTTTGAAGTGTTTTGTGCTCTTGCTTTTTATTTTAACTTCTAAATTTATAAATCAAAACCCTAATCTCTTTCTCAATATCTATCATAACATTAAATGTAAGGTTACATGATAAAAAAAGATCAAATCGATCCATACGCTAAATGATTATAAAAACCATATCAAAACAATAAAATAGTTTGAATAACACCATTTGCATGCATTTGTAGATCAAAAATAACCCAAATAGATCCATCTAAAAGTAAATTGGTAGAAATATTGATTATGTTACTTGTGGATCATATCAAGAACAACAATGCAACCATGGCCAAAATTCCCATTTTACAAGTGCAAATTGGTGTTGTCAAAACCATAAACAAACTATTTAGTATTTGCGAGGTGGTTTTTGAGTTGGCAGCAATCCAAAACGTTTCTTCAAAAGAACTCTTTGCCTTGAGAACTTATCATCAGGTGAAAACCGAGCTGCAGATAAAAGGAAAAAATAAATGAGGGCAAACTTGTAATAAGTTAAGACTTATCAGGGAAAGCCATTTTCTTTTATTTTCTCTATTAAGTCGTTCTTTATGCATTAAGTAAAAAATAAACACCTATATATGGCTTTCCTTATTAAGTTATTATGTCCTCATTAAGAACTTGTACATATAATAAATGAAAAACACACCAGGATGAGCAGACTGCGTGGCAAGTCCAAGTGGTGACTCTTTCTGCACACACCAAAAAAAAAAAGATCAAGCAATTGCTAAAATAACAAGACCAAAAGCTTCTTCACTCATTTATGGAATTAAGGTGCAAATACGTATTTCAGATCAATGAACAATCAGGTTTATTGACAGAATGAAGTCAATATCACCAAATATAGCAAGGCCCTACTAGTAACACAAGCTCCTGCTACAAGGCCTCATGGAAAAGAATCATGGCAACTCCAGAAAAAAGAATAAAGAATGCCAAGAAGACAAAATATTACAAATTGTTGCAAACTTTTCAAGTACACGAATGCCTAAAATGGACGAACCTTGGTGGTGTAAACTTTGTCACCATTTTCGTTTATGTAAAACTGGAGATACATTTTGATTGAGTATTCTGCAAGAAGCGCAAAAGCATGATTAGACTCACATATACACAATTACACATGAAGTAAGAACATCAGTTATGGATCCAGGGTGAGAAGCAATCAATTTTACCCTCACAAACAAAATAGCAGGTATCCTTAGAATCTTAAATTAGCAACAATTTAGGCCACTTCTATGATTGTTTATGTATCTACAACAACGTTGAAAAATCAAAGCGCTTTTATCGGAAAAGAGCGAACCAGAAATCAAAAGGATGAATGAATTATATGGGTAAAGAAGAAGTTTCGGAGAAGGGTGAAGAAAGTACCTTGATTAGCAGGAGAAGAACGGCGACTGTCAGATAAAGTCTTCCGATGATCGACGACGGCGAAGAATACTTAGGGTTTATCTCTGGGTTTTAGGGCTTTATATTATCCACTCGCGGCAATGATATTATGAAATTTGACAGAATGAATCCTTAACTTAGTATTAACTGTATTATTTCTCCTTGTACTTTGGAAAAATGGACGAGTTAAATCAACAAAATTTTAGGAAGTCAAAATTCACATATCAGTTTCTTTCGGTGCACCGAAAAGGTTTTTAGTCTAGCGGTAAAAAATGACTCTCTTAATTAAGAAGTCATGGGTTCTAATCTCATTGGAGACAGGTGGTAATTTAAAACTAGATTAGTTTGTCGTTCCAAAAAAAAAAATCTCGGTATACAACAGTTTCTCTCCATACACAACAATATATGTTTTATAAAGTAACTTTTTATTTATTTTTACGGATAGATCTTGTGTTTCATTTTCTTACATGGTTGGATCTTATGTTTCAGTCACTAACTTTTTATTTTGACACAGATGGAGCTTACTATTTTAAACAAATTAATTCCGTTTTGGATTTGGGACTATATTTTCCCTGTTTTTTTAACTTAAAAAAATCTTGCAAATTTAAAATCAAATGATTTTCTATGTTTTCCTAAAAACTACTCATGCAATGGGTGTTTCAGCCTTCCAGCTCTAAGTATGAAGATATCATTCATGATATATATATATATATATATATATATATATATATATATATATATATATATATATATATATATATATATATAACGGTCATTGATACAAGGGAAAAAAGTCGAAATACTTCCAACTATCTATACCTTTGTCCATATTAGCGAGGAGCTTATCTCCCAAACAAGTTCTCTTCTCAGACAAAGAGGACTTTTAACAGAATGTCAGATGATCGTGAATTCTTTGTGTTAAAACATTGTGATCTTTCCAAACAAGGCCCAACTGAGGGGAGTCCCAAGTTGAATGAAGATGATTCGACTAATTCTAAAAAGACAAGACTCCGATCTGTTGGAAGGCTTTTCGGTTTTCTTCCATTGATATGTTTATTATTGTTATGATTGGATCGAAGCCCTAGTTATGTCTACTCAACCAACAAAGCTTCCCGAGTTCAAGTTTTGATATGCAGGAACAATAAATAATAAATAATTAAATAATTAAAAAAAAAAAAAAAAAACAAGTAAAGAAAGTGTTGGCTCAATATTGTCAGCTTTTATTTTTAAGGAGTTAACTGGAAGAAACAGCATCCTACATTCATTTCTTCCTATTACCGCTTTGTACTTTGAGAAATCTACTTAATTATGGCAATGTCATCTAAATACATATAATGTCATAATAAAAAATATATGAAAGTACAATGCTATAATCAGGTAGAGTTTTCAAAGTACATTGCATTAATAAGAAAAAAAACACAATTACAATGCCAGCTCCTTTTGAAAGTTTAAATGTAAGAAATAATAACAGTATCATTTCATCTGTACAACTGACTGGGTAGATTTTGAAATAAATGAAAGTACAATGCTATAATTGGGTACATTTTTTAAAGTAAAAAAAATGGAAGTACAATGCTTTAATAGAACACACTTTGCTGCATTTTAACAAGTCGAGTGCAGGAAACAGCAAAGTACTTTCGTTGATTTGTTTATTATAGCATCCTACTTTCATTTCTCCACTGATTTGTTTATTATATCAACCCAACAATCTTGGTAATATATCATTATGAAGTATTTTGGTAAATATGTTTTTAAAACTATAAGCTATACGAAGGAAAGATTTAGGATATGCTAAAAGACTCATGATTCAACAAGATTACAACAAGAAAGGGCCAAGAAAACCTCAAGATTGTTAAAATTATGAGTGGTATATTGATAAATGTTACTGCTTCTTCTTTTTTTATTCCATATATCAAATTAAGCAGATACTATCTATCTCTATGATGTCAAACTGATTGGCCTAACACTTTCAGCTAAAAAATTAAATTACAAAAATGGTGAAAAGATTTACAATCTAATTAACGAGCATTCACTTAGTTAGCTTCTGATAATCTTGTGCGTATCGACTCTGGGCTTGATATCTTGTTAACACTGCATTTGAAAGAAAATTTGTTAACTTTAAAAATGATTTAAAGGGAAACAATTGAAACTAATACTATTATATTTTGTTGGGTTTTACCAGAAGAGAAGATCACCACTGGATGCCATTTTCTGATGAATCCATTCAGGTGCTAGTTCTTGCAACAACATGAGTTGTTCCTCAACTTCTCCTGTAGGTAAAATTAGAATTAGATTTGGGCTTTTATAGTGACGAAATTGATAGGATATGTATATATACCATGATCATGAATGAAGACTTACTTCTATCAACAATTTCCAAACGGCATGAGATTATTGTGTGTATGAGCTCCTCTTTTGTGATGACTGAGCGTTTTTGAAAGATAAACAAAAGAGAGTCAAAAAGCTTGGGTAGCCCTGCAATCATTTGTTTCCTCCATTTAGCATGTGAGATTGCTGGATTATTCTCCTCCTTTGCTTTTCGTTCCTTTTCTTTAATCTGAAAAGATTCAACTCATCAAATACCAAAAAACATCCATAAAACTGAAGAAACGAAATGAAAAAAGCAACATAAACATACGGATGCAAACAGATCCCCTGAAAGAATATCACAAAGACCATCATCAAAAGAAGATGCAATTTTGACAGGAGGCGTTTTATTCTTCACAGGAGTCTCAAACAATCTTCTAACACGTCTAGTTAACTTGTTGGGCACTGATTTGGTAGGAGACATAATTGAATCTTCTTCATCAGGAGTAACTAAACTCCTTACTGGCATTCGTAAGGCTTGTGCAGGTGTAGCACTCATTGGAGTAGAAAAAAGCTTGGCAGGAGTTCCATCAATGGAAGAAAGATTTCCTTTCTTTGAAAAGCTCTTAATTGGAGTTTCAGGTAAGTTTGAGCACTTTTGAACTAGAGATGGAGCAACGGATACACAAGCTACTTTGGCGGAGCTATTGTCAGAAACCTGTTTTGAGAAGCGTCTCTTGAAAGACTGAGGCATATGAGATGCTACCAATGGCTGATGTTGAGAGGCTGTATCCTGAACTGAGCCTAAATTGGGATTTTTCATTGCATTTGAAGATGGCACACAGCTCGATTGATTGAATGGTTCAGGTAACATCTCCTCTGGAACTTCATCTCCCTAAATGAAAAGAAAAATTATTAATCACACGATGATGCATAAAAAACCTAATTCAGAGTGAAATAGTACGATGCAATAAATATCAATACCTCGGGATTGGATTTATAGTAGCTCACAAGCCTGGATCGAAACAATTTCCTCATCAGTATGTTCTTGCTCTCTGATTTTAGCTTTTCATCATCCTGAATGATGTTGAAATTCAAAGTCACGTCAAGTTCTGGTTTCATGCAACTGGTTCGTTCATCGCGGACAAGAATCTTCTTTATCTCAATCCCCTCAGGCAAAATAAACTTGAGCTGAGCTAGATGACTATAAGTGAACCTCCTGTACAATCAAATATGGCCGAAAAACAAATTAGAAAACCCGCCCCCAATACCATCTAACAAATTAAGCGTTTTGAATGAATGAATCCGTATACCTGTCTGTTAAACTCTCCACCGCACGGCTAATGCTTGTAAACGTCGACATAGATCCTTTCAATCCAAGAATTCGAATAGAAGATTGCAGGCTATTAAAGAACTCATCCAATATTTCGTAACTAAACACAAGTTATATTCGAATATCATCAGCATTTTATTCAAATAGAGTAGACACATTTCGATAGAGACCAGTATAAGAAACGGGGAAACGATTTGTACCTTTTTGGAAGGGCTTTGGGTGTCTTTGGCTTCGTGATTAGGTTTTTGCTTGGGGTAACGGATGATGTTAACGGGTCAGAGGAAACAGAAGGTTTCAGATCTGACTTTCGGAAGTGCTTGGCCGCTTCCCTGACTTGACTCACTGATCGCAATGCTTGGCGGCGGGTGAGAGATCTTCGAGGCGGTTGTGTAGGCGTTGCAGGAGTCGTGGTGCTCAACGGCATCTGATCTGGTGCTCCATCTGCTTCGTCGGCGGAATGTTGTTTGCCGACGGAGGATCGGAGGACTTTCTTCGATTTGAACGAGTCGAACGGTGTAGAAGAAGCTCCAATGGAATCCATTTGAACAGAGAGTGTATTTGTGTGTGTTGTTATGAGAAATGCGGTGAAGATTGTGACAGTGGAGATCGTTAGCAAAGTAATAGGTTTTCTTTTGGCGCGAATGACTATATGGAAGCTGATCAACAAGACAGCGTTCGCGCCAAAATCATACGTGGACGCGGGAGGGGAGGCGTCTGTAATTCCTTATGTTTATTTTTACACCCTCAACTTTACAGTTTTGAAATCTTAAATCCAAAAATTAAAATTTCGTTTACTTATGTCCAAAAGTTCTCTTATTAGTTTTCATTGCTAAAACAAAATCAGCTTTTCACCCACCAACTCTTAACTATTTTATTATTTAGAGCACTAGTTAAGTTGATGTTTCTTTATTTGCTTCCAAAAAGAATCAATTTTCATTTTATATGCTAAATTGAATAATACTTTGATTTCTAATTTTGAATGACTTTAAATTTTCAAATACAGATTTTGTTAAATTAGGTTTAAAATTATCTTGTTTTATATGCTAATCTTATCAACAACCGATATATCAAGTAAGCATGAAATTTTATCGTGCTTTAAGATAAATTTATCAACAAAATAAATAAAATTGCATTAATAGATAAACAAAATGAAAATACCGGACTATATTCTTTTTGATGATTCTTGTATCAATAACGAATTCTCAAAATGTTTGAGCCTTTTCTCTTCAAAGCTTTGACAGTTCTATCACGATCACTCTAAATAGTTTTGGTTGTGTGAATGAAGACGCCTACAAAAACATTAGACAAACAATCAAGAAACATAATTTTATTAGGGTTTCAAATGTATAGAAAACATATATTTATACATTGTTATATACTCTTGAATTATGACCGTTGTTGTAGTTCAAATTCTGATTAGGTATAATATTTAATAATTAGCCGTTAGTCCATTTAGGATAACCTCTAACTTATAACCCATTGGGCCAAGATACATGCAGATGACTATAGAGGATTACGAAGCAACACAAATTAATTATCATTCTTACGTCGTCATCTTGGTTGTAAAATCAAAGTCTAGAGCGAGAATGTGTTGGATGAAAAAAAGTTAAAATCAATGTTTTAAAAACTAGTTTTTTAGTTGAACCGGTATCACGACCGGTTTCCGGTTTAACTGGTTCGACCGTTGAGTAACCGGTTTCTATAATTTTCATCTTTTTTCGTATTTTTCTACACATATATACATACATAAATCAAAAATTTGATGTCCACAACTTCAAACATTAAAATACACATCAAAACAAGTTGTAGATCAATCTAAATACATTAAAATAATTCATAACCATAAGTTTTACATCAATTCACGTGCATTAAAAAAAAGTCCTAGATGAATATAAACGCATCAAAAAACTTCATAACATTTATCATGTGCTTTTATTAAGAAAAAATTTAATAAATGTGAAAAAACTACCAAAGTTTATTATGCAAAAGGTTTCAATTTCATTTGATTTTATTCAATTTAACTTGTTTCCGGTTTAATTGAACCGGTTCAACCGGATTTTTGTAAAAACCGGTCGGTTCAATACAGTTCAAAAATAGACATAAAACATTGTTTTTATTCAATTTAACTTGTTGAACCGTTCCCTTCCCTGATTTCTGGTCAAACCGGTTTTTAAAACATTGGTTAAAATGCTTCTTGGATTGAAATAAAAATACGGCAAAAATAGGGTTATTGCCCTACATGCTGTATGAAATATCAATAAATCATAAATCACAAAAGTTTTACATAAACGTAACGGGTAAACGAGCAGCAAGCTGTATCGCAACTTCATTTTGGATGACAAACTAATTCTTTTAAAAACAACATTCATATATATTGGGGTCATAACATTACTATGCATGACCCGTTGGACTTTATTGAGGAGCTCTACAACATTTGGCGCAAAGAAATCGAAAGTATCATATGTAAAAGGTATAAACGTGTGTTGATTTTCCATGCACATTTTCTCGTGTTTTGCCACTTTGCATAAGACGGCTTTTAAAGCAACTTGCCCAACAGTGAAAACCTCACTTCCCAAGCCCACAAGAA
Organism: Lactuca virosa; assembly: GCF_052849685.1. Taxonomy (NCBI): domain Eukaryota; kingdom Viridiplantae; phylum Streptophyta; class Magnoliopsida; order Asterales; family Asteraceae; genus Lactuca; species Lactuca virosa. The sequence goes on from NC_136434.1 coordinate 16,930,365, forward strand.
AGGAAACCCTTGTTACATCCATACATGTGTGCTTCCCTCCAGCCCAACCAAAAACTAAAACATCAATTGGTCTAAGTGTTGTTCTTCCGACCAACGGATCAGTCAGAAAGTTCATAGGTGTCTCTATCTTGGTAGAAACCTTGACGCGCCTAAATATGTCGAAAAGAACATCCCTAACCAGATCATGTCAGTACTTGAAACTCGAGAGCTCTCTATAATGAACTACGTGCTATCCAAATGAGTCCAAGCATGTCTTGCGACAAACATGACATGTCTCATCAACCGAAAATAAAGGGATCTGAAGACGATACTTAAGGATAGCACGATACTCCACTGGCGACATAAGTTGGCCAAGACCATCAATAGGAATAATCATAATAAAATCATAAGCATTTGGTGCCCTTATAGACTCGAAAACTGCTTTCTTCCTATTAGTCATGTCAAAGTGAACTTCCATGTCTTAGACAATTTTACTAAAAAGGGCATTCGCCAATGAATATTGGGCTTTTAGAGGGGAGATGTTCTTATTAGTGAAATTGTTGAAGTCAAAACCCAAAATTGTATCACGAAGACAGGCCAAACCGCCAAAGCACAAACATAATCGGAATTCATACCACATATGCCGCTATCTTGTAAGATGTGGTCTTGTAACATCCACGATTGATCTTGTGAGGTCACAAAAGCATAGGAGGAAGCCTATGCCGGTAAGAACAACCCCAAGCCATCAAACCTAATTGGTAAAGAAGCAAATCGCCATTGAATGCCCCAAAGAAAGGTGTAACGTCCCAAATTCCATAATATTTTTTTTTCATTTTTAAAATAAAATAAACACTCATTCTTATAAAGTTACATTCAAGTCAAACCAATTGTTCATAAACCATAATTCAAAATCAGAGTTATAAGGAACACAATGTGGAATCACAAATCATAAAATTGTTAATGTGTGTACAGTCTCGCCTTTACAATCTGATAAGTAACTGAAAAACATTTAGTCAACAACCATAAACACAAAGCTTAGTGAGTTCCCTAAAATATCACATACAACACAACATAATAACTAATTATGGGTTATCAGCAACCTTGTGACTATCAACAGTCATGAGGACTATCAACAGTCATAAATATCACATACACAACAATATAAACAACTATGGTTATCAACAACCATGGGGCTTTCAATAGTCCTATGGGCTCATAACAGCCATGTGGGTTATCAACAACCCTGCAGACTATTAGCAGTTCCGAAGTCATCAGTAATCGCAATGATACATATAAAAACAATCAGCAAATAAGACTCAGTGAGTTTAGCATGCACACCACTATGACATAGGTAATATAGTGAGGATACCTAAATGAAGAGCTAAAATCCACTACTCAAAGTCCCATAGAATCATCAACACAAACCTCCTAAATCAATCACAAGCTAAACCTAAAAATATAGCTCAACACCTCTCTACATGTAACACCGTAAATTTTCAAATAAATTTTTCATTTAAAAATCGCATAATTCTCATAACACATTTCACGAAAATCTCATTTATTTAATTTACAAACCACAACTCCATAATTGTTTGATTCAAATCCAGGATCCTCAAAACATAACTCTTTCCCTGGTGTGTACAATCAAGCCGGTGCCTTCCCGCGATCCTCTGAGGTACCTGAAACACATAACACATAACACGGTAAGCACGAAGCTTAGTGAGTTCCCCAAAATACCACATACAACACTTTAGCCACTCGAGGCTATAACTATGTAAGAACTTTCGGTAAATGTGTCCCAGTGGGACCCTCCGGTCCCACAACTTTGATGGACCTTCTGGTCCTAACTCTGTGGACCCTCTGGTCCTAACTCTGTGGACCCTCCGGTCCTAACTTTGTAAACTCTGAATAACACATAGCATAAATCACACAGACATAATGCAATAATATCACAGTACTCAAATAAACATATAAGACCCTCTGGTCACAAATGCATACCACTCTAGGTATAGTATAGTGAGAAGACTCACCTTGCGAACAAGCAAGCAAATATCCTCGAACTCGAATCTCGAACAAGCCACCGCCTAACACATAGGGTAAATATCTCTAATTAATACTCGATTCTCGACTCTAAGTAACCACATGTTACCCTTTTCTCTCTAACTCTCGGATTGGGTAAAAGACCATTTTACCCCTCCATGGTCTCCATTACTCATGTTGACCAAACCCTAAAGTCACCAAAAGTCAAACTCGAGTCAACAGTCCATGTTTGACCCGACTCGCCGAGTGCATCTATATGACTCGTCGGGTCCCTTCATTTCCTCAGAAGCCTCGTGAAGGTCCATCTCAACTCGTCGAGTTGACCCCCAACTCGCCGAGTTATCGCGTGATCAAGCTCATCGGGACAAACCCTAGCCGACTCGTCGAGTCAGCTCATTGACTCGGCGAGTCTATTCAGTCCACTTCCTCTTCCAGACGTTTTAAGTCAGATCTAGGTCCCAATCCCTAGATCTAACCTCACTAAGCTCAAAAGTCACGTAAAGCTTGCAGCTTTCCGTTCATGCATGGCACTTTGGCTTAGAATGCCAAATCAAGACTCTAGCAAGGTTTAGATGCACAAGATCTTGCCTCTAGCTCAATAAAGTTTGGGTCTTTAGACTCACAAAGTCTCCTATAGTCCAGATATGAGGTTTCCAACCTCAAACCATGCTCATTTAACTCAAAGGTACAAAAGAGTGGGGAAAAGCCCTAAAACTCTTAAGATGAGATCTAGCAAAAGAAATGAACAAGATGAGAACTTTGTACCTCCACCCAGCAGCTAATGCACTCAAAATCACAGATCTACAGCCCTCCTTTGATCCAAATCACGTAGCTCTTCTATCTCCTTCGAAGAAGTGCACAAGAATGCACCAAAATAGCCACTCATTCTCTTCACAATGGATGGAACGGGTTTAGGGTTTCTCTCAGGCTCTCAAATGACAAATGGTGGCGGAAATGAGGGCTTACTGCCCCTTAAATAGGTCACAACCCCGGGAATTTAGGGTTTCCACGCACAGCACCAACTCGACGAGTCGGCATACTGACTCGTCGATTCAGTTCATTAATCCACGCGACCAAACTCGACTCTACTCGACGAGTTGGACTCACAACTCGTCGAGTCACTCCATAAATCTCAAAAATTGGCCACACAATAATATACCTAAAAGTCTGGATGTTACAATTATCCCCTACTTGAATTAGATTTCGCCCTCGAAATCGCTCCTCAACAACACATAGATCGAACCTAAAAACCCGAAAAGCACCACCGAAAGAATCTCATACCACACAACAATCTTCCTCCATGGATACCTGAACCCAAACAAGAACTCTCAAACCCGAAAAGGACAGACCCTTCTGCCGCTACAATACCCGTTCTGGCTCTCCAGAACCTGGAAACTCTAGTGACCTGTCTCACTGCCATACCGCCCTCGCAAGATATCACCATGTTATTCGCTCCTCGAATAACAGACCCCGATAATTCACTGCCCCTCTGATTCTCTCGTTGCGACTGATAAAAACAAGTCAAAACCAAAAAATTGGCTTCTGATCACTTATACCAGACATACTAGACGATCCATATCATACTCCAAGGAACGAAAGGGTTACATCACACCAGGGACCCATCCATTGTACTGCAATCAAAACCCATATGAACAATGAACTCCCAACACCTTGTCCTCAGACATAAGAAAATGATCAGGCTTGCTCATAAGTATTCTCGGACCTCTATGAGCATAAGTCCCAGCTCCCTCTCACATATCACTTTCAACACTGAGCACCAGGTCAACTCTCGACCCAATAGTTGAACCTCCAAAGGTTACCCACTGCACACCCAATAAAATGACTTACCGGCTTCCTTCTCAAGATGACTATCTCGGCCCGTCGTGACACACAAGTCACGAAGTCCGCTTTACCCCAAGCGAATACTACAACCCCATCTAAATTTGTCTCACCTCCGGCCTCTATCGTCTACTACTCACTAGTTCTATGCGTCTCGCGGTCCTTCCCAACCCTACGAATTAGACCACTCCAGTCTACAATATCAGATGGATACACATTCCTCTCAGAATGAGGTCCACCCGAAATCTCATCCTGCTCGTCCTCCACATAGATAGAGCCAAACTCATCCACCAGAGTCTGGTCCGACATAGAATTGGAACCACTCGTCCCCATCTAGCGCTCAACTCATAACCCATGTTTCACGATCATACGCATGCATTACACCTTGATTTGTTCGATTCGCGACAACCCCACTCTAACTTAAAACACAGCTGTTTCCGACCACTGCCGAGATCCCAGTCTCGTCCTTGGTTCGGCCACCAGGTTCTCACAGACTCCTCTGGGAAGGCTACCCAGGCCTACGAGCCACTCTGCGTCACACCCTGACTAGTAAGGTTGCGGCTCCCCGCAGTTATACAACACTCTCTCTCACTGACTATCAAGTGCTACGGTTCCCCGTAGTCCTATGGCACTCTCTCTCATTGCCTCGCGAATGCTACAGCTCCCCCACGGTCTTATGATACTCTATCTCTAACTCACGTATGTTACGGATCCCCGTAATCATACGATACTCTCTCTTTGACTCAAGTATGTTACAGCTCCCCGTAATCATACAATATTCTCTCTCTGACTCAAGTATGTTACGGCTCCCCGTAATCATACGATACGCTCTCGTTGACTCAAGGATGTTACGGCTCCCCGTAATCATACGATACGCTCTCGTTGACTCAAGTATGTTACGGCTCCCTGTAATCATACGATACCCTTTTCTCCCACTGACTCGCCATGGGCTCACTCCATGGTTTTCCCTGATAATCCTAAGTGATTACCCCCACTCGGATCCACTCGCTCTCTTATCACCTCATAATATCCTCATCAAGTCATCACTACACTGAGTTCACTAACTCATACTCCATAACCTAACATAGATAGGTGCACACACCCACTCAGCTTATGCACCACCACTCCTGATGTAAATTCTCGTAAGCAAGGCACTTTTCTCAACACAGGTACACCCTTAGACAGCCTCGCTCTGGCGATAACTAACTGAGGGGTTCCCACTGGAACAATAATCACTCGGTACTCCACTTGCAACTCAAGTCTCAAGATAATCCAAAAATTTAGGGCGCCATACTCAGATACCCCGGTACACCATCACAAATCTCACGATGTTTGATCTCATACACTGATCTTCCATTCACGGCATCATACTCGGATACCACCTCTCAAAATCTCACAATATATTGTCTCATAATTTCCGTACCGCAGACCTCCATAATCAAATCTCTAACCACACCTGAATAAATATCTGATCCTCTTAATAAAATATTCAGTTCTCCCCCCACTCAGGATTCGAACCATCACCAATAGGCATACCAACAGTCTACTCTGCAGACTGTTTCACCAGGTACATCACACTTGACTCTTGGATTCGTACAACGTAACACTCGATGATCTTCCGATGAAAACCAAACAACTCCAAATATCCCGTATCTCAGACAAAACTCTCAGAATCCCCTCGACGTGACTGCCTCTAGTCATCTAGAAGCCTCGGGCCGACATACCGTCGGATACCCCCAACTGTTCCGAAACAGTCGTGACTCTCAATCTGGAAATAATGCACCATCACGCACCTCATCTCTGATTCCTCGACCAGCCTTCCATCGCATAAACCATCATAAAAGCAAGAGGCCTCACTATCACAGTCGATACATAATGTAGATAGCGAGGGCCACCGCCCCAGTATACTCTTCTTGATCACTTGAAACCGCTGCTAAATATATGTCTGACTCGACTAACGCATCTCCTTTTCCTCATCTCAGTCTCCACTAATAGCTCTCTCGTGGTATATGGAATACCTCACAGCAAACATATTGCCCAAATACTCTGGTGGAAAAGTTGCAACCCTATGCTACCCCACAGGGTTTACCTCCAACTCTGAAACCGGAAGCTCAATATATCGTTTTGCTTCTCCCAGGAAATGGAAGTAGCACATCTCTGGTCATAGAAAGTGACGTCTCCGCTATCGGCCGATTGCTCAACTCAGACCGGAATCCTCCATAAAGCACCATCTCTACTCATCCCTGAGTCTTGCGACTCCAATTGACATCTCACCCAAAAATATCTCAGAAACTAACTCGATTTCCCTCTCAAGATATGCTCCATTGAAACTCGTTCAACACGGCCCTCTGGCCCCACACTCTATCACATCTGATCTCAGTCTAATCAATCACAACGGGATAACTGGTAAAACCAGAAGCACTTAACCGCCATGAGTCATGGTACTCGAACCATGTGATCACCTCTCAATGGCTATGAATCATGGTACCCGAACCATGTTATATCCTCTCACTCTTCTACGAATCATGGTACTCGAACCATGTTGTCACCTCTCACTCTGCTACGAATCATGGTACTCGAACCATGTTATCACCTCTCACTCTGCCACTTAGAACCTCTGGAATTTTCCCTGATTCGAGTACGGGACCTCTGCTTTCAGTAGTACGGGCCCATACTACCTGCCACATCTACCCATACTTTCCACACAGATCATCCCAGATCTCTTAAGTAGTTACTCAACCTTCTCGATCACCAATCCCGTAAAACCTGGTCGCCCCCCAGCGAATACTCTCCTTTATCAGCGTGCTCATCTGACTAAGGTCACTCCCTAGGCTCTTCCTAGGTTCTCTCACTTCCTTGCCATCAACTGCTGAAGATCTCCTTATGACGCCAGCCATCTACCTCCTGAATATCGTCGTATTCACTTAGTAGCTGACTCCCATTATCAAGAGTTCCACAAAGCATGAAGCAAGTAGCATTCGGGCATCGAATAATCTCTACCAACATGTAAAACCACTCTAGGTTATTACTCCACTTGCCCTACTCACACTCAAAGGTATCACTGAACTCAAGCAACTCTTCCCCACGCGGGTATCTGACTACTCTCTCTGTAGTCTCCTCTAATACTCATCTAGGTATCTCTTCCTAGATTACTCCTCTACTCAAATCTCTATATCTGAAATATTCCTGTTGGATACTCTTACTCCGCACATACCCAAAACACATCACAGATAGCAAAATCCCTAAGCTAAGGCATCACAAATCAGGAAACTCTAGCCCTAAAATATGAAATACCGAGCATATCTCCTACCATGCATCATTAATATCTCAATAATAACTCATAACACAAATAAGTAAGGGTACTTTGGGAAATCACCGTTCGGGCTCTGGCTGATTGTACACACTGCTCCTTCTCGTTTTTCTCTTAGAAACTCTTACTCGTTTTAGAAAAATCTATTCTTTTGAAAACTTTTCTCAAATCCTCAGTTTGAGTCCAGACGTACCCGAAGGTGCACCCGAATCCTTCAAACCAAGGCTCTGATACCAACTTGTAACACCGTAAATTTTCAAATAAAATTTTCATTTATAAATCGCATAATTCTCATAACACATTTCACAAAAATCTCATTTATTTAATTTACAAACCACAACTCCATAATTGTTTGATTCAAATCCAGGATCCTCAAAACATAACTCTTTCCCTGGTGTGTACAATCAAGTCGGTGCCTTCCCGCGATCCTCTGAGGTACCTGAAACACATAACACATAACACGGTAAGCACGAAGCTTAGTGAGTTCCCCAAAATACCACATACAACACTTTAGCCACTCGAGGCTATAACTATGTAAGAACTTTCGGTAAATGTGTCCCAGTGGGACCCTCCGGTCCCACAACTTTGATGGACCTTCTGGTCCTAACTCTGTGGACCCTCTGGTCCTAACTCTGTGGACCCTCCGGTCCTAACTTTGTAAACTCTGAATAACACATAGCATAAATCACACAGACATAATGCAATAATATCACAGTACTCAAATAAACATATAAGACCCTCTGGTCACAAATGCATACCACTCTAGGTATAGTATAGTGAGAAGACTCACCTTGCGAACAAGCAAGCAAATATCCTCGAACTCGAATCTCGAACAAGCCACCGCCTAACACATAGGGTAAATATCTCTAATTAATACTCGATTCTCGACTCTAAGTAACCACATGTTACCCTTTTCTCTCTAACTCTAGAATTGGGTAAAAGACCATTTTACCCCTCCATGGTCTCCATTATTCATGTTGACTAAACCCTAAAGTCACTAAAAGTCAAACTCGAGTCAACAGTCCATGTTTGACCCAACTCGCCGAGTGCATCTATATGACTCGTCGAGTCCCTTCATTTCCTCAGAAGCCTCGTGAAGGTCCAGCTCAACTCGTCGAGTTGACCCCCAACTCGCCGAGTTATCGCGTGATCAAGCTCATCGGGACAAACCCTAGCCGACTCGTCGAGTCAGCTCATTGACTCGGCGAGTATATTCAGTCCACTTCCTCTTCCAGACGTTTTAAGTCAGATCTATGGTCCCAATCCCTAGATCTAACCTCCCTAAGCTCAAAAGTCACGTAAAGCTTGCATCTTTCCGTTCATGCATGGCACTTTGGCTTAGAATGCCAAATCAAGACTCTAGCAAGGTTTAGATGCACAAGATCTTGCCTCTAGCTCAATAAAGTTTGGGTATTTAGACTCACAAAGTCTCCTATAGTACAGATCTGAGGTTTCCAACCTCAAACCATGCTCATTTAACTCAAAGGTACAAAAGAGTGGGGAAAAAGCCCTAAAACTCTTAAGATGAGATCTAGCAAAAGAAATGAACAAGATGAGAACTTTGTACCTCCACCCAGCAGCTAATGCACTCAAAACCACAGATCCACAGCCCTCCTTTGATCCAAATCACGTAGCTCTTCTATCTCCTTCGAAGAAGTGCACAAGAATGCACCAAAATAGCCACTCATTCTCTTCACAATGGATGGAACGGGTTTAGGGTTTCTCTCAGGCTCTTAAATGACAAATGGTGGCGGAAATGAGGGCTTAGTGCCCCTTAAATAGGTCACAAACCCGAGAATTTAGGGTTTCCACGCACATCACCAACTCGGCGAGTCGGCATACTGACTCGTCGAGTGAATTCATTAATCCACGCGACCAAACTCGACTCTACTCGACGAATTGGACTCACAACTCGTCGAGTCACTCCATAAATCTCAAAAATTGGCCACACAATAATATACCTGAAAGTCCGAATGTTACACTACATTTGACCAAAAGTCAAACCGGTCAAAAAGTCAACGATCAACGGGCAGCCACCACGCTGTGGCCAACGACTGACCGCGCCATGGCAGCCACGCTACAAAATAGTCATGATGAAACTCGACACCACGTCGTAGCGAGCAACATGTCACACCGTGGGAACTGGTCCCAACAGCTTAACGAGTTAAGCACTTAACCCTTAAGCCCAAGCTTCCAAATTTTCAGATATGTTACCTAATAGCTTCATAATGGATAAAGTTTCCAGCTGTATCCATTAGGATGGTCCAAACAACCAAGAATCTAATCTTTAAGTCTCAAAGGGATCAAGAATGCATCTTTCTCAACTTATTACATAAAGTCTAAGTCTCCAACCCTCAGATCTGAATCACAATAGATGGATAAAGTTTCCAAGACTTTACATAATGATGTCACAAACTTTCAAGATCTAAGATTAATACACCAAAGTGACCTAAAGGACCAAAATAATTTGTGTGGCTTAAAGGGAATGCAAAAGATCATAACTTTCCTAGTCCATAAGGTCCAATAAGCATTTCAAAATGATCAAAAGATGTTGGAGTCCACTCAACTCCAAAATCACCCATAAAATGGATCAAAAGTGTAAAAAAAACACAAATAACAGGATCTAAAGAACTAAAGAGCAAGATATGAACTTTATACTCACATAATCTAGAAATGGAGTGACTTTGATAGATCCAAACTTGAAACAACCTTCCTTGCGATCAAAAGAACTATCTTGATCTTCAAGCTTTATCAAATCACAACCAAAAGCACCAAAAGAGGTTCAAGGAGAGAGAAGGATCTCAAATCATGAAGAGGGATGCTAGGGTTGCTCTCAAGGAGTTATAGATGTGATGGAGGCTGAGAAAATGCCCTAAAACATGATTCCTTACCTTTAAATACGTTGAAAACCTTAAAAATCATGGGCTTGGACCTGCCCAACGTCCGCTCCGTGGTGATTACCACACCATGGAAAACAATTCTCCACTCCATGAGACGGGTTTTCACTCAAATCTATTACAACTTCAAATAGTCATAACTTCTTCGTTTCAACTCCGTTTTCGGCGATCTTTATATGCACACGAAGGTATTGATAAGCCCCACAATTCTATCAAATTACTTTTGACTATAAACATACCGAACTAAATGATGGGTTTTGAGCATTCTAACACTCCTATTGTGTACATGCAACCCTAGAAACCTTGGATCTATGTTTTCTCTAATATACATGCAAATTTGATTTTCCAAGGTTTACATCCTAATTAGCATGTTATGGGGAACTTGTAATACAAAAATCAAGTAGAATAACATACCTTTTAGTAGCTTGGATTCCTTGATGACTTTGTGAGCCTAGCACCCCAAATGTGATGCCTCAAATGCTTCACACAACACCACAACACTTAGAATAACTTGAGAGAAGTTCACTATGACACAAAATCGGTTTGCCCTCTTGTTATTACACTTAGTGGTCCGATTTTGCTAGTCAAGGTGTCCTTTTATAGTTGTGTCACAAGTAGGTTTACCACATGTAAACCCTAATTGACATGGCTTTTCATTTCCCATGATCCATGGGTTTATAACCCCCATGGACTATCCATGGAGCACCTTATGGGTTTTAGCCCAACTCCATAAACCATGGATCATTAGCCCACTATATAAGAATGGATGATTTACACAATCAACGCCATATATTTAATTAGTCTCCTTTTGATCACCAAATTAATTCTAAATTAATTCTTGACCAATACTAATTAAATATTATTATTAATATATTAGAACTTATAATATATTAATAAACCTTAAGTGTCCTTTTTCTCATTTTTGTCTATCCAAGTGTTGCAATGTCATGCAACCCAAATGGACCATGCCGGGTCGGGTCATGTACATACCAAATATAGTTATGGACTTAGACACTATATCCAACAGTCCCCCACTTGGATAAGTCTGATAACTATAGTTGCAGATATGACTTCAGGATCCGACTAGAAATCATAGCTCTTTGAAACTCTCTCGAAACTGAGATGATGATGATGATACGCCATTTAATATAAGTGATCATATAATCCTCTGCTCTCAAGATATCAGCCGGACAAATACATGGAACATGGTCTTACTTATTGTCCAACATTTGTTTCTCGATCTCTGATCTGTTTGACACAGAACTAAATTGAACACATCAATTAGGTTCTGACCGGACCCGGTACATAGGTCAAAACAAAATCATCGAGGGGCCCAGATATCGCTTCTAATCCTAGAAGGAACAGATAAACTTCGACTTATATGCTTGTACTGACTACTTGTTGAATTATGCACAAAAGCACGTTTTATAACATCGAGTTACCAATGCGTTTTCGTACAATCAATGTATAACCAATTAATAGTCAACAACTCATATCTCTAGGTTTGAAGATTTATATGATATTACCATCTCACGATCACTCGAGATAAATTCCATGAAGTGATACAAGTGAGTGTGGGTTGAGTCCAATACTCAGACCTTATGAGCACTCATGAATTGTTGCAGCAACCATTGCTATATCTAATACACCTTAATTGCTACAAACCTAATTCATGACGGTCTTAAATTCAATACCTACTTCCAAAGTATGACTGACTGTGGAGAGTTTTAATAATATAATTATTCTGGAAATGAAAACATACAAAATTGAAACAATAGTAAACGATTAACATAAGATAGTAACACTTTACTCATAAATAAATAACAACTTGTATTTAATCATCAAATGTTAATTACATTTTACAAGTTTCAAAAAAACTATCTAATTATTAAAACTAATATCATCCTTCAGGCCGATGCGCCTCGCATGTGGTAAATGCTTAACCCTACTCAGTCCCTTTGTGAGGGGATCTGTTGGGTTCTCATCTGATGATACCCTCTTTGCCACGAGGAGTCCTTCTTCTATTCGATGTCTAATGAAATGGTATTTTCTGTCAATGTGTCTGGATCTCCCGTGATCCCTTGGTTCCTTAGCTAAAACAACCGCACTTTCGCTGTCACAGAAAATTTCCATTGGCTCTTTTATAGCTGGTACAACTCCAAGGTCTCCAATGAAGTTCTTTAGCCATATCGTCTCCTTTGCCACCTCACTTGCTGCTATATACTCTGATTCGCAGGTTGAATCAACTACCGTCTCCTGCTTGGAACTTTTCCAAGTAATTGCTCCTCCATTTAGGATAAAGACCCAGCCTGTCTGAGAGCGGAAATTATCCCTATGATTCTAAAAGCTAGCATCGCTATACCCTACCACTCTCAAGTCATCACTGCCACCAAGGGTAAGGACCCAGTCCTTAGTTCTTCGCAGATACTTGAGAATGTTCTTTACCGTAGTCCAGTGAGCCTTGTCAGGGTTCCCTTGATATCTACTGACCATGCTCAAAGCAAAGGCCACATCAGGGCGAGTACAAGTCATAGCATACATGATTGAGCCCACAGCAGAAGCATATGGTACATGACTCATCTCAGCTATCTCAGCCTCTGTACTCGGACTCTGAGTCTTACTCGGTTTGGCGTTACTCTGGATCGGTAATTCCCCTTTCTTGGAATCCTGCATACTGAACCTCTTCAACACCTTGTCCAAGTAAGTACTCTGACTAAGTCCAATTAGTCTCTTACTCCTGTCTCTCAATATCCTTATCCCTAGGATATAGGTAGCTTCCCCAAGGTCCTTCATAGCGAAACACTTCCCAAGCCAGGACTTAACCTCCTGCAAGGTTGTGATGTCATTTCCTATGAGTAGTATGTCATCCACATACAACACCAAAAAGCTAACTATACTCCCACTAGCCCTAACATATACACAAGACTCATCCTCGCTCCTCGAAAAGCCAAACTCTTTGACTTTCTCATCCAAGCAAAGATTCCATCTGCGAGGTGCTTGTTTCAATCCATAGATGGATTTCTCAAGCTTACACACCTTATTAAGGTACTCTGTACCGACAAAACCCTCTGGCTGACTCATGTAAACATCCTCAGCCAACTTTCCATTAAGGAAAGCAGTTTTGACATCCATTTGCCATATTTCATAGTAATGAAATGCAGCAATGGCTAGCATAACCCTAACAGACTTAATCTTTGCTACTGGTGAAAAGGTCTCATCATAATCAACTCCCGGAGTTTGAGAAAAGCCCTTTGCAACCAATCGAGCCTTATAAGTGTGTACATTACCATCCATGTCGGTCTTCTTCTTGAAGATCCATTTGCATCCGACTGTCTTACGACCTGGTACATTGTCAACCAAGTTCCAAACTTGATTGTCATACATGGATTGTATCTCGCTGTCCATAGCCTCTTTCCATTTAGCAGCCTCTTTCCAGACTTACCAGTGTGTTATCACTGATAAGCGTATCACATTCTGCAGTAATATGGAAACCATAGTAATGCTCAGGTGCATTCCTAACTCTTATGGAACGCCTCAGAGGTATGGGCTCGTCAGTCGGATCAACAGGAGTTTCCTCCTCAAGTTGATTGCTAGGGTTTGAGGTTCCTTCACTACTTGACTCTTGAATTTCTTCAAAGTCAATTTTCCTCCCACTGTTTCCTTGGATTATGAACTCTCTCTAACGAAAGACTCCTCTTCTAGCTACAAAGACCACATTCTCACTAGGTCTGTAGAATAGGTAACCAAAGGATCTTTGTGGGTAGCCGATGAAAATACACCCCTCACTTCGAGGTTCGAGCTTATCATGAGACTCACGCCTCACGAAGGCCTCACAACCCCAAAACTTGATGTGGTCCAAATTGGGAACTTTCCTAGTCCACATCTCATGAGGTGTTTTGGCAACCTTTTTAGTAGGGACTAAATTCAGGATATGGGTGGCAGTCTCTAAGGCATACCCCCATAATGAGATTGGTAACGAAGCTCGACTCATCATGGAACGAACCATGTCCAACAAGGTTCGATTGCGCCTCTTAGCCACACCATTCAGTTGTGGTGTCCTAGGAGGTGTCAATTGTGAGATAATCCCACATTCCTTAAGATAGTCAAGGAACTAGATACTAAGATACTCTCCTCCCCGATCGAATCGGAGCATCTTGATGTTCCTGCCCAGTTGATTCTCCACTTCCTGCTTAAACTCTTTGAACTTTTCAAAGGTTTCTGACTTATGCTTGATTAAGTAGATATATCCATATCTACTATAATCATCAGTAAAAGTCACATAATAGCGATTAGCGTCCCTTGTGGCAGTTTTGAAGGGTCCACACACATCAGTGTGTATGAGGTCCATACAAACCCTCACCCCTCTCACAAGTACCAGTGAAGGGTGATTTTGTCATTTTTCCAAGTAAACAAGACTCGCAACTATCATCCGACTTTAGGTCAAATGATTCCAAAACTCCAGCCTTTTGGAGTTGGCCTATGCGCTTCCTGTTAACATGTCCAAGACGACAATGCCACAAGTATGCTTTGTCTGAACTATTTGAAGAATCAATACACAACACATTATTTCTTAGATTATCTACAACATTCACAGCTTCATATACACCATCACAAGGTAATGCTTTAAAGTAAAATACATCATTGTAATAAACATTAATAGCACCATTATCATTACCAAATGAAAAAGTAAACCCTTGTTTGTACAAGCCATGAAAGGAAATAATATTTCTCGCCATTTCAGACGAGTAACAACATTTATTCAAATCCAACATTAACCCATTATTAAGCAATAAAGAATAAACTCCTATATTGGTAACAACCTAACAGGTGATGCTTTCCTATTCCCCATGATTAAGTTTATCTTCCCGTGCTCCACTTTCTCACTTCTTCTTAGGCCCAGCAAATCAGTACAAATGTGAATACCACAACCTATATCAAGCACCCAAGATTTAGTATGCAATGAGTTATTAGACAATATAGTGTAAATACTTGCATGGGTGGGTTTAACTTTCCCATCCTTTACATCCTGCAAGTATTTGGGGCAGCTTCGCTTCCAGTGCCCCTTTTCCTGGCAGTAGAAGCATTGTGCTTCCTTTGGGTTTGAAGAATGAGGAATGGAACCTTTCTTGGTTCCACTTGAAGAGGATCCATCAAGAGACTTTCCCTTGGTACCCTTAGAAGGGGTCTTCCTCTTCTTCCCCTTTCCCTGCCCAATTGCCAGAACAAGAGCAGTAGTAGGAGTAGGAGTAACAATTGATTTACTTTTAAGGCCACTTTCAGCGGTCCTTAAAAGTCCTTGAATCTTACTTAGTGTGACTTCCTCCTTGTTCATATGATAGGTCATACGAAACTGATCATAACTTGGAGGTAAGGAATGGAGAATGATGTCAATCGCCATGTCCTCTGGGAAGTCCACATTAAGCTTCAATAACCGGTCCACGAACCTTTGCATTTTCTACAAGTGACCGTTGAGGGACTCTCCCTCCTTCATCCTAGCTGTTATCATGGAGGAAATGATTTCATACCTTTCCTGACGAGCATTCTGATGGTACCTATCCATCAGATCCTGGTGCATCTAAAATGGGTAGAAATCTTCATAGGATTTCTGGAGTTCTGCTGTCATTGTGGCCAACATGATGCAAGACACCTTAGTGGCATCTTTCTCATGGGTAGTGTACTCAACAATCTCCTCAGGAGTAGCAGTCGACTCATCGATAACCTTTAGCTCCTTATCGAGGACATACTCTTTGCCCTCATAGTGAGTAATCATTCTGATGTTCCTAATCCATTCATTGAAAATGGAACCATCAAAAGTGACTTTCCCACACAAATTCATTAGGGAAAAGGTGATGGGTTTTGAGCATTCTAACACTTCCTAAGTGTACATGCAACCCTAATAACCTTGGATCTATGTTTGTCTAATAATCATGCAAAGTTGAATTCCAAGGTTATATTCCTATCTAGCATACACGGGGAACATTTTTAACTTGAATGAAAGATAGAATAACTTACCTTGTTGTTGATTATAATCCTTGAAACCTTGTGAGCCTAGCACCCCAAGTGTGATGCCTCAAATGCTTCACACAACACCAAATGCAAAGGAGTAAACTTTGAGAGAATCTTACACTTGCAAAATCGGCTCTAGCCCTCTTGTTTCTTAGTGTAGCCTATTTTGGTGGAGAATGGGTTTCTTATATAGTGTTGACACATCTAGGGTTACACCATGTAAACCCTAATGTGTCATGACTCTTCATTTCCATGACCCATGGGTTTGTAACTCCCATGGAGCATCCTATGGATGGAACCCAACTTGATAATCCATGGAGCCTCTTAGCCCACTATATAAGATATGGAAGATTTACATAATCTACCCATATATTTAATTAGTTATCTTTTGATCACTTAATTAATTCTAAATTAATTCTTGATCAAACTAATTGAATAATATTATTAATATATTAGAACTTATAATATATTAATAAACCATAAGTGTTATTTCTCTCATTTTAGTTTATCCAATTGCATGGTGCCATGCAACCCAAATGGACCATGCCGGGTCGGGTCAAGTACATACCAGAAATAGTTATGGACTTAGACACCTTATCCAACAGTCTCCCACTTGGATAAGTCTAATAACTATAACTGCAATACTTCAGGAACCGATCGGCAATCGTAGCTCTTTCAAGGTCTCTCGGAACTGAGAAGATGATGATACGCCATTTAAGATAAGTGATCATATAATCCTCTGTTCTAGATATCAGCCGGACAAATACATGGAACAATGTCTTACTTATTGTCCAGCAGTTTGTTTCCCGATTTCCGATTTGTTTGACAAAGAACTTAATTGAACACATCAACTTAGTTCTGACCGGGCCCGATACATAGGTCAAAACAAAATCATCGAGGGGCCCAAATATCAGCTTCTAATCCAAGAAGGAACAGATAAACTTCGACTCATATGTTTGTTCTACCACTCATTGAATTATACACAAAAGCACGTTTTATAACATCGAGTTACCAATGCGTTAACGTACAATCAATGCATAACCAACTCATAAGTAACAAATCATATCTCTAGGTTTGAAGACTTATATGATATTACCGTCTCACGATCACTCGAGATAAATTCCATGAAGTGATTCCAGTGAGCGTGGGTTGAGTCCAATGCTCAGAACTTATGAGCACTCATGAGTGTTGTAGCCATGTCCAACAACTTAGACCTCTGCAACCAATCATGACAGTCTTGATTCATACTTACTTCCGACATATGACCGACTGTGGAGGTTCGAATAATATGATATACCAAACATAATTATTCTGGAAGTCAAAACATGCAAAAGAAATATAGTAAACGATCGACAAGAGATAGCAACACTTTACTCATAAATAAAACACCTTTTATTCATCATCTAATGTCAATTACACTTTACAAATTTCAAGGTTATCTAACTACTAAATCTAATATCATCCTTCAGCCCTATGCTCCAAGCATGCTGGAGATGCTTAACCCGAGTCAGTCCTTTCGTGAGGGGATCTGCTGGATTCTCATCCGATGATACCCTCTTTGCCACGAGGAGTCCTTCTTCTATTCGATGTCTGATGAAATGGTATTTTCTGTCGATGTGTCTGGATCTCCCGTGATCCCTTGGTTCCTTGGCTAAGGCAAGTGCACTTTCACTATCACAGAAAATTTCCATTGGCTCTTTAATAGCTGGTACAACTCCAAGGTCTCCAATGAAGTTCTTCAGCCATATCGCCTCCTTTGCTGCCTCGCTAGCTGCTATATACTCTGATTCGCAAGTTGAATCAGCCACTGTCTCTTGCTTGGAACTCTTCCAAGAAATTGCTCCTCCATTTAAGGTAAAGACCCAGCCTGACTGAGAGCGGAAATTATCCCTATCAGTCTGAAAGCTAGCATCACTATACCCTACAACTCTCAAGTCTTCACTCCCACCGAGGGTAAGGACCCAGTCCTTAGTCCTCCGTAGGTACTTGAGGATATTCTTTACTGCAGTCCAGTGTGCCTTGCCAGGGTTCCCCTGATACCTGCTAACCATGCTCAAAGCAAAGGCTACATCAGGTCGAGTACACGTCATAGCATACATGATCGATCCTACAGCCGAAGCATAAGGTATTCGACTCATTTCTGCTATCTCAGCCTCAGTACTAGGGCTTTGTGTCTTACTCAATCTGGCGTTACTCTGGATGGGTAACTCTCCTTTCTTGGAGTCCTGCATGCCGAATCTCTTCAACACCTTATCCAAGTAAGTACTCTGACTAAGTCCAATTAGTCTTTTACTCCGGTCTCTCAAGATCCTTATCCCTAGAATATAGGCAGCTTCTCCTAGGTCCTTCATAGAGAAACACTTCCCAAGCCAGGACTTAACTTCCTGCAGAGTTGGGATGTCATTTCCTATGAGTAGTATGTCATCCACATACAATACCAAAAAGCTAACTATACTCCCACTAGCCTTGACATATACACAAGATTCATCTTCACTCCTAGAAAAGCCAAATTCCTTAACTTTCTCATCAAAGCAAAGATTCCATCTGCGAGGTGCTTGCTTTAACCCATAAATGGATTTGTCAAGCTTACACACTCTATTAGGGTACTCTGTGTTGACAAAACCCTCTGGCTGACTCATGTAAACATCCTCAGCCAACTTTCCATTAAGGAAAGCGGTTTTGACATCCATTTGCCATATTTCATAGTCATGAAATGCGGCTATGGCTAACAGAACCCTAATAGACTTAATCTTGGCCACTGGAGAAAAGGTCTCATCATAATCAACTCCCGGAGTTTGTGAGAAACCCTTTGTAACCAGTCGTGCCTTATAAGTATGTACATTACCATCCATGTCGGTCTTCTTCTTGAAGATCCATTTGCACCCTACAGTCTTACGACCTGGTACATTCTCAACCAAGTTCCAAACTTGATTGTCATACATGGACTGTATCTCGCTGTCCATTGCGTCTTTCCACTTGGCTGACTCAGGGCCTGCCATGGCTTCCGCGTAACTGTTAGGTTCATCCAGACCTATCAGTGTCTCATCACTGATAAGTGTATCACCTTCCGCAGTAATATGGAATCCATAGTAATGCTCAGGTGCATTCCTAACCCTTGTGGAACGCCTCAGAGGTACAGACTTGTCAATTGGCTCAACAGAAGTTTCCTCCTCAAGTTGAGTGCTAGGGTTTGAAGTTCCTTCACCACTTGACTCTTGAATTTCTTCAAGGTCAACTTGCCTCCCACTGTCTCCTTGGCTTATGAACTCTCTCTCTCGAAAGAAAGCCCTCCTAGCTACAAAGACCACATTCTCACTAGGTCTGTAGAAGAGGTAACCAAAGGATTTCTATGGGTAGCCGATGAAAATACACCTCTCACTTCGAGGTTCGAGCTTATCATGAGTCTCGCGTCTCACGAAAGCCTCGCAACCCCAAATCTTAATGTGGTCTAGTTTGGGTACTTTACCAGTCCACATCTCATGAGGAGTTTTGGCAACTTTCTTTGTGGGAACTAGATTAAGGATATGGGCGGCAGTCTCTAAGGCATACCCCCAAAATGAGATTGGTAGCGAAGCTCGACTCATTATGGAACGAACCATATCCAACAAGGTTCGATTACGCCTCTCAGCTACACCATTCAACTGCGGTGTCCTGGGAGTGTCAATTGTGAGACAATCCCACATTCCCTAAGATAGTCGAGGAACTCTGAACTAAGATACTCACCACCTCGATCGGATCGAAGCATCTTAATGTTCCTGCCCAATTGATTCTCGACTTCCTGTTTAAACTCTTTAAACCTCTCAAAAGTCTCTGACTTATGCTTGATTAAGTAGACATATCCATATCTACTGTAATCATCAGTAAAAGTCAAATAATAACGATTAGCATCCCTTGTGGCATGTTTGAAGGGCCCACACACATCTGTGTGTATAAGATCCAACAAACCTTCACCCCTCTCACAAGAACCTGTGAAGGGTGACTTTGTCATTTTTCCAAGTAAGCATGATTCGCAACTATCATCTGACTTTAGGTCAAATGACTCCAATACTCCATCCTTTTGGAGTTGGCCTATGCGTTTCTTGCTTATATGTCCAAGACGACAATGCCATAATGATGCTTTATCCAAGTTATTATTATTAACAGAATCAATACACAATACATTATTTCCTAAGTTATCAACCACAGATACAGTTTCATACACGCCATCACAAGGTAATGCTTTAAAATAAAGAACATTATTAAAGAAAGCATTAATCGAACCAACTTCATTATCAAATGAAAAGGTGAAACCTTGTTTATACAATGCATGAAAGGAAATAATGTTTCTTGCCATTTCTGGCGAATAACAACACTTATTCAAATCTAAACTAAACCCACTACTTAGCAATAAAGTATAAACTCCAATCTTGGTGACAGGTAAAGCTTTCCTATTCCCCATGATTAAGTTTATTCTTCCATGCTCCACATTCTCACTTCTTCTTAGTCCCTGCAAATCAGAACATATATGAATACCACAACCGGTATCAAGGACCCAAGAGTTAGAATGGGGTGAGTTATTAGATAAGATAGTGTAAATACCTGCATGGTTGGGTTTAACTTTCCCATCCTTCACATATTGCTGGTAGTTTGGGCAGTTCCGCTTCCAATGTGACTTTTCATGGCAATAGAAGCATTCAGCCTCTTTTGGGTCAGAAGAAGGAGTGACGAAACCTTTCTTGGTTCCACTTGAAGAAGAGCCATCAAGGATCCTAGCCTTGGTACCCTTCGAAGAGCTCTTCCTCTTCTTCCCTCTACCTTTCCCGATTGCCAAAACCGGGGCGGAGTTTGGAGTAGGAGTGTTAACAACCGACTTACCCTTAAGACCTGCTTCTGCGGTCTTGAGGAGTCCCTGAAGTTTGCTGAGTGTGACCTCTTCCTTATTCATGTGATATGTCATGCGGAATTGATCATAGCACGATGGTAAGGAGTGCAAAATGATATCTATTGCAAGCTCCTCAGGGAAGTTCACATTAAGCTTCAACAACCGATCCACATACCTTTGCATTTTCTGCATGTGGCTCGTGACGGATTCCCCGTCCTTCATCATGGTTGTTATGATAGAGCATATGATTTCATACCTCTCTTGTCGTGCACTTTGATGGTATCTTTCCATCAGATCTTGGTGCATTTCAAAAGGGTAGAAGTCCTCATAGGACTTTTGGAGTTCCGTTGTCATGGTGGCCAACATGATGCATGCCACTTTTGTAGCATCCCTTTCATGTGCCCGGAAGTCAACGATCTCCTGGGGAGTTGCAGTGGTCTCATCAATCTCCTTAAGCTCCTTGTCAAGGACATATTCTTTGTCCTCGTAGCGGGTAATCATCCTGATGTTTCTGATCCATTCATTGAAGTTGGATCCATCAAAAGTGACTTTCCCACACAAGTTCATAAAGGTAAAGGAGCCATTAGGATTAGAGCCAGAAGCAGCATTGTTTGAAGACATCTGAAAGAAGAGAACAAGATTAGTTTAGATATTAAGAGAGTCCTTAATAAAACACTCAAATGTAATATTAAGGCTAGGATCCAATCACAATATATTATAACTTAGAAGAGGTATGCCGTAATCCAAGCTATAACATATTTGAAAGGTAGGTGAATGACGATTCACCAATTTCCACCATGAAAAACGAAATATAAATATTAGGTTTTTAATTGGTTCTTAGAAATTCCTAGATTCTTTTGAGATTCAATGAACTTTTCAAAGGCATGTTTCAATCTCGAGTGTGCCCTCCAAGTTTTGTGACTGGGATACCGAGGATCACAAAACGAGGTGTGAAGTAACCATGCAAATCACTTGGTACCCTCAAGGTTTATCACTCAATCGATGTGTCGGTAAACCACACACGCTCCACCGATGCTATGGTAAACCTTAAGTCACCCTTTACCTACCTTGTTAAGTCCAAGTTAGTGTGCCGGTTAACCACACACGCTCCACCAACGACTTAAACAAAGTGTAAAGTGTAATTTCATGGATTAGCACCTTATTCACATTTTCCTAAAGTAACTAAGATTGGGAATTTAATAAAAGCATTTAGTTACTTTATAATATTCATCATACTTTTAATGAGAATTTATAAGTCTTTGTCTTACCCGTTCGGCTAACGACCTCCACCGATCAAGGAAGCGGTGGGTGAGAGTGGACACCCATTAAGTTGCCATTTTATAGGCAAAAACCTTATACCCCCCTTATAGACCGGCTTCGTGAATGAGGCGTACTAGCGGTAAGACGACTTGTTGTTATACATATATATATTAGTAACTTATAATATTATAAAGTATAAGGGTTGAATTTTAACTTTTAAAATTCTAAGGGTTGGAACTAAAGTTTTAATCAAGACTTTACATGTTCCAAAACTTGAGGGCAAGTTTTGTAAACTTCCAAAACTTTTCATTTCTTATAACTTATGAATTAATTGAGTAATAAAAATGAAGACTCTTCATTTTTATAACTCTTGTGTTCTTTTAATGGCTTTAATAAAAGTGAGACTTTTGGTTTTCCATAACTTGAGGACAAGTTATGGACTCCATTAAAACACATTATGATCATGAATTAAACTACCATGAAGGTTACAAACAATTCCTATGATCATCTAATCTTCATAAGTTCAAGAACATGAATATGAACACTTTCAAGAATCAAAAATTACACTTAAAAAAAAACTTGTAATTTTAATAATTGCCATTGTAAATGGATTAGCATAAACATTACACCATCTAAAACAAGCTTTAAAACATCAAAACAGTTTAGGGTAATGTTTCTAGTCCATTTCCAGCAACAAATGTGCAAACTTTCATACGAGCAGAAAACAGAAAAACGATTTTTTTTTCAAGCTGTTTGCACACAAAAAAAAAACAACAAACAAACCTAGGCTCTGATACCACTGATGGGTTTTGAGCATTCTAACACTTCCTAAGTGTACATGCAACCCTAATAACCTTGGATCTATGTTTGTCTAATAATCATGCAAAGTTGAATTCCAAGGTTATATTCCTATCTAGCATACACGGGGAACATTTTTAACTTGAATGAAAGATAGAATAACTTACCTTGTTGTTGATTATGATCCTTGAAACCTTGTGAGCCTAGCACCCCAAGTGTGATGCCTCAAATGCTTCACACAACACCAAATGCAAAGGAGTAAACTTTGAGAGAATCTTACACTTGCAAAATCGGCTCTAGCCCTCTTGTTTCTTAGTGTAGCCTATTTTGGTGGAGAATGGGTTTCTTATATAGTGTTGACACATCTAGGGTTACACCATGTAAACCCTAATGTGTCATGACTCTTCATTTCCATGACCCATGGGTTTGTAACTCCCATGGAGCATCCATGGAGCATCCTATGGGTGGAACCCAACTTGATAATCCATGGAGCCTCTTAGCCCACTATATAAGATATGGAAGATTTACATAATCTACCCATATATTTAATTAGTTATCTTTTGATCACTTAATTAATTCTAAATTAATTCTTGATCAAACTAATTAAATAATATTATTAATATATTAGAACTTATAATATATTAATAAACCATAAGTGTTATTTCTCTCATTTTAGTTTATCCAATTGCATGGTGCCATGCAACCCAAATGGACCATGCCGGGTCGGGTTAAGTACATACCAGAAATAGTTATGGACTTAGACACCTTATCCAACAAAAGGAGCCTGTAGGGTTTGAGCTAGTAGCAGTGTAGGAAGACATCTGAAAGAAAGAAAGACAAGTTTTATTAGATAAAGAGTCCTTAATAAGTCACCAAAATGAAATATTAAGGCTAGGACCCAACAAACTATTTATAGTTGGAAGAGGGATGCCGTAATCCATGCTATAAAATATTTGTAGGTAGGTAAATGACGATTTACCAATTTCCACCAGAAAACCGAAATAGATTATTAAGTTTTATTGGATTTGAAATTCCTAGATCTTTTGAGATACATTGAACTTTCAATGGCATGTTTGAATCTCGATTGTGCCCTCTCAAGTTTGTGACTGGGATGCTGATGATCACAAACAAGGTGTGAATAATCATGTAAATTGACTTGGTACCCTTAACTTTTATCACCTAATCGACGTGCCAGTTAACCACACGCGCTCCACCGATCTATGATAAAATTAAGTTACCCTTTGCCACTCTTACTGGTCCTTGTTAGTGTGCCGGTTAACCACACGCGCTCCACTAACGACTTGGTAAGGTACAAAGTGTAATTTCATGGTTTAGCACCTATTTCACATTTTTCCTAAAGTAACTAAGATTGGGAATTATTAAAGTATAGTTACTTTATAATTTCATTATACTTTTAATGAGCATTAAGGTCCTATCCTACCCGTTCGACTAACGACCCTCCACCAGTCAAGGAAGCGGTGGGTGAGAGTGGACACCCATTAAACTGCCATTTTATAGGCAGTAACCTTATACCCCCCCCCCTTATAGAGCGGCTTCGTGAATGATGCCTACTAACGGTAAAACTGACTTATTCTTATACATATCTATATATTTAAACTTTTAATATAACAATAGTATAAGGGTTGAATTTTAAACTTTTAAAATTCTAAAGTTTAATTTGGAAATTAAAGTATTAGGGTGTAAGACTTTACAAATTCCAAAACTTGAGGGAAAGTATTGAAACTATTCAAGACTTTTCATTTCATAACTTATGAGTTTAATGGTCCATTAAAGTGAAGACTCTTCATTTTATGTAACCTCTTATTCTTTAATAATACTTTTAAAGAAATGACTTTTGTTATCCATAACTTGAGGACAAATTATGGACTCCATCATTAGGCATTAAGATCAAGAATCATACTAACAAGCAAGTTACACATAATTCCTATGATCTTCTAAAACTCATAAGTATAAACATTCATATCAAACAATTTCGAGAATCGTATTAACACATATAAAACTTGAAATTTGATAATAACCATTTAATATGGATTAGCATAATCATTACCACTTCAAAAAATAGATTTTATAAGTCCAAAACAGTTTAGGGTAATGATTCTAGTCCATTTCCAGCATCAAAACTCGAAAATCTGCTCACAGGCCTTCTACTCGTCGAGTGCATAATCCTACTCGACGATTAGGATGAATTTACTCATGGACTCGTCGAGTCCCCCCATGGACTCGGCGAGTTCATACGAACAGTGAACAATTTTCGACTTTTTCAAGCAGTTTGCATCAAGTATACAGAAAACAAGCCTAGGCTCTGATACCACTGATGAGTTTTGAGCATTCTAACACTCCTATGGTGTACATGCAACCCTAGAAACATTGGATCTATATTTTCTCTAATATACATGCAAATTTGATTTTCCAGGGTTTACATCCTAACTAGCATGTTATTGGGAACTTGTAATACAAAAATCAAGTAGAATAACATACCTTTTAGTAGCTTGGATTCCTTGATGACTTTGTGAGCCTAGCACCCAAAATGTGATGCCTCAAATGCTTCACACAACGCCACAACACTTAGAATAACTTGAGAGAAGTTCACTATGACACAAAATCGGTTTGCCCTCTTGTTCTTACACTTAGTGGTCCGATTTTGCTAGTCAATGGGTCCTTTTATAGTTGTGTCACAAGTAGGGTTACCACATGTAAACCCTAATTGACATGGCTTTTCATTTCCCATGATCCATGGGTTTATAACCCCCATGGACTATCCATGGAGCACCTTATGGGTTTTAGCCCAACTCCATAAACCATAGATCATTAGCCCACTATATAAGAATGGATGATTTACACAATCAACGCCCATATATTTAATTAGTCTCCTTTTGATCACCAAATTAATTCTAAATTAATTCTTGACCAATACTAATTAAATAATATTATTAATATATTAGAACTTATAATATATTAATAAACCTTAAGTGTCATTTTTCTCATTTTTGTCTATCCAAGTGTTGCAATGTCATGCAACCCAAATGGACCATGCCGGGTCAGGTCAAGTACATACCAAATATAGTTATGGACTTAGACACTACATCCAACACTAAATTCATTAATTCGTGCAAGAAGTCTGGAATATCACTTTCCCATTTTACCCTTTGGCTATAAAACACAATTAAAGAGCTTAATCACTTAACCAACATTATCAACATCTGATGTGGTCTAAACTCTATCTCTTTGAAGCCCAAGACCTTTACTTGATCACATTACGACCTGAAATCCCAAAATAAGAAATGTCCTGAAACTGGATGTTACAAAAGGACTCCCACAAATCACAATGTCCTCAATCGACCCACATAACTCTTTATCAAAGAACAAAGCCATCTCGTCCATGTGAACATGTTGGCATATCCTCAGACCAAAGAAAAGTTTGGCAATGCCCATGCAAGATCGGAGCAAAAGGAGCTCACTCTGGGAGTCATGTAACTATGGAAGAAGGAGCATCAAATCAACAACGCTGACAACTTTATTCATGGCTAACCCGCTAATAAAACTTGCATCTCTACTAACAGCTCCCCTAAGAAGCTTTACCTCCAATAACGACCACCCAATGTCAACAGGGAATAAACCTGCACGAAGCTTCCTACCATCACATGAAGGCCAAAAAAGCTTAGTTTTCTTGATATTCAGTTCAAGGCCCAATCCTGAACTTGTCACCCTAATGATGTCCAATACTCTGGGCACATCTTCTAAATCTCCAATGACGGTCTCATCATCAAGATACCAAGCATGAAAGAGAAGTGGGTGCAATTGTCTCTAATCTGATGAGCAAGTGGGTGCAATACGAGAGCAAAAAGAAGTGGTCCCAAAGGGTCTCATTGCTAAACTCCAATAGTGGACCAAATATGTTTATCTCCCAAATACAACATTGTTGTCTGTCCATTTAAGAATTCGACCCACAAAGAAATGGAAGGGCACCTCATCCTGACCCCATGAAGCAAGACATATATATCCACCAGATTAAAGGAATTCGAGAAATCCACGGTAAGCAATGCAAGAGGGCCTCATAATGACATTCACTCAACACCATGTTGACACTATGAAGAACGGCCTTAGCGTCACCCGACATACCGACTCCAAATTGAAAATCATTAAGGCATTGTGTCATTTCTTTGTTTGGTTTTAAATGGTTCCTTTTACTGGATTTTGTGCTTTATAGACCATTGAAGTCAAGAAATGTATGTCCTTTTAAACATTTTTTGTAGTGCCAAAGGTATCCCTCTGCGAAGTAATATTTGACTGAATATATTGTTTGATCATTATTTACTGCTTGCCAAAATAGTAGATGCGAGGTTCATTTTTGACGCATCAACAATTATGATCACACAATCATAATTTTTTTAAGACCCAACAAGGACTAAAAAAATGTTATAACAAACTGAATTCAAAGGTTTATTGGACTTTTCCATCTTTTAATGTTTTCATGGGATGATAACACATTTAAAACCATTTACAAACTTAGTACTTGTATATTATTCATAATCGTTTTATTCTTCCGGTCATCATGATTCATATGTAAAACAAACAGAAACAAATATTCTACGAGTTTTTGAAAGATAACGTATAAATTATGTTTCATGACATACATGTGAAAAATAAAACATACTTAAGATGCATATCTTTTTTATAATGCAAATTAGTGAATTACAATTTGCGTTAAGGGATTTGAGAATTAGTGAATTACAATATTTATTTGCTAAGAATTATTGTAAATAACATATTTTCTTCAAATTTACTATAATGACTATCATGGCTGCAAAAATTATTTGTTGTATAAATTATTTTGTTTCTAATAAAATTTATGTCATATTAGAAGTATATTTTGGACAAAAAAAACATGAGAATTGTAGTGTTTTGTACACATGAGAGCAAATTTCAAATTTTTATATTTATAAAATAACCGATTTTAGACTTGATAATAATTACAGTAAATGCAAAAAGTAAAGTCATTTACTTTAATTATAAAATAATTATAAGAAATGATGTTATCATTTGATCATTATCTCATATAACAGTATAACTTATTACATTCACCGGACACTTGAAAGTATGCCAAAATAAAAAAACAAAAGCACAAAAAAAAACTAAACGAACTCTCATTCATAACACCACCATCACTCTAAAATGACTTGGCATGGTTCGATTTCACAATCACATACACATGGTCACTCACAAATAAAATCTTTAACCTAATACAAAAATGGTTTTCCAGTTTAAAAAATACAAATGTAGAACATACTACTTGAAATTGAAATAATAATATTCAACGAAAGCTTAAAAATAAAAACCAATTTGAACTATAAATCAACATGACGAAAAAGCCCAAACCGAATATTTGGTTACATACGGTGGGTGCCGCGGCCTGCCGGGTATTCTTATGGGTTTTTGTCATAAAAGCCCCAAATTTTACACAAAAAAACTGGTTATGACCAAAGTCGTTTTTTTTGCCACAGATGCCTCAAATACCGGAAAATTGGTTCGATTTTGCCATTTACCCTGATTTTACCTTCTATGGCCGGTAGCCCACTTGGTCTTCTTCTCAAACCCTCTCTGCCTTCACCACCATCTTTAATTTTGCTTTCACCACTGTCTGCTTCTTCGATCGACAGGATCCAAAGAAACAAGAAAAAAAATTCTCACTCTCCAAAATCGATTGAAGGTTCTTCTTTCTCTTCTGATTTCGATCACCAATAATAGGTAGGGCTTGGTGCTCGATTGAATGTATATGTATGTTTGAGTTCTGAATTTGGTATCGAAGGGGCGAGTTTAGGAGCGCAGGACTTCACATTCATGGTTTGAGTTGGTCAACTATAAAGAGCAGAAAGGGGAATGCCCAAGAGGATAGAATCAAAGACAGTCTCGATGCGATTTCCAGCTTTTCTTTAGTAGGAAAATCTCTTTGGGAGCTGTAGTAGCAGTTAACGGTAAGCGATAGGGGAGGTGAGGCTAGAGGAAAAGAGCAAACCCTACGTCTAATCACCGATACTTGGAAAATGAGCAAACCCTTTCGCTTTTTTTTTCTGCAAGAGGATCAATGGGAAAAGGAATTGAATTCTTTGAGTTCTGAATTCAATTGAAGAAGGTTTGGGTTTTGAATTGTGTTTCCAAAATATTGTTTCAAGAACAAAAAAATCTTGTTTGATTTTTGAATTGTGTTCGAATTCTTCTTGTTTGAGTTTTGAATTGTGCTTGAGTTCTGAATCTGAAATCATTTCCTTGTTTAAGTTGTTCTGAAAATCTTCATTGACTTCTGAATTTTTGCTTGAATGTGTGTATGTTTGTGTTTCAGTTAAGAAACCATATGTGTTTTAGTGGAGAAGATGATGGTGGTATGATGATGGTTTCTGTGATGGAGGGATAAGGGTGGCGTTGGGTGGTGGTGGATGATGGTGGATGATGGACGGTAGTGGTGGTGGTGGTTT
Source organism: Lactuca virosa (assembly GCF_052849685.1). Taxonomy (NCBI): domain Eukaryota; kingdom Viridiplantae; phylum Streptophyta; class Magnoliopsida; order Asterales; family Asteraceae; genus Lactuca; species Lactuca virosa. Next base: position 16,959,846 of record NC_136434.1, read on the forward strand.
GTGTGTGGCTGATGGTGGTGCTGGTAGCAAAGGGCATAGGTGGTGGAAAAGTGTGGTGGTGGAAGTGATAAGTAAATATAAGGGCTTATATGACAAAGGTGATTGACCCCAGAAGGTAAAATCTGGCTAAGGGGCAAAAGTGAACCAATTTTCCGGTAGTAGAGGCATCTGTGGCAAAAAAAAAAAAAAACGACTTTGGGCATAACCAGTTTTTTTTGTGTAAAATTAGGGGCTTTTTACTACAAAAACCCTATTCTTATCTAACGAAGAAAAAACCAGACGCAGCCGCAGTTGACATTTCAAACTCACGTCTCTCCCACTCTGATTATAATATTCGATCTTCCTTTCTCGATCTTCGATTCTTCAATCCTACGTCGTTGTAGATTTACTTCCAAAATCAATCCCGATCACTCTGTTCTTTTTGAACTTTTCATCACTTTAACCTCAAGAAATCTACATCGCTTTTACTCGATTTTAATATCTCACATTGTTTGTCGATCGCAGCAGCAGAACAACATCAACACCAATCAGGCATGTCGTTGGAGTTAGAAGAAGAAGAGTCATTCGAGCACACGTTACTAGTGGTTCGAGAAGTTTCTGTTTTCAAAATCCCGCCGCGTTCCACTAGCGGCGGTTACAAATGCGGGGAGTGGCTTCAGTCGGACAAGATCTGGTCTGGCAGGCTTCGTGTTGTTTCCTGTAAGGACCGGTGTGAGATCCGATTGGAAGATCCGAATTCCGGCGATTTGTTTGCGGCTTGTTTTGTTTATCCTGGCCAGAGGGAGAGCGCTGTGGAGTCGGTGCTCGATTCGTCGAGGTATTTTGTTTTGAAAATCGAGGATGGCACGGGGAAACACGCATTTATAGGGTTAGGGTTTACAGAGAGGAACGAGGCGTTTGATTTCAATGTGGCGTTGTCGGATCATGAGAAGTATGTGAAGAGGGAGATTGAGAAGGATGCCGATGAAGCCAGCGACGAGAGTCATATCAATATCCATCCTGCTGTAAATCACAGATTGAAGGTATGTATCATCACTTACAGTTATGCGTATAAGATTATATAGTCGACATTTTCAGATCAGTAGCTGAAATGATCTAATCCCTAGAAGTATTGAAATGGATTTGAGCTCATTAGAGAGTACTAACTTGAAACATTACGTATTTTAGGAGGGTGAAACAATTCGGATCACTGTAAAAAACAAACCTGCAAGTGGAGCGGGGATGCTTTCATCTGCGGGATTATCGGAAAAGATTAAGCCACTCAGCCTTGCTCCTCCACCTGAGAAGGTTAAGTCTAAGCCTCTAAGCCTTGCTCCTCCACCTGTTGCCTCCGGGAAAATTAGGTCTCCAATCCCACCTCCACCCAATGATCCTGCTGCTGTTCGGATGACTTCTACAACTCATAATGTTGCTGCAAGGAATTCTACAGATGCTTTCACAGATTTTTCTCAGCTGGAGGTAAATCTTTTTTATTAGTTCATCTCCTTGGCTACATTTATGTTCTTCATATCTTAATTCCAACTGAAAGAGAAGAAAAATCATGCAGAGGAATCTTCCTTCAAGTGGTGGATCTGGATCAACAACTCAAAGCAAAAGCAAAAGCAGTGCAGCTGGATGGGCAGCATTTTGATTGTATCAGATGAGGTGTAATACTTGGATGATATCTTTTCTTCTGTTATGTTAATGATGAGGAAAGCAAGCAGAATAGATGACATGATACAACAGAAGGTAGCAATCAATATACAGTGACAGTCCATTATTGGAAATAATTGTAATTGTCTGGAATATATATTCGTGACCTTGTATTTCATAATTATATGTTACAATTATCTGCCAACATTAGTCCAATTTCACTCTGACGTTAAGATATTGTCTTCCCATTGTTTCCTTCACGGTGAGTCTGTTGTTGCCTTGTTCCTCACCCTGGAAGGAACCTGTTTTGAAGATACTTGTTAGTTTGAAACATATAATATAGTGAACCAAGTTTGAGTTTATAAAAATTCAAATTGAGCTCTTCTAGCTCTTACTTAATATGCACTTTTGTTGTGTATTTTTTTCCGAGGTTTTTCTTAGGGAAAATGACATAAAAGCCCTTAAGTTTTCACAAAAATGTCGGTTTTACCCTTGGACGTGTTTTATGTTCATTAAAGCCCGAAGTTTTGTTTAATTTGTTTATTTTTACCCTTGTAGCCGGTTTTCAGGTAACCTACCGGTTACCTAATGCCAGTAAAGCCCTTGAATTTTCAAAAATGTTCAGATTTACCCTTAAGTTTTTCAAAAATGTTCGGATTTACCCTTACATTGATTGATTGATTGTTGTTGTTGTTATTATTATTATTATTATTATTATTATTATTATTATTATTATTATTATTATTGCATTTTTAAATGTATAAAAATATTTTATACACACATTTTTAAATATATAAAAATATTTTTACTAATATAAATATATTTTTAAAAATATATGTACTTGTATTTAGTATTTATATACATTTGAAAACCCTAAATCTTCATCTATAATTGTTGAATCGAACAGAAAAAGCTTGATAAACTAAAAATTGTCGTCAATGACTGATTTTGCAAAAACAAATGCTTCAGATCAATATAAAAAATGATGCATTTCGTGATCTTTTTTTGTGAACTTACAACAAATATAAATGAAGTTTACACTCGTATATGACATTTCGTTATCAATTTTTGAGATAAAAATAATTAAAGAATTATTTTAAGTTGATAATACTTAATTTTTATAGTGATCAAGTGTTTTTGTCGAGGGTTTTTTTAATTATATTATGTATTTTCCATTTACGAGTGTTATTTGTTGATCATTTATTGTTATCTACTCGCTATTAACCTAATATAGTTGAATAATAGAGGTTTTTTCAAATTTTATACTAAATCTTATCTGTAATCGAGTGTTTTTATTGAGGTTTTCTAATTACGAGGGTTTTATAATTGTTACATTATGTTTTTAATTAACGAATATTTATTTTGCTTATCTATTTAGTATAATGTTTGATAATAAATACATATTTATACTTGGTAATATGTACAAATACATATAATTATATCTTTTATATAATATAAACCATATAAATATGTATTTTTATATTTATATGTATATAATATATTTTTATATGAAATAAATATATATTTATACTTATACCTACTAAATACAAATAAATACATTTTTAAAAATGTGTGTATAAAATATTTTTATACATTTAAAAATGTATTAATAATAATAATAATAATAATAATAATAATAATAATAATAATAATATGTATAAAAATGTATTAAAAACATATGAAAATTTTTTATTCATTTAAAAATGTATGTAAAAAATATTTTTATACAATTAAAAATGTATTAATAATAATAATAATAATAATAATAATAATAATAATAATAATCAAAATAACAATCAAGGTAAGGGTAAATCCAAAAATTTTTGAAAAACTTAAGGGTAAATCCGAACATTTTTGAAAATTCAAGGGCTTTACTGGCATTAGGTAACCGGTAGGTTACCTGGAAACCGGCTACAAGGGTAAAAATGAACAAATTAAACAAAACTTCGGACTTTACTGGACATAAAACACGTCCAAGGGTAAAACCGACATTTTTGTGAAAACTTAAGGGCTTTTATGTCATTTTCCCTTTTTCTTATCTTCGAGCTATTCAATGCAAGAAATATCTTCTATTTATCCAAGGTTTTTTTTTTCGTGATTCTGTGTGGTTAAAAAGAATGATGTTTGTGTTGATAAAGTGTTGTATAAATAACACTTCTTTCTTTCTATAGTGAACAAGATTATAACGACAGTTTTACCCTTACATTCTAAAAAAGGTATCACAATATTCATCAATTTTAATGTGAGAAAAGTTTTGAGTAAAAAAGAAAAGAAAGCAAATAGGTAAAGAATCTGGGTCTTTGATAAATTAACCAATGTTTTTTTACTTAATCCATCAAGTCACTGTATCAGATTAAGTAAAACAAAAGTCATGTATGTAAACTTGTTACGGATAAATTAACCAATGTTTTTTTACTTAATCCATCAAGTCACTGTATCAGATTAAGTAAAACAAAAGTCATGTATGTAAACTTGTTACGGCTCAATTGGCAAAAAGGTGTCGTAAATGTCAAGTCAATGCTCTCGGTTATATTGCTTCTTTGTAATTGTTGTTTTAGGGGGTGTTTGGATAAATAGTTTTTAGCTTATTAGCTTATTGTTTATTTGCTTATTGCGGTGAGAATAAACATTTTTTCTAAAATGTGTTTGGATTAGCTTATTGCGGTGGAAATAAGTAATAAGCAATAAGCATTTTTAAGTGTTTGGCAAACAAAACAGTTTATATGAATAAAATGACCAATAAGCAATAAACATTCTCCTCTTGCTTATTAAAACCAGCTTATTCCTACCGCAATAAGCTGATTTTTAATGACTCCTATCCAAACACTTAAATTTGCTTATTGCGGTGGGATTAAGCAATAAGCAATCTATTTTTTCCCTATCTAAACACCCCCTTAATGTACCTTTATTAGGTCAAGTCGGGTATGTATGTTCAGAGTGAGTCAAACTGGGAGCTTATTATTCTTATTTATATTTTTGTTTGTCTGATGTTGTACTGAAGCAGTCTTATTTAGATGAGACTGGTAGTATTGTTGTTGTTTTTGCTAAATGAATAAAATATATTTATTTAAAAAAATAGAGAAGGCTAAGTTTAATCTAATTAATGTGAAATTTGTTGTTTGAACTCTATATAATAATTTTAGCAAATAATAGAGCAACACTTGAACTCTTTTACCCGTAATGTCAGTATTTGTCTTTTGGATGGAAGAGGTATTGACATGCAAACACTTGTATTTTTTTTTTTATAAAAATGCTGTAATAAATACAATACACAAATGAAAAAAATATTACTATCGGGTTAAACCTTTGACCCATCCATTTAACGGCTTGACGCATTTGACTTGCCTCTTTTCTCCTTTTAGGTGCACGTTTTTACTTCTGTCGGTCCCTTTTTTTAAAAACTTGACCTAAATCAACCTGTTTTCTATAAATATATCAAAAGTCAAAACTGTCACCTCCATTTGTAAAAATTTCGGCTATCCCAAGCGAAAAAGTTACCATCTTTCAAATAAAAACTTATCAAAAAGTTGTCACAGGTTCAACGACCCCGTTTTCAAACAGAAAAATGATACAACTGATAGTCAGTCATCGTCTTTTATGTCTATTTCTTTTTCTTCTTTAAATGGTATTGTTTTTTCAAGATTCGCATTATACATAAAGTAATCTCTTTCTTTTTTGTTTCCCACAATCAAAATTTCAATTGCGTTAATGTGTATTACCAATCCTAACAAGGGTAAAATTAAAAAGAGAAAAAAAAAAACACTAATCTAATTCAGAGGCAAAAAATCTTCAAATTCATGGTAAAAAAAATACCTCCGAAAGTCATTAATGCTATCGATACTCAGATTTCAAAATCCAGGAAGAGCCATTCGGAGTTTTTTGCAAAGTTGCAATCTCCTTCAAAAGAGACTTAAACACAGGCAAATCCTTTGAGGGAATCCTATCTTTAAAATGGTCCACTATACTACCCGAATCAGTGGTCCCACCTCTTTGCTGCAAAAAACTACAAATTTGTCGAATCAGAACCTCCGGCTGCACCCCACCCAAATTCCGCGGTCTAACCGATGCACCCAATGCATCACCAACCGCTTGCTCTTGGGTCCCTCTAATTTTAGCCAATAACTCAGATGAAGATAATGCTTTCCCACCAGATGCTCCAACAACAAACTTAGAAGATCCTGATCCAGATCCATGTTCGATTCTGGTTTTAGCAACCAACTTTGAGTTGACCATTGACCCGAATTTCCGACCACCACCCGTGGGTGCACCCGCGGTTCCTGATTTCCCGGTCCAGGTTGGAACCGCGATGCTTTCACGGCTCCTAAGCATTCGCGACTGGCGTAATGCTTCCGCTGCTCGATGTGCAACTTGTGAAGCTTGTTCATCAAGTTTCACCTTTTCCTCATCATTATTAGCATTCATTATCACATCATGGTTCACCGCACTCTGAAACATTTATATAAAATGTTACTACTATTATTTATGTTTAATAAAAATGATGGAAAAAGAAAGCAAGCTTACATGAATCCCTTGAGCATCAAAGAGAGAGCGCAAGATATTTGTTTCCTCTTCTACCCCTCCTTCATTCTTGTCATCAATCTTTTCCTTTTCCTTTTCGTTTTGTTTCTTTTTGGCGAGTGTTTCGGGATTTTCATTTTGGTGGACGATGTTTACATCTTCCGATAATTGACCGAAAAGATTTGATGTTTCGGTGCTTCCGTTTTCTTTATCATCATTCAATGTGAAGAGATCTTTCATGTCACGGGCTTTAAAGAATCTTCTTTGTTGTGGGTTTTTCAAGATTTTGTTGGTTAAAAAATGTTTGTATATTTGTCGATGATATACTTTTTCTTCTATTGTTCCACGCGTTATTAATCTGTAAATCGTTACATCTTTTGTTTGACCAATACGCCATGCACGCTCCCTCGCCTGAAAATCACCAATGTAAAACAAAATTTTAAAAAATTATAACAAAGTTGGATAAAAAGACGTAAATGCCCTTCTCATACCAACCTGCATGTCGGTAGAAGGGTTCCAATCGGGATCAAATATAATGACTCGATTTGCACCGGTTAAATTCGTCCCCAATCCACCAACTTTAGTAGTCAAAATGAAGATGAAGATATCGGGAGAATTATTAAACTCATCCATTAAAGTCATCCTTTGTTTCACAGGGGTTAAACCGTCCATTCGTCTATACGTATAGGAATCACCAATCAAAAAACTCTCAAGAATATCAAGCATCTGTTGAGTCTGAGCAAAAAGAAGAACACGGTGGCCTTGTTCTTTCCAAACCTTAAGAACCTGAGCAACAACTTTCATCTTCCCACTTCTTTCTTGGTTTCCATAATCAGGATTCTGAGCTGCATGTTCTCGTTCAAGTAAATCAGGGTGATTGCAAATCTTACGCATCACATCGATTCCATAAAGAGAGTTTCTGTCTCCATTGAAGATCTGTTCCACTTCTGAACTTGCAAGAAATGCTCTGTATAAACATCTTTGATCTGTTGTAAGGCTGCAAAATAAGACATGTTCTGTTTTTGTTGGAAGCTGAGCATTTACATCTGCTTTCATTCTTCGAAGAAGATAAGGCATTATTAGGTCACGTAAAACAACTGCACATCTGCACATTGTTAAATGTTAAAACTCAAAACACAAAAAGATATAAAAAAAAAATTACAACATACCTGTAAGCAGTGGATACTTGCAAAGGTGATGCATTAGCATATCCACCAACAGAAATAGGAACTGCAAATTCTGCTTCAAATACCGGTAATACCCCTAACTTTCCAGGAAATACAAAATCAAACAATGACCATAGTTCACTTAATCTGTTCTGGATAGGTGCTCCAGTCATTATGATACGATGAACTGTTTGTAACTGTTTGCAAACTAGAGTAACTTCTGCATTTGGGTTTCTTATTCTGTGTCCTTCATCCAATACTGCATATCCCCATTCAATGTCAAGCAGTTTTTCCCCAAGGATTCGAAGCTGTTCATACGTAGTAATCAATAAACCAGATTCGTTTCTCAAAACACGGTTTATCAAAGAATCCCACTTCTTCTTGTTGTTTCTTGAAGGTAAACTTTCACTTCCTTCTTCATCACTTTCTGTAGTTTCATAATCACTTTCATCCGACTTGGGTTGCTTCTTTTTATAGGGAGCATCTCGAGCAGAATCGTGTAATATCTCCACATGAAATGCTGGATACCATTTCTTTGCTTCCCTCCTCCATTGACGCAAAAGGGTAACTGGACATATGATTATACTAGGTTTATACATGTTACTGAAATGTAAAGCTCCAAGAAAAGACAAGACTTGAATGGTTTTCCCAAGTCCCATTTCATCTCCTATAATTCCACCAGCTCTTTGGCAATGAAGCTCCCATAACCACTGAACTCCCACCTTTTGATAGTCAAAAAGTTGGCTGAAGATTGAATCTGGAATCTTTAATCCACCTTCTAGTGTCACAAAAGAAGGATCGTCATCTTCAACACCTTCTTGATTGTCTTCTTCAATACTAGACCCTCTTGCATCCTCTACATTCAATATAAAATAAAATATAAAAAAAGAGCAAACTTTGACTATGAAATTATTGATGACATACCGGTTTCTTCAAGAGAATTTTCCTCGCGTGATGCTACCTTCCTCCATCTCTTCCCAGGCAAAGGCCTTCTCTTTTTCCTATTTGAATCTTTAGACTTTCTTTCATGATTTTCCAGGGATTGGGGAATCTTGAAAGGTGTTTGGAGTCTTTGAAAAGGGCGTGTTGGTGCATCGAGTCTTGGTAGGGAATCTGGATCTAATAGTTTTGTTGTAGGGCGAGATTGTGCAGCTTCTGATATTGATTTAACAGCTCTTGCTATGCTGGTGGAGGGAAGATCATTGTCTTCTTCAACTGTATGAGATGGCCCTGATTCTTCAATACGGCGTTCATATCCTTTGAGGTTATGGAATGGAGTTAGGATTCCTTTCCGGACCAATTCATCCCTTTCCTGACACAAACAAACAGAATGGAATTTCCAATTACTGACTCATACTCACTAGAGATAATCAATGAAACAAGCAACTCACTGTTTCAACAAATCCTGCAGAGGCTGCGTTTAAAACTGCATCAAAATCACCATCATCATTGAAAGCTACTGTTTTATGCCGCTTCTTTGATTTCTTATTTGTTGTTGGGACTTCTTTCTTCTTTCTCTTGTGATTTGGCTCTTCCTTTACAAGAGATTTCAAGAGCTTTTCGTGTTTATTATCTACAGGAATACCCTCATTGCCCAAATGTCCAATTTGTTTCTCGAGTTGAGCTTTTGTTCTTTTCAGGCTTTCCAATCGATCAGTTGCTAGAGCATGCTGAAGGGTTAGATCATTGGATGAAGCCTGCAGGATGCTTTTTTCTCCATTCTCATCATCACCACTCTGTGCATGTTCTTCGGTTCTTGAAAAGTTTTTCACATCTTCAACTGTAGATGCAACAGCATCTATTTCAACATTTATGGCTCTTAATTTATTAAGGACGTCTGCTTGGGTTGTGGATGATGGTTCATTGCTGTGTCTTCTCTCAAGATGTTCATCATCTGTGGTTCCTCCCACTTGGCTGCCCTGGTTTCTTGCCTGCCAATAGATGGAGGCTATGATTAGATTAGGTTGCACTAAAGTACATACATAGAAGAGTTATTTGATGTCTTAAACTTGTTATAAGAGTACAATGTATAGCACCTCTTCTAGTATATCATGTTCAAGCTCTTCTGGGTTTGCTGATGTGACGCCCAAACTACTTAACAAAGCCCTATCTTCCTCTTCTTCTTTCATTCTTGAAAACACCAGCTATTTCATGAATGCTGATATCCCAAGAATTCCACTGCCATAACCACAAGAATCGTTAGTTGATACACTTAAATGAACTATGAGATTCTCCTGAGTCTTACAGGCACAAATATAAACTTAGACGATGAAGGTAGGAAAAAACCCTATTGAAGCCACAAAATGAAAATAAATATAATTGAACCTGGTGGTGTTCTAAAACTGTTATGCATCCTGTAAAAGTAACCACTAAGGTTGTGTACAACAATATCCAACTTCTAATTCTGACAAAATGCTATGATATGTTCTTGCCATTTCGCAATGCATCCAAATTTCTTGCAGTAGCTCACACATTCATGATCATTACTGCACATGAGTGAACCACTAACGACCTAGGTATTTCATGTGCTGTACTCTAATTTAAAGACACTTTCTACAAACACAACAGCCCATCCAACTACAATCAAACATCATATTGAGCCACAAAACGATAACACACATGATAAACCCTTTCTTCGACCACAAATTCCACGAAAATACAACTTGTTTCAGGAGAAACTCGTCAACAATTTGAGATGCGACGCATAATACAAAAGTCAATAAATCACAAAGGACATATTTAGTCTCACCCGTACAAGTCTTCGGGTAAATATTACCAGAAATCTCTGCCCCCGGTGTTCGATTGATTTCTAGAAACTAAGAAAATCGAAGAACATATACATCTCGATTAGACGATCAATCAAACCCTAGATTGACGGAGACCACAATTTGTGAACTCGATTGTGTTTCTGAATTCGCTCTTCCCAAACCTAGACTACATCGATCGGAGGAAGAATTCAAAGACGGCGTCGTATTTGTAGCTGTGAAACAGTCGGGTCGGTTGGCTTTTTTGGCACACAAGGCAGCAGCAAACACAGCGTGTTAACATTCGCGCCTTTTATAAAATGGTTATAAATTGATGTTTTAAATTTGATTTTTTTTTTCCAATATTTGTTTACTAGGTTATCCGTGGAAACCACGGTATAGAAAAGAAAAATAATATTAATAATTAAAAATGGCAATGAATAACAACAATATCTCAAACCACTTCCTTGACTTTTGTTAATTATGCACTTGATATAAGAGTTTTCGCACAAGTAAAAAGTTTACATGCCAAAAAAACAAACAATTGATATTTAATTATGATACCTTAAAATAAAAAATAAAAAAAAAAAATTTCTTTTTAAAAAGATGGTTGGTATTTCATTCTGAATTTCTATTACCTCAAAATTGAAAGAAAAAAATATCAATGGCCCAAAAGGAAAAAAGAAAATCACATATTATATATATATATATATATATATATATATATATATATATATATTAAAGCGCATGGAAGGTTTAACAGGAAATTTTTCATGTTTATAATTTTAACACTATATTTTTATTTTTTCTTAATTTTCAACAAACTTTTCATTTTTATAATTTTGCCACTTTATTTTTACTCATTCATATTTTTGCCACTAAACTTTCACTTTTACTTCTTTAAAACCCTTTTTCTTTATTCTTTTATAATTTTACCACTTTATTTTTACTTTTTTATAATTTTGCCACTAAAGTTTCAATAAACTTTTCCTCTTTATAGTTTTGGTACTTTATTTTTACTAATTTTGCCACTAAAGTTTCAACAAACTTTTCCTTTTTATAATTTTGGCACTTTATTTTTACTTCTTTATATTTTTGCCACTAAACTTTCACCCGTGCAACGCACGGACCTTTTCCTAGTTTATATTAAAAAAGATGGTTGTTTTTCATTTTGATTACATAAAATTGAAAGAAACATGTTTATGTAGGACCACTTCCAAGAATAAATCATTACTCGTTGAGTCGTTTTATCCTTAGGAGACTTCATCCGGAAAAAAAAAAAAAAAAAAAAACCTAAATCTTGCATACATAAACTTTATCTAAATTTGACACTCAACAGTGACACCAAAGTTTTTAATGTTAGAAAGTTGTAGTGTACCTTTAAAAGTTTTAGTTTCATACTTCATGCGATATACAATCATAAAAAGTTACCAAATCCGATAATAAAAGCAAGCTAAGTCTCAACAAAACTACCTTATACATGCTCCATCAAAGAGCATTTGTTTACGTATTGAACTAAAATAAAAGTAATAGGAACAATCCAATTCCATTTTCTGCCATTGCAAGAACAAACGTATGAGTTATTGTTTTAATTTAATGCTAAAAGGTGGAGTTTACCTCTGTTATGACTATCTAATAGCCATAACCTGATAAGTCAATCCTAAACCTCATTGTTATGCCATCTGTTAAGCTTATGTATGGATCCTACACACAAAGATATTCCAAATAAGAGAGTATTCGATAGTAAGCACTTGATCTTTAACCATAATGAAGATAAATGTTGGCACCCAAAAGTCAACATTTAAGCTAAACGATGGAGACGAAGTATGAATCAAGAAATTTCTTTATCAAGTCTATAAACGAACTTTTGTACTCAATCCAAGTTTGATTACATGTATACATAGATTTGAGAGGCTATTCCCATCAATTATAACATATCATTGCGCATACCAACTTTGGAAGTATCTACAGGTTACATTGCTTATAAGATATCACATTACCAAAAAAAATCATGCTCAAGATTGTTGAACAATAAGTAAATAGGTGCATGATGCCTAGATGACGGAAAGTAGAAATTAACATTTCCTACAAAAGATGAATTCTCTAAACCTAAATGAATAGTAACTGGAAATTATAAAGTTCGCCATTAGTAGAAGCAAAAAATTGAAATCAAAACACAAAGTGAAATTGAAACTCATTTATTAAAAAACAAACAACATATCCACCAAACATGTATGACATAAGCATTTTCCCCTCATTGATGTTGTGTATCTAAGTAAAATTTTGAAAAATTCAAACCCGATGCTTACCGGAGAGGATGGAGTACATATAAGCAAGATTCTTGGCAGTTTCGTGAAACCATAGGGCTTAACTTTGGGAATCTTACCTCGGATGTCCAAGTATGCAGGTAGGCGCAACCGGAACCCAAAAAGACGAATCTTGGCTCGTGCGTTTTTTTGGTGGGGCGAAGGCCAGTTACCGTATTACCGTAGGAACAACCTAATCACCGGCGGTAGCAAAGTGGTATACCTATTGTTGCAAAGAGAAGAAATGGAGCTAAATCAGTGATTGATGGAGGAGAAAGTGGGGTGGTGGTTGACTTACATAGGAGGAAGCAAATGATATAATCTCATGTCTATAATTTCAAAAATCATGAAGATACGAATTGTGAATTCAAAACCTCACTCCTTGAATTTCAAACCTCACTCCTTAATTTACTCCTTGATTTTAGGTATCATCAATTCGATCATCAAGAATAGATCAATATGAATAGATGGAAGCGTCGGATTACAAGGATGGGTGGAAGTTGAAACAAAGAAGGGCAATATGGGTAAATCACATCGAACGAAAAATGGATGTAGAATGAGACAGTGGCAGAGAGGATTCTTTCATTAAGATTAAGATAAGATATCAAAGTTTATGGACTTTTTTTGTTAGAAACAATGATAACATATTGTAATGTGTGGTCCAACTCGTTTCTGGGAAGTGACGAACGGGTCTCAAAAAATGAGATCACTAGCAAGAAGATCGATTAAGAGTACATTGGGGCTCAAGGAATGCAACACACCGATGGTCAAGTTAGTCATCTAGATTAAGAGAAAAGATGTGATATGTAGAGAAAATGTGTAATATAAATGAGGTAGTGTGTGAGGACAAACGATAAGGTGTGAGTTGTCATAGAAGGCAATGATTGTCCGGTCTAATAGGTACATGTCACATCATGAGTCAAAAATGTCCTTTTTGCATGGTTTTATCTTGTCATCAACGCTATAATATATAAAATGAAGTGCATTTTTGTATATCTACTTTACAACTTCACACTTTGTGTCCAGATTCTTGGTGTGGGATCGGGTGTGGATTTGAGCATGTTAGGACATGGGCCCAAAAGAGTGATACATTGTTAGTAACCAAGTTTAATATTTGTTTTACCTAAGTGTCTTGTTTTTTAAGGCGTTTAATCAGTCAACTTTCTTTTTAGGTTGATGTCGAGACTGTGCTAATGGAGTTATTTAGGTGCTTTATTATAGCTTACACTTTCAAGAAGTAGAATTTGTGATATTTTCTTGCTTTTTCAAATACCATCTTTATAAAACTAGTAATTTTAATCGCATATGCTCTTAAATAATATCCTTTATCTTCTCAAGTTTTTCCCTACTCTCAAATACACAAGTAACATGGTCCAAAGAAGGAAAACAAAAATCACATCCTAGTGTCGAAACGATCATATGGACTGACAAAATGTTGCTCATGAAGAAGCTAAAGTCACTTACGATTGTGATCAGTGATGACCATCAGGGTTAATATTAGTCTGGTCTTCGTGATTTTCATATCCAATCATCCTATCACAGTAATATCAATACCAAATAAAAAATTAGAATTTTGATACAATGAAAGGCTTATATACCATTGTTGAGATTCATGAAGAGTAATCGAGTCTTGAGATTCATGACGAGTGATTAAATCGCACAGGAAGAAAAATTCATCTTATCCTAAGCGGGGGTCACTAGTAGCAAATAAACAATCTAGATTGTAAATGAATGGTGATTTATAATTCATACCTTGAGGTGCTCTCTGGTTGTTGTAGGGTGGAAATCTATGATGTACATGGACCAAAGTAGTTTTCATTTAGTTGCATCCAAACATGAACATACTCTACCACCAATAAATGAATGATATCTCCAAAGGCATGAACACATAAAGTTTTGATAACACACACACAAAAAAACGTTATCCTAACACTCTAATCAAACTGGAAGACATCTAACCATCAAAACGGCTAATAAGGACATATTGTCACACCCCAAAACCGGAACGGCGGAAACGTTCTGGGGCGGAGGACGTCATGTGTAGTATCAGAACAATTGTATCATAGCAATCATAGTAAACACAACCAAACATTGAATACATATATGAAAAGGGTTTACATTGACTTAATACATAGTTTTGTTTATATCAAAAGTAAAATAGAAGGACGTGACTCTAACGCTCCGACTTCTCCAAACTCCTGGAAGTACCTGTCTACTAATTCCATGAGAATACAAACAGTTTTGAAAAAGTATCAGCATAAAGCTGGTGAGTTCATAAGCATTTAGTTTTAGAGAAAAATGTTCTTTGATTCTTTTGAAAAGTGTTCCTCAAGAAAATCCCATATTTTCTTATGAAAAGCATAGTTGAAACTCATTCCTTCCATGACTTCCCGATTCATACTAGATACATACAATCCAATAGGGGTGGAATTGGTACGGTACCAAGTTTTTTTCCTCCAAACCGTGTACCGTACCAATTATAATTGGTATAAAGTTTTACCTACCAATACCGTACCAATGATACTTGGTACCAATTTAGTTGGTTACCAACAAATTTGGTTGGTACATAATTGTATTGGTATATACCAAAATATTTAAATAATATCTATACTTGAAGAGTTTGAGACTATAATCTATATAAGACTTCACATTATAATCATCACTGAATGGTTAGAAAGTTTTCCAAATATGAACGTGAGTTGAAGTTGTGGTCGTCGCTTGTTTTAGTAAATCCTTTTAGTGTCATGTACATTCCTTAACCTTGTGTTAGTAATTTCTTTTACTATAATGTTTCGTTCAAAAAAGAATCAATATCAATAGAATTATATTAGTAACTCCGACTATTACTTGTTAGTTGTTACTCCTAATTAAAACTTGAAAATGTAAGAATTGATATATATATATATATATATATTGGTTGGTATGGTACAACCGTGGTATTCAAAATTTTGTACCATTACCGTACCAAGACTATTTAATTGGCATGGTATTACCAACCAAACATATTGGCTACCAAACATGTTGGCTACCGATTTTATTGGTTCGGTTGGTAACATGTTGGTTGGTTCTCCGTGGTACAGATTTGCCAGCCCTACAATCCAAGGAGTCATGGATTGAACATGAATATCCGTTAGTTGAATAATAACCATCAGTTTATAAAATGTTGTGTTATCCTGGGAAAATCCTATATTTTCCCTAAAAGTAGGTTGTTGGTTATCCGTTCTAAACTGAAGAGTACATGTATCTACCATACTTATATCGTTAAAGCATTGTTCCTTTGAAAACCATGGCTACTTCCAGTGATGTATATTAGTCTTATTACATAAATAAAACTAGTTGAAAACGCGGTGATCTAAATCCTGAAAGTATTGTTAATACTCTCCTATGATCACTCAATTATTAGCTTTATAGTTCGTTCGTTCTATTATTACGTAAATATATCGTTGTTATCTACATTGCGAGTGTCATGACCATACTTTGACTTGATATGGCGCGAATCGGGCACCAGTATCTTTTATGACTTTGTCACCCGTAGACCTGCCGGTCCTACTGTAGCTAGCAGCAAGGTGCGGGATAGTCGGTCCCGTATAGATCTATATACAAAAATCACGCTCTCCCTCCAGGAGATTCTGGTCACAAGTGCTAGTCCTCCACTTAGTTAAGTTTGTAAGCACCGAAGGACGTGTCTCCAATTAGATTAACGACTTTACGAATAATAATACAGGAAAACCCTTTTTGTTATTAACATGAACCCTTATAAAATAATATCTTTTATTTTATGATTCATAAGTTCATTTCCTTAGTTTTGAAAACTGCTTTTGCAAGTTGGTTTCTTAACCCATTTGGTAAAACTGATTTCCATATTCGAAGTATATTTAAAATATATTTATGTTAGACAAAATAATATATTTTGAGCACAAGATTGCTTGTGCTTTTGCTTGTATCCCCCCCTGAAAACATGAAAAACTCGGAAAAGCGTAGGGGTATGAACTCACCTTGAGCGAGTGGTTTATATGAAAGATCGGTATGAGATGTTGAGGGTCAAGTGAAGCCTCGAACACAATTTTATCCTAATTAACATGTCATGACACATATAGGAGTCAAATGAAAGTATTTCACTACTAGATATGATGGGGAACCACTCTATGGACTTGGAACCACTTGCACTAAGTGTTAGAACCTTATAGGATTGAGTGAGGGGGTGTATGGCCACCCTATAGGTGTGTGCGGCCCATGAGGTATGCGGCTGTACACTCATGATGGAAGGTGTCTTTGAGGTGTTTTCAAGGTTCACACTAGCATCCATGAAGTGTTCTAGGTCCATACTTAGTTGTAGTGCAAGTTTGAGGTCAATAAGGGTCATAAAAGTGGGTTTGCGGCCCTAAGGTGTGTGTGCAGCCGTACACAGGGGTGTGTGGCCGTACACCCTTCATGCATATGCCCAAAATGTCGACTTTAAGATGCAATAAGGCTAGGGTCATGTCCAACTTGAAGATGGGGGGGGGGGGGCAAACTCCCACTTTGGAGGGTCTTTTAGGAGTGTACGACAAACCTCTTGAGGGTGTGCGGTCGTACTCCTTTAAATGATGAAGAACACGGTGGGACTTGATGATTTAAGGCTTAGATCAAGAGGTTCTTCAAGTTCTACAAGCTAAAGGATGGATTACTCACGTTTTTGAAGCATTGGAGGGTTCACGGTTGAAGAAGCTTGAGAGAATGGTGTAGTGTGCAGCCAAGGAGTGAAAGGAATGAAGGGAAAGGGGTCTACCCTTTATATAGGGGTGGGTGTGTGGTCATGAGGGGTGTGTACGGCCGTACACTCCTCCAAAAGGGGTGTATGGCCTGATTTTGTCACTATACGACTTGCTGACTTATTCCTAATCTCGACCTTGGTTGTACTCAAGCTTAGAACGCTTAAATGAACCCTTAAACAGTGCTAGAAGTTAACAGAAACGAGTTTAACATTGATTAAATTGACTAGATGTTCAAGGTAGAAGTTTCAGGTTGTCACATCATCCCCCCGTTAGAGGGAATTTCATCTCGAAATTCAAGAATAGGATACAAATCATGAACTTGGAAAGAGATGAGGGTACTTCTGTTTCATAGGATTCTTGTGCTCCCAAGTGAATTCAAGTCCCTGTTTGGCATTCCAGCGGACCTTCACCATCGGGATACGACTCTGTTCCATTCGTTCGACTTCCTGATCCATGATTTCAAATGATTCCTCCATGAAGTGTAGGCTATCCTCTAGCTTCCCATCGTCGAGGGTAATCACAAGTGTCTCATAGGACAGACACTTCTTTAGGTTCGACACATGGAAGACGGGGTGGACGTTGCTAAGTTCTCGAGGTAAACTTTCTAACCCGGTCGGAGTTAATGGATACAGGTACCCCATGAAAACGGATTACTTCTCGATGGTATACTCAGGTGAGTCTCTCCATTTTGTATTCGGACTCTCGCTGGATGTTTTCAGCGGATTTCCGCTGCTGTATCCGCTGTTCTGATTCATACTCTTCGCATGAATACTCTCGGGTTTCGAAGAGAGACGATTCCAAAAGTTAGCATCCAGTTTGTCGTAACGAGTGACGAGGGTTTTGTGATTTGAGTGATTTAAGACAAAAGGGTCTCCGAGGGGACAAGCGGGTTCAGTGTGACGTAGACTCATCCGGACTAAGCAGGATGACGTTGTAGAATCGCGCGTTAAGTTAGTTTGGAAAAATCGTTTTGTTAGCACATTGGTGCCCCTGGGTGAATGTTTCTGGTGTTTTCTGTGTTTGATTCGAAATTGGTGGGCACTACTAATACAAGGGTTCTGATACTTTGAAATTATGAACTTTTTATGAAATGGTTCTTACTAGATCTCTCTATAATCGCTTGGTGTATACAAGTCATGTATAACTACAACCGACTTTAACGTATACACTAAGCCATCATAATTTACCCATTAGAGCTTCAATTTTATAGGAATGTCGTGATTTAATGTGGACGAGAAAGTAATCACAATTATGATTGATTATTGGGGTTTCGAAAGCGTACCAAAATATAACAGAGTTCTTTGATGCTTCCCCATTCTATGAGGTCAGACTCCTCATGCTTCCCCGTCGTTCTTCACTGTTGGGCAGTCTCTTTTGAAATGTCCTACCCCACCACAGAGGTGACATGTTGGACTAGTCCCGGCATTGGTAGTCGGAGTGATGAACTCGAATGGGGTCCTACAGTTGCGGGCGGTGTGTCCCTTCCGGTTGCATTTAGTGCAATGCAGCACTCGGCAGACTCCATAATGATGGTCGTTGCATTTGCTGCAGTGCGGGAGGTTTCCCGAGTAGGGTGTGGTTGGTGTTGGAACAGCAGGGCTGACTGGGGTATTGACTGCCCCAATTCGTTGCCTTTCAGTAGGTCCTTGGGTTGAACAACTCCCTCTCTCATTCTTGAACTTTCGTTTCAGGATGTTAGGTTTGAAATCAGGTGTGTCCTTTCTAGTGGGCACTTGTTGTTGAAATTGGTTATCACTGAGGTCCGGGTTGCCATTAACACTTCCACCCACATTTGCGTTGTTAGTGTTAAGGACAGCTAGGGCAGCTGCTACGGCTGCTGTGACAGTAGCTTGGAATGTAGCTGAATCCATCTGAAGGATTGGTGTCTTACTGGTGGGTTGGTTACGTTTCTTTGGAGGCATGATCTGCTACATGTCAAGAAAAGAAGCTTGTGAGCAACAATGGTTGCCTCTGGATGTATCCTAAAGGTTTATATATATGCATTAAAATTTCCCATTTTGCTATCTGGTTCTCATTGATTCGACCCACATCCCCATGATGTGGTCCTAGCAAGAATAGAAGTAACTTTCTAGAATAGTTAAAGACCGGGTGTCATCCGAATTAAGTTACCTTCGATTGGTGGATATCGATTTCCAACTTTCGAAAATATTTGAACACAATAAAGTTTGCATACAATAAGCTTACGAACTCTTTGCTGCTCAGCTCATTGAGCTGGCTGGATAACTCTTACATTTTCGCCGGCTTTAGACGATATGGAGATTTAGCTATAAGGGTAGCTCTGGGGATCAAGTCGATACGGGACTCAACTTGGCGCTCGGGAGGAATTCCCTAGAATGTCTTCGGGGAAGACATCAGGAAAGTTGTAGACTTCGGAGATCCCCTCGAGGTCCTTAACTGTAACGCCCGCAGATTCGGGCTAGTCAATTTAGAGACGATAAGCGTCAAAAATGACTTTTTAATAGAAGATTATTTAGAATGAATAATCTTAACCAAGTCATAGTATATGTTACAAGGGTTTCGTACATATAAAGAATGCCGAAATCCGAGTTATAACGAAGAAGTTATGGTCCGTCGAAGTTTTACGGCAAAACTGGCACGGCACCGGGAGACGTAAATAGTGAATTTACGATAGAGGACTTTTTGGCCTTAGTAATCTAAACAAAAGTTGTAGTATACATTAAACCGAGAGCGTGCATAAAAAGAACGCCCAAATCTGACTTCGTATGAGGAAGTTATGAATTTTCTAAGATTTGGCATGGCAGTGCACGGCCCGAAACTCGAATTTAGATCGAGCGGTTTTTGGCCTACACGACCTAAATGAGAATTGAAGATCTCATTAATAGGAACTCAACGGTAAAAAGACAGACGAAAACAGAGTCCGTATGTAGAAGTTATGAATTTTACGCGGACATTTAACAGTATAATCTCCTCGTACTGTTAAATTTAAGATCGGTCGAGAATTAGCCGACGGAGTCAAAATGAAAGTTGTAGATCTTATTTTTACCTACGCGTGGATATAAAGAACGTCAAAACCGGAGGTCGTATGTGAAAGTTACGGATTTTAGAAGTCGGAAGTGTGCTGTGCGAAAATGGGTGATGTGGCACAATCTTGGCCATTGCTTTCTCCCCAAGTCTTGCCACTAGATGGTGACATGTGGCACCAAGTTCAGCCATTTTTCACCCTATAAATAGAACCTCTCTCACCCTCATTTTCTTCACACCTTTCCCATTCTTTCTTCTATTTACTCTCTCTCTCTAGAACCTCTCTCTAGCCCCGAAACCCCCCGAAAAGCCTAGGGAACCTCCCTAGCACGAGGCGGAAGCCCCGGAGTGCTCGACGGCTCCGAGAAGAAGAGATTTTCAGCTCGGGAACGCTGCTCCAAGCAAAGCCCGATTTTCTATAAAACCCGCTGTAAGTGAGCTACGCCTACACTATTTTTAATATATCGTTTATTTAATTATAGTAACGTTATTAGGAACTTATAATAAGTACTTGGGCTATTATTATGAGTTATATAAGTATTGTTTAACGCTTATATAATAGTAATAATTGCTAGACT
Source organism: Lactuca virosa (assembly GCF_052849685.1). Lineage (NCBI taxonomy): Eukaryota > Viridiplantae > Streptophyta > Magnoliopsida > Asterales > Asteraceae > Lactuca > Lactuca virosa. The sequence goes on from NC_136434.1 coordinate 16,980,547, forward strand.
ATTAATTAGTCTCGGCGAATAATAGACTAAACTCTAGTGGTAATAATACTAGGTTTCGTCGAAGGAAATTATTTTTAAGAAGCGAAGCGCTGTCTGAGTTCGGATTCACCACCTTTTCAAGTGAGTGCATAGTTACTTTCATCTTACACATAAATATGAAGTATTTTATATAAATTACGTGGTATGTGTGCATATTATTTGAATACTTGCTTTCTATGCTGGATGAACGATTTTATACATGTTTTATATAATTTAAAATGTATATGTATTTTATATTTACGAATATGTTGGGTAAAACATGGGTAGATGAATGATGAGAGATGAAAGATGATATGAGTGAACATTGGCAGCTATAGACTTAGTGCCTAACAAATAACATCGGCAGCTATGGACTTAGTGCCTATAGAATAAACATTGGTAGCTATGGACGTAGTACCTGTTAAATAAACGTTGGTAGCTATGGATTTAGTACCTATTAGTTGAACACCGGTAGCTATGGATTTAGTACCCGATGAATGAACTTTAGCAGCTATGGAATTAGTGCTTTACGAACAAGCATTGGCAGCTATGGACTAAGTGCCTATCATATAAACCCTGGAAGCAATGGGCTTCGAAATGAACGAATGCAGGATAAATGATTCTTAGGGTAGATCCTTAAGAGTAAGGAAGATAATGGGGATGGGTAATTGGGTTGATTGTTTGATGTTTAAACATAATAATTAAATTATTATGGGTTGAAAACCCTATGTACTCACCAGGTTTCCCAACCTGACCCACTCAAGCTTATTTGTATCACAGGTGTCGATATGAAGCTACTTTACACTGAGGAATTTAAAAGAGATGTAGATCACTAGTGTAAATGAATGTAAGTTCTGTTTATGCTTATGTTTCTGTATTGACGATGACATCCCAAATGTTTTAAAATGGATAAAAATACATTTCTTCGGAAATGCTTTGATAACGTATTTATCATGTTTTTCTAGGAACAAATTCCGCAACATTTTTATTAAAAGAGGTACTCTGATTTTTATAAAGCATAAACAAAATCGGTCTTTTCTAGCCGTGAAAAATGGGGATGTCACATTAACTACTTGGGTTTCATTAACAATGTGAGCGAGGGATGCATGGCATTCCTTCTGCAAATACTTCTGGGCTTTGACCCATGAAGTGATACAGAGGTTCGAACTAAGTTAATCACTGTAAACAGTGAGGGCTTCATCAAAGAGAAGATTGAGACGGATAGCTTTCCCGAAGCAAAGGATATCAGCACGATTTGGGGCTCAAACATCCCATACCGATAACGACATCGAAGCTTTTTACGGAAACTGATATGAGATCGATGGGAAAAAGGAATGATCGTCTAGGGTAAGAGTACAACCTATGTTTAATGCTTCAAAGGTGAAATAGTGGCATGGCTTTGATAAAGTTGCTTAGTATACTTTTGGCAATGATAATCTTTAACTGAAATAGGATTGTTGTCACTATTGTTGGTATTGAGATTACACAGAGTTCGGAAAATTTGACCTAGGAGTAGGTCTACAACATACCAACAGAGGAACAATTTGACAACATAAAGAACTAGTGAATCAGTACTTGCAAGGCAGGAATATCTACAGGGAAAAGAGCTACTTAAAGCATAGGTATGAAAGCTATTATTTAAACCAAAAGGAAGGATGAGTAGAATATTTCCTACTGGCGACGGGCACTCCTCGTACGGATCCTTAAGTTAGCCAGCTGGCGCTCCATGTCAAGCAGGCGGCTCTCGTATACTGACTGGCGTGCTCGGAGCTCTATGGCCTCAGCTTGAGTTGCAGCTAGCTCTCACTGCAGAGCTTCATTGTCTCTCATAGTTCTCCCATGAGCAACTTCGAGATTGCGAATGCGGTTTGTGTTGGCATCCGAGTCTGCCTCAAGCTCCATAGTTCGCTGAATGGCCGCCACGTTTAGTTCAACATTGCGGGCCACTCGGCGGACTATGATTGGAAGGGCTCTGTCTGCGGAGCCTCCCTCGTTCACATTGTAGAAGCGGCGATCCGCATCGTACGGGCGGGGTTGGCCTTGTTCGTGACTCCACCTATCCAGGCTTCCGACCCACATAGGCGTTGTTCCTTCGAACTCAATTCGGGGGTTAGGATTTGGTATCGGGGCTACTTGAGGTAGGTTCTCGACTTCAGGTTCTGAGTCGGCCTCTTCGGGGAATTGTTCTGCGAAGTCATCGTCCAAAGGAATTTCATGATTTTCTTCTGGCGTTGGCTCGAGCCATCCATCATCTCATTGGTTAGGAAAGTACGGGTCGCCAGGGAGATGGAATCCGACCATGCTATCTACGTGAGATAGTGGTAAAGGAATAGTTAATAGGCATCGAATCTAATAATACTTCCAATGTATTATAGTTACATGATTGATTCTTGAAGAAAGGATTTTTGGGTAAGTTTCCGGTTCGGTCGTTATAGCACCTTAAAATACTCCTATAGTATTTTAACCCTTATGTTTGGTTCTAGAACTCTTCTGGTATCTAGATAAGTTTTAGGCTTGCTGCAACACCACAGTCACTCCCAAGCACATGTTGGTCATGTCTCGAATGAATATAGTTGATCAGGCTATATTGACCCTAGACATGATTACATAACTGCCCAGGTTTAACCGCGATGTCCAACATCCCAAATACTTTCGTTTTGTTCTACTTATGACACTGATTCTGGTACTTAGGTATACTTGTATACTTTTTATAAAAATACTTATATTTTTAAAAGTATACTTTTAGTTTTAGAGCACTTAGGCCCCTTAGTGTTTATAGTTGTATACCATGTAAGGTTCGATATACTTAGTTCCCTATAAACAAGAGCTCTGATACCAATCTGTCACACCACAAAACCGAAACGGCGGAAACGTTCTGGGGCGGATGACGTCATTTGTAGTATCACAACAACTGTATCATAGCAATCATAGTAAACACAACCAAACATTGAATACATATATGAAAAAGGTTTACATTGACTTAATACATAATTTTGTTTATATCAAAAGTAAAATAGAAGGATGTGACTCTAACGCTCCGACTTCTCCAAACTCCTGGAAGTACCTGTCTACTAATTCCCTGAGAATACAACCAGTTTTGAAAGAGTATCAGCATAAAGCTGGTGATTTCATAAGCATTTAATTTTGGAGAAAAATATTCTTTGATTCTTTTGAAAAGTGTTCCTCAAGAAAATCCCATATTTTCTTATGAAAAGCATAGTTGAAACCCATTCCTTCCACGACTTCCCGATTCATACTAGATACGTACAATCCAAGGAGTCATGGAATGAACATGAATATCCGTTAGTTGAATAATAACCATCAGTTTATAAAATGTCGTGTTATCCTGGGAAAATCCTATATTTTCCCTAAAAGTAGGTTGTTGGTTATCCGTTCTAAACTGAAGAGTACACGTATCTACCATACTTATATCGTTAAAGCATTGTTCCTTTTGAAAACCCTGGCTACTTCCAGTGATGTATATTAGTCTTATTACATAAATAAAACTAGTTGAAAACGCGGTGATCTTAATCCTGAAAGTATTGTTAATACTCTCATATGATCACTCAGTTATTAGCTTTATAGTTCGTTCGTTCGTTCTATTATTACGTAAATATATTGTTGTTATCTACATTGCGAGTGTCATGACCATACTTTGACTTGATATGGCGCGAATCGGGCACCAGTATCTTTTATGACTTTGTCACCCGTAGACCTTCTGGTCCTACTGTAGCTAGCAGCAATGTGCGGGATAGTCGGTCCCGTATAGATCTATACACAAAAATCACGCTCTCCCTCTACGAGATTCTGGTCACAAGTGCTAGTCCTCCACTTAGTTATTTTTTGTAAGCACCCAAGGACGTGTCTCCAATTAGATTAACGACTTTACGAATAATAATACAGGAAAACCCTTTTTGTTATTAACATGAACCCTTATAAAATAATATCTTTTATTTTATGATTCATAAGTTCATTTCCTTAGTTTTGAAAACTGCTTTTGCAAGTTGGTTTCTTAACCCATTTGGTAAAACTGATTTCTATATTCGAAGTATATTTAAAATATATTTATCTTAGACAAAATAATATATTTTGAGCACAAGATTGCTTGTGTTTTTGCTTGTATCCCTCCTGAAAACATGAAAAACTCGGAAAAACGTAGGGGTATGAACTCACCTTGAGCGAGTGGTTTGTATGAAAGATCGGTATGAGATGTTGAGGGTCAAGTGAAGCCTCGAACACAATTTTATCCTAATTAACATGTCATGACACATATAGGAGTCAAATGTAGGTATTTCACTACTAGACAGGGAACCACTCTAAGGACTTGGAACCACTTGCACTAAGTGTTAGAACCTTATAGGATTGAGTGAGGGGGTGTATGGCCACCCTATAGGTGTGTGCGGCCATGGGTGTGCGGACCATGAGGTGTGCGGCCGTACACTCATGATGGAAGGTGTCTTTGAGGTGTTTTCAAGGTTCACACTAGCATCCATGAAGTGTTCTAGGTCCATACTTAGTTGTAGTGCAAGTTTGAGGTCAATAAGGGTCATAGAAGTGGGTTTGCGGCCCTAAGGTGTGTGTGCGGCCGTACACAGGGGTGGTGGCCGTACACCCTTCATGCATATGCCAAAAATGTTGACTTTAAGATACAATAAGGCTAGGGTCATGTCCAACTTGAAGATGGGGGGGGGGGGGCAAACTCCCACTTTGGAGGGTCTTTTAGGAGTGTACGGCCAACCTCTTGAGGGTGTGCGGCCGTACTCCTTTATAGGATGAAGAACACGGTGGGACTTGATGATTTAAGGCTTAGATCAAGAGGTTCTTCAAGTTTTACAAGCTAAAGTATGGATTACTCACGTTTTTGAAGCTTTGGAGGGTTCACGGTTGAAGAAGCTTGAGAGAACGGTGTAGTGTGCAGACAAGGAGTGAAAGGAATGAAGGGAAATGGGTCTACCCTTTATATAGGGGTGGGTGTGTGGTCATGAGGGGTGTGTACGGCCGTACACCCATGTGTGCGGCCGCACACTCCTCCAAATGGGGTGTATGGCCTGATTTTGTCACTATACGACTTGTTGACTTATTCCTAATCTCGACCTTGGTTGTACTCAAGCTTAGAACGCTTAAATGAACTCTTAAACAGTGCTAGAAGTTAACAGAAACGAGTTTAACATTGATTAAATTGACTAGATGTTCCAGGTAGAAGTTTCGGGTTGTCACACATATTAAATACATACTAGATGTTGGTGCATTCGGTGAATGTGATTGGTACTTAATATCAATCTTACTTGTTTTGATGATAATTAACACAAGATTTTAAACTTACTAACCATTTTATATGGTATGAAAGTATCTATTAAAACTTATTTTGATGAAATAAAGGCGAACTTATGCCTTAATTTAAGATCAATATTTCAATTAGATGCACTTGCCTATAAGCTACTTTGAAACGATGATCATGAAGATGGACAAAGAAAATTGTAATTTTGATAACAATTCAAAAAAAATCTAAATTAAAGATCGTCTCGAGAAACTCGTCAATACATATTTTGTGCATGTTACGAATACTTTATGCTAATAAATTTTTATAAAGACAAGTTGAAAATTATCTTTAAATAATCTGACTCTTAATATATAAATATTGGTTATCATCGTACAACAAATGAGAATGTAAACGGACAACAAGTTGCGTCGGTAAGCCTTTTTGTATAGTAAAACTAATTCTTATTAAGACTACGTCTATATGGATATATTATTGTTATGCTTGATTCATTGTACATCTATATATCTGTTGTATCTATAGATCTATAGATCTCGAATGACATTAAATTCTAAAAACTTACTGAAATATTTAAATATAGTAACTTTTATAAAAAGTTTTTTTACAACTCACTATTTGCATTTATAGAAATGTAAGTTTTATAAATCTAAAATACAAAAAAAAAAAAAATTCTTTTTATTAATCAATGGTTCTTTTGATATAATGTTTGTTACTCTATGTTATGATATATTAAAATAATAAAAAAAATCTTTATAATAAGTAGTGTTAATATTTTATACTTCATTTTATAAGATTCTAATTTCTATAAAAAAATCGATTTTCTTATAAAGATTATATTTAAACATTTAGGATAACATTCTAAATGTTGGACTTTTTTTTTTGGTGGAAAACAATATCCATTTTAATGAAATAATGGCAAACCTATTACTTGGAAAAAAATGAACACTCCTATCATCTACGTCTTTTATGAAAATATATTATTCTACAAGCTTTACATGTACAAAGTAAAAAGTCAGTCATCTGATTTTTTTCTCTATTAATGAATTGACTTTATAATGAACTATCTATTAGGTAGTACACTCTTAAATGACCATAAATACTTTGTACATGTCGATGGATTAATGTCATGGTTTTAGCAATCAGATCAGTTTGAGAGGTCTGTCAGGGAGTCAGACCAATTCGATACCCAAGTTCGGATATATAAGGTTGGGTCTCTGCATGAGATTATGGGTTGTTCTTCTGCAGGTTGGCAATTTCTTTTTGGGATTGGTTGTTTTGGGAAGGTCGTTTATGGGTAGAGTTTTCGGGTGCGTTTCTCAAGTGTTTGTTTGGGTTATGAGTATTAAAAAGGCGCGATTTCGAGGACGAAATCTGATTTGAGTGGAAGAGAGTTGTTACACCCATAATCTAGAAGGTTAACTGTTGAATTTATGCCAATTTGAAGTTGAACTCGACGAGTTGGAGGAGCCAACTCAGTGTGTTGAAGATGAAGAATTTTGAGGATTTAATGGGTTTACTCGACAAGTTGAGGACCTTCAACAGACTTGCCCTATGTACCTTGGATTTAGCTTTCCACGCTTTCTGAAGCGTATCATGCCCTTCCAGGGTGATACCTTCAACAGAACGCGGTCACCAACCTGAAATTCCAAGAGTTTTCGTCTCTTGTCTGCGTAGCTCTTTTGTCTATCTCTAGAGGCTTTCAGTCGTTCTCAGATTTGAACGATCTTTTCTGTGGTTTCTCGAATGATCTCCGGGCCAGTGAGAGTGCTATCAAGGACTTGCCCTTTAGCTAGATGCGTGTCACCCACTTCAGCCCAACACAGAGGGGATCTGCACTTACGGCCATAGAAGGCTTCGAACGGGGCAACCTTGATGCTAGAGTGGTAGCTATTGTTGTATGAAAACTCGACAAGTGGAAAATGGGTATCCCATGATTTACCAAAGTCGATCACACAGGATCTCAGCATGTCTTCTAGTGTTTGAATGGTTCTCTCAGTCTGCCCGTCGGTTTGTGGATGGTAGGTTGTGCTCATGTCAAGCCCAGTTCCCAGAGATTTTTGTAATGACTGCCAAAATCGCGAGGTGAATCTACTGTATCTATCTGAGATAATAGATATGGGCACACCATGCAGTCGTACTATCTCTCTGATGTATTCTCTGGTCAATTTCACCATCTTGTCTGTTTCCTTTATTGGTAGGAAGTGGGCGGACTTGGTTAATCTGTCGACGATCACCCAAATGGTGTCATGACCACTCGGGGTCTTGGGCAACTTGGTTATGAAATCCATTGTAATCCGCTCCCACTTCCACTCAAGTATCTCTCGCTGTTGAAGTAAACATAAGGGCTTTTGGTATTCTACCTTAACTTTGGCGCAAGTTAGGCACTTGCCCACGTAGGTAGCAATCTCTGCTTTCATGTTTGGCCACCAATAGAGTTTCTTGAGATCCAGATACATCTTATCTGAACACGGATGAGCGGAGTATCGAGTCTTGTGGGCTTCATTCATGACAACATCTCTGTAGCCACCAAACTTCGGTGTCCAGATCCGATTCATGAAGTAACGAACTCTGTCACTCTTGATTTCTAAGTTCTTCTCTATTCCTCTTAAGGCTTCATCTGCCACATTATCCATCTTTAAGGCTTCTAACTGAGCCTCTTTGATCTGTGTGGACAGATGTGAATGGATTATCATTGTTAATGCCTTCACTTTACGACCTGAGTGCTCCTTTCGACTAAGGGCATCTGCTACTACATTGGCTTTGCCGGGATGATAGCGAATTTCGCATTCGTAATCATTGAGTAGTTCTACCCATCGTCGCTGTCTCATGTTAAGTTCCTTCTGACTGAAGATGTGCTGGAGGCTTTTGTGGTCGGTGAAGATAGTGCACTTGGTACCGTAAAGGTAACGCCTCCAGATTTTTAGTGCAAAGACTACTGCTCCCAACTCAAGATCATGAGTGGTGTAGTTGACTTCATGTGCCTTTAGCTGTCTCGAGGCATAGGCAATAACCTATCCTCGTTGCATAAGCACACAGCCTAGCCCCTGATTTGATGCATCACAGTATACTACAAAGTCTTCTGTCCCTTCTAGAAGAGACAAGATAGTTGCGCTGCATAGGGCTTGCTTCAGTGTTTAGAATGCAGTGTCTTGTTTTTCTCCCCAACTAAAAGTTACACCCTTCTGAGTCAGGGCAGTAAGAGGTTTAGCGATTGTGGAGAAGTTTTGTATGAATCCGCGGTAATAGCCAGTAAGTCCTAAAAGTTGGCGGATTTTTGTTGGTGTTTTGGGCGCTAACCAGTTCTCGATTGCCTTTATTTTGGAGGGGTCCACGTGTATTCCTTCTTCGCTGACCATGTGACCAAGGAAGTTTACCTTCTTAATCCAAAATTCGCACTTTGACAATTTAGCATAAAGCTTTTCCGCCCTCAATGTTTCTAAGACTTGTCTCATGTGTTGGCTATGTTCTTCCTCGCTTCGTGAGTAGATGAGTATATCATCTATGAACACTGTCACGAATTTGTCTAGGAAAGGATGGCATACCCGATTCATTAGATCCATGAATACCGCGGGTGCATTTGTTAGACCGAAGGGCATTACTACAAACTCGTAGTGACCATAACGAGTTCGGAATGCTGTTTTGGGAACATCATTCTCATGGACTCGTAATTGGTGATACCCCAATCTCAGTTTGATCTTTGAAAAGTAGCTGGCTCCTTGGAGTTGATCGAATAGGTCGTCTACTCGCGGAAGAGGGAACCGGTTCTTAATGGTACGACTGTTTAGTTCGCGGTAGTATATGCACATGCAGAACGATCCATCCTTCTTCTTCACGAACAGGATCGGTGCTCCCCAGGGTGAGAAGCTCGGTCGAATGAATCCCTTACTAAGCAGCTCGTTTAATTGGCTGGATAACTCCTGCATCTCTGTTGGTGCTAGGCGATACGGGGATTTGGCTACGAGGGTAGCTCCAGGATTCAAGTCGATTCGGAACTCGACTTGGCGTTTAGGAGGAACTCCTGGAAGATCTTCGGGGAAGATGTCAGGAAAATTACAGACTTCGGGAATGATCTCGAGGTCTTTTACTTCTTGTTTTTCGTTGATTACATGAGCTAGGAATGCATGACACTCCTTTCGCATGTATTTTGGGGCTTTGATGCACGAGATGATACGATGATTCACACCAGGTTTGTCACCATAGATAACGAGGGTTTCGCCATTTGGCAGATTGAGGCGAATGGCTTTTTCGTAACATATAATATCAGCACGGTGAGGACTTAACCAATCCATGACGATGATGACGTCGAAGCTTTTTATGGAGACCGACATAAGGTCGATTGGGAAAGAATAGTCGTTTAGAGTGAGAGTACAACCTATGAATATGTCGTTAGTGCTCTTTTTCTTCCCGTTAGCCATCTCGACGGTGAATGTTTCGTTTAGTGGTTGTGGTTTGTGTTTGAGTAAGTGTTTAAATTTATGGCTGACGAAACTCCTCTCCGCACCACTATCAAAGAGTATGCATGCATACGAGTTATCGAGAAGGAACGTACCCGTGACTACTGTGGGATCCGCTACTGCCTCCTCCTGACCCATTGCTATCACTCTTCCTGCATTGCCAATATTTCTTGCTTTCAGGAAATCCCTCTTGTATTGCCCTGCTTCACCACACCCATAGCAGGTTTGGCCTACCCCAGTTCCGGGGGTCTGGGCATTAGGCTGTGCCGGTGTCTTGCAGAAACGGGTTGTGTGACCCTTCCTGTTGCAGTTAGTGCATTGAATTTCTCGGCAAGGTCTGTGGTGGTGGAATTTACATTTGTTGCACTTCGGTAGGTTACTAGCGTATCGACTGGGAGGTGCTGGCGCAGTAGGAACAACAGCAGGAATGGTAGCAACATGGACTGCTACTATTTGTTGTTTCTTTGAGGGATCTTGCGACGATTACCCCTTTCTTTTGTTCCAGAATTTCTTTTTGTTGCCACTCTTTTTGGGCTGTTCAGGAATGGCTGTTACGGTGTCTTGGCGATCTCCGTGATCCACTAGTGTTTGTGCCAGACGCGGCACTATCGAAAGTAAGTGGATTGGCAGCTAAAACATTCCCTTGAGTCGGGGGAGTAAATCCCCAGATATACCTTTCCACCTTCTTACTCTCTGGGGTGACCATCCCGGGACACAGAAGAGCCAGGTCACTGAACCTAGCAGTATAAGCAGCGATATCGGAGCCCTTCATCTTCAGACTCCATAGCTCATGTTCTAGTTTTTGCATCTCGCTCCTCGGGCAGTATTCTGCTAAAATTAGCTCCTTTAACTCATCCCAACTCATAGCATTGGCTATTGGGAGAGTCAATGACTTGACTTGGCTATTCCACCAAGTGAGGGCTCTGTATGTGAAAGTGCATGCTGCAAATTTCACTTTGCTAAACTCGGGGCACACACAGATTTCGAATATTGATTCGGTCTTCTCGAACCAACGTGTTAAAGCAATGACACCTCCAGTGCCATCGAAGGACTTGGGTTTAGCGTTTGTGAAGTCCTTGTATGAACACTCCCTTGGGTGTCCATGACTATCCCCGTGGTTAGATGTGTTGGCACCACTACCCGCCCCGCTGGTGCCACTAGCATTGATCTACCTCATGTCGGCAGCCACGACAGCTGTCACTGCTGATTGGAAGACAACAGGGTCATACTGAGGAGGTGGTGGCGGTGGTGGATTCGTCGGAGGGTTGTTTTTCTTCCTGTTGGACTTCTTTGGAGGCATCTTTCTCTATAATAATTTAAGAGAAAATGATGATAAGTCATCTATAGTGGTCATGTGTCAGGTGATATTTGAACAATATATATCTTAGCCTGACTGTTACAGTGTTCTATTAAGCGATTTACAGTGGGAGTCTACCAATATAAGTAAACAATTGCTAACTTCGTTTATAGTAACACTTTGTAAAGAATTTGTATAGCGTGACTCACACCGGATCCCTCTATAATCACCTAGTGTATACAGATTATGTATAACTATCAAGGCCTAAATGTTCTTGTTTTAGTGTTGTAGGATCCTAAAATACTCCTATAGTATTTTAATTTCATGTTTGATTCTAAAGTTTCTCTTGTATGAATTGTTGGTAAGTTTTAGACTTGTTGCAACACCACGATCACTCCCAAACACATGTTGGTCGTATCTCAAATAAATATAGTTGATCAGACTATATTTATCCCAGATATGATTACATAACTGTCTAGGTTTAACTGCAGTGTCCAACATCTAAATATTTTTGTGTAGTTCTTACTGTGATATTGTTTCTGGTATGTATGTATGTTTGTATACTTCTTATAAAATACATAGATTTTAAAAGTATACTTTTAGTTAGAGCACTTCGGCCCCATTGTGTTTATAGTTGTATATCTTGTAAGGTTTGATATACTTAGTTCACTATAAACAATGCTCTGATACCAATCTGTCACACCCCCAAACCGGAACGGCGGAAACGTTCGGGGGCGGAGGACGACATGTACAGTATCACAACAATTGCATAATAGTAATCAAAGCAAACACAACCATTACATTGATAAAATATATTGTTTACATCTGTTCGATACATAGTTTGTATGACATCAAAAATGTATAGCAAAAGTATAAAAGACGTGACTCTAAAAGCTCCGTCTTCTCAAAACCTGTGGGTGTACCTGTCTACTGGTTCCCTGAGAATACAAGTGGTTTTGAAAGTATATCAACATTTAAGTTGGTGAGTTCATAAGTATGTTTTTGGAAATGGATAACTTGTCTTGGTTCTTTGTAAATATATAGTGTTCTTCAAGAAAATCAAATATTTTCTTTAGTAAATGAAATTTAGTTTTAGGTCTTAAGACCAAAATGTATGTTTGTTACTGTACTCTGAAATAGTGAACTGTAGTCTTATTAATAAATAAAACTATGTCATGAATGTTTCTTGAAATTGTATGTTGTACTAGTGTACTTTGTACTGAATTAGTAGTGTATCGTAATAGTGTTTGTATGAAAACCTTCTTGTATGAGTGCCTGGAACCCACCAGTTGTAGTGTAAAATAATGTACTGTAGTTTCATTATTTAAAATAAAACCTTTTGTATGAAAGTCTGGAATCCACCAGCTGTAGTGTAAATAGTGTACTGTAGTTTTATTACTTAAAATAAAACCTTTGAAGTAGTGTTAATCCCGTAAACAAATGTTTTAGTTTATACCATTGTGAGTTTCATATAACCATGCTTGATATGACCTAGTGGCCTCTACGACGTTCTTCAGGCGTAAGAATGTTGTGATATTTTTCACCCCAGGCTCGCCAGCCTAGCTGTTGCAAACAACTCAGGTGCGGGATTGTCAGTCTCGTATAAATTTGTATACAAACTCACGCTCTCTGTTAGGGCGTGTCAGACCCAACAAATAATAGGGGTACGATATACTCCAAAAGGATCCCACTATATTGCACTAAAAGGTAGTACAAGGCAAGCAGGGTCGATCCACAGAGACACAGGATAATTAGTCTATACCTCTTTGCGCAAGGTACTATGGTCACCAACAGTAAAGAGGGGGGTTTTGAATGCAATAATTAAAACAAACAATTAAAAACACAAGTAATCAACTAAAATAGTGAATTAAATTCAGAAATGGTAAGGACTCCAACCTCATGTATGACAACTTAGCAATGTAATTCCAAGATAACATGATATTTGCTCAATTCTATCTAAGTTGGTACTTGAAAGTGTTAAAAAGCTCTAACACTTCCCATTCACCACATTAATTAACCAAAACAAGCTCTTTGATTAACCCTAACCGTACTAACCTAATCTAAACACGCTCTTAGAATTAGATTGAAAGATTGCATTAAACTTTATGCGAATGTTCCCAACAACACCCAATACTCCTCACAAGCTCGGGAGCGTAAGAGTGTATGAATAAGATTTACACTAAATTCATTCAATAGAAATCAAATTAGTGCTTGTTACCTAGTCCAATTTACAAAACAATTACGGATTTTGCAATTAGATAACTTGAATAATCTAACCCTAATTCAAATGGCCAATAAGAATCACAATTAGAATCAAACATTCGATTGAGACAAAATCAAATTCACTAGATAGAAAATTGAAAGCAAACATCAGTTCATATGATTGAAATCACATCCAAATGTCAATACATAAAGTTGGAGAATTAGGTTTCTAGCCACTCATGACTAGAACAAACACAAACCTAGAAATTGAAATTAAAGTCTTACAAATTAAAATCCAAGTGTTTTCAAGCAACAATTGTCTTCAAAAGGCTCCCAAAATCGCCTCCTAGAACTCCCCAAAAACGATCCCTCCTTTTGGAACCAGTTCCCTCCTTTAAATTAGAATAAAACTGTTTTAAAAACTGGCGACACGTTTACACGGCCCGTGTAAACTATAACTGACCATTTACACGGCCGTGTAAATACAAAAAAGTAAATTGCTCAAATCTGTCAGGTAATCGAAGTACATTGCTCACGAGTATGCGTTTACACGGCCCGTGTAAACTATAGGCTTCCATTTACACGGCCGTGTAAACTCCTGTAAAGCCAAAATTTTCATTTTCTTCATAACTTCCTCCTCGATGCTCCAATTGTCCCGAAACTTTGTCCATATCTCCTCTTCATCACCTCAACTAAGATTCTTCCTTCAAAAGTCCCTGAAATATCATAAAAGTGTGTGAATGGAATTGCATCATGAAAAATCCCAAAAAATATGCAAAATGCATGAGTTTAAATCTAAATGCAATGCACTTTTATGGATTAAAACTACAAAATGCATGCATGAAATGCATCTAACAAATCTCCCCAAGCTTGAACCTTTCTTGTCCTCAAGAAAGAACAAGAAAATTTTAAACTAGAGAAAATAGAATAAAGGAGAGGAAAAGAAAATCAAAGTCAAAACATTTTAAAACTTAATGCAAGAAATCAAACAAACATGAAAACGAATCCAATCCAATTAACCCTGTTTTTGTACCATAGCTGAGAATGTACCTGTCGTGCCTTGAGTCAACTTGGCTTTAGTCTCAAATTATATATCAATGGAAATAAGACTTTGGCCACTCCCCAATGCAACTTAACAGAATCAAAGATCACAACATTTGTTCCCACTCAATATCATCAAGCCAATTCATGGAACAAACTATGGTCTCACTCTCGTGAAATTGTATGTGACAAAACATGCTCAATCATCTTTGTTTCACAAAATATATCAATGACCGATTCTAGCTATTTGTTGATTAACAACAATCTTTTTCTAAAAAATATCTTCTAAAAATTCCTTAATATTTACCCAAATTGGTTACAAATTTCAAACCACTTACACTAGTCAAAATAATTAACAGTCAGTCCCAATGTCATAAGTTCAAGTCCAAGTCCAAGGGAATCTTTTGGCAGCCAAGCATTTTTTCTAAACATATTATTCAATTAAACTATAAACACAAATATATACAGACTATCTAATTATATTTTCCTACAAATAAAGCTCATGGCTTTCTTTGAAATCCGTGTAACGGGCTTCCAACCAACACATCCAGATCAAATGACCTTAGTGTGCTAGATTTAAAGACACCCCTCGGGTTTACTTGCCCAAACCTCAAAGGCCACAGATTAGCTTTATTTGTTATTATTAAGTTCATGACTTTCTATGGAACCCGTGTAGCGAACTTTCAACCCAATCAGTCCCAAACAATTTAGATTTAGGCGATTAGGTGTAGAACACCCCTCAGAGTTTACTTGTTCGAGTCCCAAAGGTCACAGATTAACTTAATAATATATATATATATATATATATATATTGTTTTTTTTTGTTTTTTTTAACAAATAAATACAAAACAAAACAAAGATAACATATAACATTCTTATAAATTTATTTGCTAGGCCTATTTCTATATATTTTCATCCTTGACTTTTCTATTGTGGGACATCTCATGGTCTATTACTGTGAGGGCTTCTAGACATTTTTCGGGGGACTGAAGTTAACATGCAAGGACCCGTAGGTATAGTTGGAAATATGTCCCCAAGCAGGGTATATAAAAGGGAATGAGTAGAAAAGACTTTTAGAGCGCTGGAAGGCTCGGGACACTGAAATTTTGTATTCTTTTTATGAATTTATGAATTTGGCATTTTGAGTTCAATTGAGCATTTACTACTCATAAGACCAGTCATATGTCCCAAAGAATTAACTCATACCTGTTGTTATGCTCCAATGTTGACAAGCTTCTCACTTTCTGTTTTGCACAAGTAGCTTCGGGAGGTGTGTTCGTGTGCGATTAACTTGCTTTTAGATTTTCAATAAAAAGAGCAAGTCTAATCTCAAGGCACATGACTCACTTACCATCTCAACTGTTTTGAAAAGATTCGGTTGCTTGGGATTGGATCATTTTTTTAAATGAATGCAATGCAAAAATTTAGATGCAAACAAAATGCACAGAAAATAATAAAAATTAGAATAGAAAGAAAAATCTTTTTGGCTTTTGAAAAATTTTTCATGCAGAAAAATGAAAAAGAAAATGGAAATTAAAGCAATATGTACAAAATTACATGCAACCTACATGCAACGGGATTTATGCATGGATGGATGCCCCTCCCCAAGCTTAAAATAAGCATCGTTCTCGATGCTTGGAGAGAGGCATAGTCGGCCTATTGAGGACCGGGCGGTGGAGGATATGGTGGGAACTGTGAAGGATAATCAGAAGGATAAAATGGAGGCCACTGGGGTTGGGATGATGATGGAGGCTGCTGCTGTTGGGTGGGAAGCACAAGTACTCGGTGGATATCGCTCATCAAACAATGAACATTGCGGTTATGCTGCTCTTGAGCCACCCATCACTGATCCTGCTCGGCCCATCGCAGCTCTTGCTGGGCCCAACGCTCTTCTTGAAGGTTTCGGTAGTCATGAAATTCAGAAGTGATTTCAGCAACTCCCGTATAAACCTCTCCTACTTCCTGCTGGAGGCTCGTGTAATGATTATCTAAGCGTGCAAACTCGCCCATGTAAAGGTTGTGTTCGAGAAAAGGAATGGGGCAAGACGAGTTGGAAGCACCTGCAGTTGCAGTTTGAACAGGAGGAGTAGAAGTGGTGGTTGAAGGTCTACGGGCAACAGTAACACCCAAGTTGGATTAGAGGTGCCAATTGGTAGAAGGGATGTCATTGGCCAAGACTAATATCTTCTTATTTCGGTTATCGACGCGTAAATATTCTTTACCATCGACTGTCCAATGAACATCCCCATTGGGATGGCGGTGAAAGAGATGCATGATTTCCAAAACCTCAAGTGATAAACGAGTACAACCCGGAATTATATTGCTTGGATTGTTGGGTAGATGGAGGCCAAGATGTTCAACTATAATAGATACCATGCCTCCACAATGTAGCTGGCCACCATTGCTCATGGCATTTCTGAGCATTTTCTGAACTACCCAACACCCAAAATGAGGGACTTCCTCGGGCTTGTTAATCATGCACCACAAAACTTCTAATTCTTTTTTGTTTGCTTTGCTAATCTCTTCTTGAGGAAATAAGAGAGAAGCAATAATCCGGTGGGTGACCTTCAGAACCGGATGAATAATGCTAGAAGCTTTTGCTGTGCCTGACTGAAACTCATCTTCACAAGAGATAGTTTTCCAAAACGTTCCACAGTCTCGCTCAAATACAACATTTCTTCTTCCCTTTGCTGTATATACATCTCTTTTCGCTTTTGGGGCACCAATAATATCACAGAGAGTATCAACATGAATTCTATGTGATTGATTGAACAAACGGAAAGTGAGGATGTGTGTTTGGTAATCGAAAGTGATGGATGACAAGAATTCCAACATAGGTGTTTGATAACTGACTGCATGTAGATTCAATAGCCCTTCCCAACCAATGTTCTTGAAGAGCTTGTGGACACCTTTATAGATATGAAGGTCTTTGAGGGCTTGGATGTCCACAAATTTTTGTGCCCCTTTTACCCTTTGAATAAGGGTTGCATACAACATCTCTTGTTGATTGGACTAAAAAATAAGACCAAATTCATAGGGCTTTTCCATGAATTGTTGGTCTTGTTCATCATTGGACTCTTGACCACCCATATGGGAGGTCCCAATTCTAGCCCTTTTTCCACGGGAGGCCATTGTCAAATTGGATTCAACAAATTTTTGCACACAATGTAGGACAATTTAAACTCAAGAGTATGCACCAAAACTAGCAATATCACCAAAATCACCCAAAATCACCCCAAAAGATAACTATATGCACAAGTTAAGAGTTTGGAACAATTATACCAATTTGTGCTTGAAAATGGTGGTAGGGTGATGTCCAATGCTTCCCCAAGCTTTCCCCAAGCTTATCCTACAAGAAATTTCAAGCATTAGGTCGAGATTTGAATACCCAAAAATTCTAGGGTTTGCTCAAAACCCCCAAAATCGGCCTTAAAAGGAGTGAAATTGAGATGCAAGACAAAGAAGATGAAGAAAAGAGAAGAATTTCATACCTTGGAGCTTGATTTTTGATGCAAAATTGAGGAAGATTGAATGTTTTTGAGGGTTTTTTTCGAAGGGGGCAGTAGGGAGGAGAAGAATCGCAGGTTATGTGAAAAGAATGAGTTAAAAAAATCGAGTTTTAGGCTTAAAATCGTCTAGCTCTGTTTTTACGTTTATACGGCCCGTGTAAACTAAAGGGTAGCATTTACACGGCCGTGTAAATGAAGTGCCTGATATGAGCTAATCTGGTCATTAACACGGCCCGTGTAAATTGTAAGCATAAGTTTACACGGCCGTGTAAACCTCTGTAAAGGCCAAAAAAATTGATTTTTTTCACTTTTTCGAATTGCAACCCGCTAATCCACTACTTTCTGGTAAATGATTTTTTACCCTCGTTAAACATGAGAAACAACTTGGGAACTTGGAAACAAAGAAAATATGATGTAAAAACAAGAAATGACAAAAATACCCCCGGGTTGCCTCCCGGTTAGCCGCCCCTTTTTAATGTCGTTGGCTCGACTTTGCCCCCTTAATGTGCTTCAGTCTTGATACGTGGGCCTCTCCAACACATCAACCTCCTCGCCATCTCCTTCTTGACATGTATATTCTCTAAGGGATCCGGTGGAGTTTTTGCTCCTGAATCTTGTGCTTGTTCCACCGGTGGAAGGATTTTGACTTTGGCGGATGGCTTGGGTTCTATATCATCACTCCTCATACACTTCTTGTCATCAATAAACTCTAAAATCTCCAAGACCTCATTATCCATATGAAACTTCTTTGCAAGCTCTTTGGCTTTGTCCCTGTCTAGTTTTCGTGACAAAACTAACTCTAGAAATTCATTGTTAGACAAGTTCAAACCCTTTTTAGTTGAGGGCTGGATCAAATTGACAAAATTAACAGATTGAACATCAGAAGGAACCTTTTTTGCTTCATGAACATTGAAGTTGATAACTTCACCATTAAATTCCATACTCAAAGTTCCATTGTAGACATCAATTTTTGTTTAAGAGGTTTTAAGAAAAGGTCTACCCAAAAGTATGGAACTTGAACTTGGAGAGTCATCATCTCCCATATCTAAGACATAAAAATCAGCCGGGAAGACAAATTCATCGACTTGCACTAACACGTCCTCTAATAATCCCTTTGGGTGTACCAAAGACCGGTCAGCAAGTTGGATGATCACACCGGTTTTGCTCAATGTTCCTACACCAATTGATTTGAAAAGAGAATATGGTAGGACATTTACGGATGCACCTAGATCAAGCATAGCTCGGGGTACATAAAGATTCCCCAACTTGCAAGGCACGGTAAAAACACCGGGATCCTTGCACTTCGGGGGCATCCTCTTTTGCAAAACCGCGGATACATGCTCCCCAACTATTACGACTTGATTTCCTTTTAATTTCTTTTTAGATACACAAAGATCCTTAAGGAACCTTGCATATCTAGGTACCTGCTTGATGGCCTCGAGGAGTGGAATGTTGATTTGAACTCTCTTGAACATTTGCATGATCTCACTCTCCTCCCGTTCTTTCTTCGTGCTCTTTAATCTTTCGGGGAATGGAGCAGGTGTGGCTTTAGACTCAGTGATGAAGGGCTTCTTTTCGATTGTTTTCTCTTCCTCCTTCACTTCTTTGGTTGCCTCTTCGACCACTATTTCTTCTTCCTTTTGATCAACCGACACTTTTGGATCATCATAGCTCTTTCCGCCTCTCAATGTGATGGCACACACGTTGTGCCTTGGGTTTGCTTCAGTTTGGGCAGGCAACTTTCCTTGAGATTCTAGTTTGCTTACAGAAGTAGCAAGCTGTGAAACTTGTTTCTCTAAGTTCTTTATGCTTGCTTTTGTTTCTTGTTGGAAAGCTTGTGTACTAGTTTCCAAACTCTTCACTATGTCCTCTAAGGACATATTTGATGAACCCGCTTGTTGAGGAGGGTGTTGTGGCTGCCTTGGCTGAAAGTTTTGTGGTGGAAAAGGTGGTCTTTGTTGGTATTGATGTGGTTGACTTGGTTGATAATTTGCCTGTTGATGTTCTCCCCAACCTTGATTGTTACTCCATCTTTGATCACCCCGTGGCTGCTCATATCCCCTTTGATTAGACCCAAGAAAACCTCCCATGGCTTTTGCTTCTTCATAATCTTCCTCTTGAAGTTGAGGGCACATGTCGGTTGGATGCCCCACTTGAGTACAAATACCGCATGGGCGGGGTGTGGGCTGCACACCTTTGTCTTTGGCTAGCATCATAACCACTTTCGTAAGCTCGGACAATTGAGCTTCAATTTGAGGAGTTTGGACCTCCTTTACACCTCGGGGTGCATCTGTGTACCACTCTTCATCATGGCTTGAATGTTTGGAATCTTCAGCCATGTTCTTGATTAGATTGCGGATTTCGGTTGGAGTCTTATCGGGTAAAGATCCGCCACTAGAAGCATTGAGAAGTCTTCTTTCCATTGGGTTCATGCCTTCAATGAAGTATTGTAGGAGCTGATACTCGGTAATCCCGTGCTTTGGACAACGGGCACATAGTTTCTTAAATCTTTCCCAATATGTGTGGAAAGCTTCTCTTTTGTGTTGCTTGATCCCGATAATTTCCCTCCGTAGGGCTGAAGCTTTCATCTCCGGAAAATATTTTTCCAAAAACAACCTCGCAAGATCTACCCAAGTAGTTACCGTCCCCGGTGGGAGGTCATAAAGCCAGTCTTTAGCTGCATCTTGCACCGCAAAGGGGAATGCCCTAAGCTTGATTTGATCCTCCGTGACATTGTGTGGTTTCATACCCACACATACTACATGGAACTCGGTGAGGAACTTGTGAGGATCTTCATTCTCCAATCCTCTAAAAGTTGGGAGTAAGTGGATAAGCCCGGATTTTAGCTCAAGGTTTGTGGCAGCTGGATATGTGATACAAAGAGGTTGTTGAGTAACCTCTTGTCTTGACCATTGGCGGAGGGTTTGTTCGGGTGGTGGGTTTGGAGGTGGGTTTCCTCCATGGTTATTCCCCATGGCGTGAGAAGTAGTTGAAGTTTCTGTGGGTGTAGTGTTTGGGATATTATGAACAGGTGAAAAGGGTGGAGTGGTATTTTTGGGTGAGGATGATTGTGGTGAGAGTGATGGGCTTTCTGTTTCTGATGCGGATACACTTGAGAGGGGTATGTATTCCCAAATGTTGATGACCGGGGGATTGGATGATGAAGAAGTACCGGAAACCGGTTGCCTCTTACGAAGCTTGGCTTGCTTCCTTAACTTCTTTGCAGTTTTCTCTATCTATGAGTCAATTGGCAGTGGTGTACCTGTACGGAAAGATCTAGGCATAAACAATTAGTAACACCGTGTCCCCGGCAACGACGCCAATTTGTTAGGGCGTGTCAGACCCAACAAATAATAGGGGTACGATATACTCCAAAAGGATCCCACTATATTGCACTAAAAGGTAGTACAAGGCAAGCAGGGTCGATCCACAGAGACACGGGATAATTAGTCTATACCTCTTTGCGCAAGGTACTATGGTCACCAACAGTAAAGAGGGGGGTTTTGAATGCAATAATTAAAACAAACAATTAAAAACACAAGTAATCAACTAAAAGAGTGAATTAAATTCAGAAATGGTAAGGACTCCAACCTCATGTATGACAACTTAGCAATGTAATTCCAAGATAACATGATATTTGCTCAATTCTATCTAAGTTGGTACTTGAAAGTGTTAACAAGCTCTAACACTTCCCATTCACCACATTAATTAACCAAAACAAGCTCTTTGATTAACCCTAACCGTACTAACCTAATCTAAACACGCTCTTAGAATTAGATTGAAAGATTGCATTAAACTTTATGCGAATGTTCCCAACAACACCCAATACTCCTCACAAGCTCGGGAGCATAAGAGTGTATGAATAAGATTTACACTAAATTCATTCAATAGAAATCAAATTAGTGCTTGTTACCTAGTCCAATTTACAAAACAATTACGGATTTTGCAATTAGATAACTTGAATAATCTAACCCTAATTCAAATGGCCAATAAGAATCACAATTAGAATCAAACATTCAATTGAGACAAAATCAAATTCACTAGATAGAAAATTGAAAGCAAACATCAGTTCATATGATTGAAATCACATCCAAATGTCAATACATAAAGTTGGAGAATTAGGTTTCTAGCCACTCATGACTAGAACAAACACAAACCTAGAAATTGAAATTAAAGTCTTACAAATTAAAATCCAAGTGTTTTCAAGCAACAATTGTCTTCAAAAGGCTCCCAAAATCGCCTCCTAGAACTCCCTAAAAACGATCCCTCCTTTTGGAACCAGTTCCCTCCTTTAAATTAGAATAAAACTGTTTTAAAAACTGGCGACACGTTTATACGGCCCGTGTAAACTATAACTGACCATTTACACGGCCGTGTAAATACAAAAAAGTAAATTGCTCAAATCTGTCAGGTCATCGAAGTACATTGCTCACGAGTATGCGTTTACACGGCCCGTGTAAACTATAGGCTTCCATTTACACGGCCGTGTAAACTCCTGTAAAGCCAAAATCTTCATTTTCTTCATAACTTCCTCCTCGATGCTCCAATTGTCCCGAAACTTTGTCCATATCTCCTCTTCATCACCTCAACCAAGATTCTTCCTTCAAAAGTCCCTGAAATATCATAAAAGTGTGTGAATGGAATTGCATCATGAAAAATCCCGAAAAATATGCAAAAAGCATGAGTTTAAATCTAAATGCAATGCACTTTTATGGATTAAAACTACAAAATGCATGCATGAAATGCATCTAACACTCTCCCTCCAGGAGACTCTAGTTATAATTTATAGGACTTGGTCATGTACCCTGAGGGGTACAATGAAGTTGTGCCTCACAACCCTGTATTAACTAGTTTACGTGTAGTGTAGTAGTGTTCCCTTGTACTTAAATCTGTATGTATTACCTTGTAGTAGTGTACTTTGTAATGTAAATAATTATACTTAAATAATTATTTTAGTAGTGTATCCTTGAATTAGTGAGATAGAGTAGTGTTCCATAAACTATACCTATTATAATTTAAATGTATGTTTCTTGTATCGTTTATTGAACTTAGCAAAATAGTGTAGTGTTTCCCCAAACTATACCTATTATAGTTTGTATGTATGTTCTATAATGAACTGAAAACCTTTGCAATGTAATAGTGTGTATAAAGCAGAATCACAAGATTTGTGAAATCACCTTTTTGCTCAACATGTTACAAAAGGGTTAACAATATAAATAAATATATTTTGATATGGTGTAGTGGTTAAAACAGATTTGAAGTAGTTGCAATTGGTTTGAAATCGTTTGAAATCATTTGTATGCTTAACAGAAGATTCCTTGTGTTTTACTTGTATCCCCCCCCTAAAAACATTGAAAAATAGTGAAAACGTAGGGGTATGAACTCACCTCTAGTGCGCGTTCGTGTTCAGGTAGTGAAACTGCAGAGATGATCCTCGGGCTAGCGTACGTGGAAATAACGGTTTCCTAATACTATTTAAACACGTAATCGTATTTAAATTAGCGAAACAATTAATTAAAGTGTTAGACAACACTTAATTTATGTAAGGAATACTCACAAAAATTATCGAGAATTGTTTGGAGTGATGATATGGGTTTTCCGTTTATCCTTCACCGAAATCCCCTTGATTTCGGTCTTAAAACCTCAACCGAGAACCAAGTTCTCGGTCTTAAGGTGTTCTCGGTCTGGAAGTGATTTCGGTCCAGGTCGTTTTTTCGGTCAGCTTGAAGATTTGAAGATTGTTCTTGGTGTTCTTGGTGAAAATTTTGAAGATTTGAAGGATTTTTCTTGAAGATATGAAGATTCTTGTATGATGTTTGAGAGCAAAATGTGTGTGTTTTCGGTTGGAAAAGTGAGAAAATGACTATGTTTTCGAGTGAAAACATATATATCGAGGGGGTTCTCGGTCGGAAGGGAGTTTTCGGCCGAAATCTGTTTTCGGTGGGGGTTTGCGGTCCGAGGGTTTTCGGCCGAGAAGGGTTTTCGGTGCGAAGGTTCTCGGTTCCAAGGAAAAATGTTAAGATTTTTAAGTGCATTTTATTCCAACTCTTAACATACTTATATAAAAACATCATTTATATAATTTAAATCATATTTAACCCTCATGATCTTAACAAAATAAATAAAACTCGAATTTTATTTAGAGGGTTTGACTTTTATTGACCATAAAATATCGGGTTGTTACAGTGGGTAGCCATTTTCGAGCAGGCTTTCGGTAGGAACTCGTGTTGGGAATCACGAGTGGGTCCATGCCAGATCTGTATTCAGATCGATGTGAGTTGAGAAATCTGTATGTCTAAGACATCAGCTGGAGGGTTCAGGACTTAGCTTATGTGTCCGTACTCCAAGATGGTCCTACCATTGTGAAGGTTGGGCAAGTGAGGAGGTTTCAGTATCAGTACTCCGGGAAGTGTTAGTGTTTCGGGTCGTATTAGTGGCATGGGATTCACGTGTGTTTGGGTATCTGAGTGATTGGGAAATGCTAAGTCACAAGCAGTAAGATTAAATAATCTCAGAGTAATTAATGTGACCCTGTTGCGCAGCTCTCGTCTGAGTCTAACCGTTGCAGGGATGAATCTTATACTCGAAGGATTATCTGAGCCGTCTGCCGAGCATAAGTGTTATGTCGTTGTATATGGTCAGTGACATTGTTTCCCTGTGAAGCAACAATGTGATCAGGGGTGGAAGCATTTGGTTTGGTTTGAAACTCCATGAGGTTGGTTCGGTGTGGGAGGTCTGACAGGGGGTTAGACCATTATGATTTTTGGATCCAGATTTCATGTAAGATAGGATTGGGTTTTATTCGAAAGACTGAGGATTCGTTCTTCACCTGGTTGAAGAACTATCCTGGGGATGTATGGACCCGTCGTAGACATGCCCGGTATTCCAGCCCGAGGCTGATTGGGCCAAGTATGAGTGTTTCATGGTTGTGAGTTGGTTGTTATATGTATGATGATCTGGGAGTTAAGGGAAGCATTATCGGACAACGCTAAAAAGGTTAATCTCTCGTTGTTCATTATATCCCTAGAAAATTGGTCATTTGAATGAGCTTCCTCTTGAAAGAATGTCTAATCTCCTTTGTCAAGTAAGGAATTGTCGGCAGCAGCGTATGATATGTGATCCTGCTTTCTAGTGGGAACCTCATGTTATCAGGGTTGAGTAGTTAGTTCAAGGGATAAGGGAAATGGATTCAGTATGGATAGATTGTTCGATGGATTAATGGCATGGTTCTAGCAATCGGATCAGTTTGAGAGGTCTATCAGGGAGTCAGACCAATTCGATACCCAAGTTCAGATATATAAGGTTGGGTCTCTGCATGAGATTATGGGTTGTTCTTCTGCAGGTTGGCAATTTCTTTTTGGGATTGATTGTTTTGGGAAGGTCGTTTATGGGTAGAGTTTTCGGGTGTGTTTATCAAGTGTTTGTTTGGGTTATGAGTATTAAAAAGGCGCAATTTCGAGGACGAAATCTGATTTAAGTGGGGGAGAGTTGTAACACCCAGAATCTAGAAGGTTAACTGTTGAATTTATGCCAATTTGAAGTTAAACTCGACGAGTTGGAGGAGCTAACTCGGCGTGTTGAAGATGAAGAATTTTGAGGATTTAATGGGTCTACTCGACGAGTTGGGGAGCCTCAACTCGGCGAGTAGAAGTTGGCTTGACCGCAAAGTTTAATGAGGCAACTCGACGAGTTGAGGAGCCTCAACTCGGCGAGCTGGCCACTCAGAAGGAAACCCTAATTTTAGGGTTTTTCACCCTATTTAAAAACCTTAAGTCTTAGGTGTTGGCCTCATTTCCAGCCTCTATAGCCCCTAACCCTAATCTCAAAACCCTAGAGCCTCCTTGAGTGTTGTGAGCTCATTGTGGATGTGTTATGGTGTGTTTGAAGATCATTGAAGGAAGAAAAGCTTGGTGCAAGGTGGTGGATCGAATTGGAGCTTTCAGATCTGGATTCTCTGCTCCATTTCCAACACATTTCAGGTATAAAGTTCTAACCTTGCTTATTATGTGATTAGATCTCCTTATTTTGGGTCTTGTTGTGTTTTGGCCTCCTTTTTGGAGATGATGATGGAATGGAATCATTTTAGGAGTTGTTCTTTCATATCTGGAATGGTTTGGTACTCTTGAGCTTAAATGTGTAAACTTTAGGATGATTTTGGTGTCATGCATGCATTAAGTCAATCCTTAAGTCCATTCCAAGCTTAAGAGCTTCATTTAGACATGCATGAGCATAAAGTTGGCAACTTTGCGTGGTTTTCTAGCTCAAGGAAGTCAGATCTATGTTTTGGAGTCATGACTTCATGGATCAAGTACTTAATGTGTTATAAGGTGGGTAAACTCGACGAGTTAGTGGGTAAACTCGGCGAGTTGGCTCGGGTTTTCCTGATATTTTAAGAATGATAGAGGAACTCGGCGAGTTGATGGGTCAACTCGGTGAGTTGACTTGGTTTTTCCCGATCTGTGCTGTTTGATGGAGAAACTCGACGAGTTGAAGGACAACTCGGCGAGTTGGGTCAACGTGGACCGTTGACTTTGATTTTTGACTTATGTCTTTGAGCAAGTTTGTCCCAAGGGGTATTTGTGGTAACCTGATTTGTAATTAAGGAAAAATGGGCTTAGGATAAAGTCCATATGGGGTTGGGCCCAATTTGGAAAGTTGGGCCATTAGTGGACCTTCTGGATCCTATGGTTTTGGGCCTCAATTTTGGTTCATGTTGTGAAACATCCCAAAAATATGGTCCAAAAATTTCATTTTAATTCATTAATAAAACCATAAGTATCCATCATCATATAAAAGTCATAAATCGTGTATCTAAATAATATCATAACATCTGTCAATATATCAAAATCATATGTCAAAACATCAGAGTGAATCCTCCCAGGCTAAAACCCTGTGGTGTGTGCCATGCAGTCATCCTGAGCTCTTCCCCTTACTAGCGGAAGTACCTGAAACCAAATCTGAAAACTGTAAGCACGAAGCTTAGTGAGTCTCCCCAAACTACCACATACCATACACATAATCACATATAACATACATTGGGCCTCGCCCTACTACATCGGGCACTGCACGGCATCGGCTTGTCCGGCATCGGGCCCCGCCCGACATCAGACCGCATCTGGCATCGGGCGCACCCGACATACATACGAGCATAACTACTAATACACATAACATAAGCATAACCACTTAACTATAGACATATAAACATTCCTCGGGCCCCGCCCGGCATCAGACCGAAATCCGGAAACATACAAACATTCATCGGGAATCGCCCCGACATCGGACCATAGTCCGGAAGCACACAATACATCTACATGCAAGAATCACAAAGACATCAAGCATACTAACATCCTTTGGGTACCGTCCTGACATCGGATCGAAATCCGGAAAACATATAAACCTACATCGGACCCCGCTCGACATCGGATCTTAATTCGTAACATACTAAAATACATAAACGAGTCGGCCTTGGTGCCTTAGATCCGTTCCTACTGGAGGAAAACTCACCTCTCAAGCTGGTTGCTGAAATCTCGTGTGAGGAATCTCTAATGGTTGCTCCAACGACTCCCCGCCTATCATTATCATAATAATCACTTAGTCAAAAACTGATAATCCTTCTAAGGGTAAAATAACCATTTTACCCCTGGTAAAAGTCATCATTCTGGTCAAAGTCAACTTTCTGGTTGACTCAACTCGCCGAGTTCCATAACTCAAAAATCCTGGAAATCGCGATCCAACCCGCCGAGTCATCCCCCCCGACTCGTCGAGTTCTATCAGGTACAAAATCGGGACAACACGACTCAGCTCGTCGAGTTCCTCTATGGACTCGATGAGTTCTTCAATCTGTATGGGCCTTCTTAAAGGTTTAAGCCCATACTCTTTAGATTTAAGCTTCTTATTCCTCATGCACCCTGTAAATGTCCTTTTAAGGGTAAAGTTTCCAACTTTACCCGTTAATAGCCCTTCTTCATGGGTTTAGCTCAAACCCTAGTTCTCTAGAACATAGATCTTGGTCTAAAAGCCATAATACTCCAAATTAAAGCATACTAACACATATCTAGGCCTTATACCTCATTTGGACACGTAAAGCTCCTAACTTTCCTTCCATACATGACCTTTTGGGGCTAAAAAGGCCAAAATAGCACCTTAGAGTTTGCATGGGGGCTCCAATGGCATAAAGTTTGCACCTTTATGCCATAACAACCCTTAATGATTCTAGATCTGAAGGGATTCTTGCTTGGGACGTCCATATCCCAAGGGTCAAGCTTCTTGGACCCAACAACCCAATAAAGTGAAAATAAGGAGATCTAAGAAACTACTAAACAAGTTAGAGGCTTGATTACTAGAAAATGAAGAGGATGAGATGTTGTTTCTAGATCTACAATCTTCTCCTGGAATCATCTAGCTTCTTCTTCTTCTACAAGCTTCAAATCACACAAAGTTCACTAAAAAATGGCTCATAAACTCACACAAGGCTCTAGGGTTTCGTGGATTAGGGTTTGGGACTTGGAGGATGGAAATGAGGCCATAAAGTGGGGATTAAAATGCTTAAATAGGGTGCAAAACACCGAAATTAGGGTTTCATTCTGGCAGGCCTACTCGCCGAGTTGAAGGTCTCAACTCGTCGAGTAGATTGCTTAAAACCCGCGTCCTTTCCAGTCTTTACTCGACGAGTTTGGGGCTACCAACTCGTCGAGTTGCTCCATTAAAATGAGTAAATTATTATTTAATGCGTACCAGGAATCATGTGTTACATGTTGGGTCAGGGGTAAAATGGTCATTTTACCCCAAGTAAGGATTATGGTTTATAGCATGGAACCCAATTGCTAATTGGGAGTATTATTGGTATTGATAGCTCGGGAAGCCGGCAGGGCAGAGGCTAGGGATTTCTCTCGGGAGCTTCTACATTCGAGGTGAGTTGTCCTCACCGTACTTACGGGTCGAAGGCACCAATGTCGGCCAATTGGATTGATATCCTGTTATGCATGCTATTGTATTGTTATGATCTGTTAGATCGGTATCCTGGTAGATAGAATGTTGCTATGTTGTTATGATCTGTTAGATCGGTATCCTGGTAGATAGGATGATGCTATGCTTAGTGATCTGTAAGATCTGTCTGTTTATGTCCCAAAACATTTATCACATTTTTATCAAAAATATTTCATTATGTAAAACATATATATTTCAAACAAACATTTTCCACATTCCATTTTCTTATAGCATTAAGGGCTAATTACGATATTGAATCGTTGCAATTTTTATGCTTAGGGTCTAGCAATACCCCCAAAATCTATACCAAGGTGAAAAAAACAAAATCACTTCACCCTAACATTATATTTATTAGGTAATATATCTCACAAATGGGTAGCGCCACCCCGATAACTTCTTATATATCCTGTTACGGGGATATTTAACTCGAGCAATATATATTCATGTCATTACTTTCCATTTCTGATCATTACTTTTCATGATTTATACATTTTATACGTTAGTATCAAAATACTTATTTTAAAAGTAAAGCATCTATATTTCAAAACATTTCAAACACGTTATCAAAACATTCATTCTTACAAAACGTTATTTGCTTTCAAAACGTTCTTGCTTTCAATACATTCTTTCAAAATTATTTAACACTTTCATTCTAAAATGTTTCATATATCAAAGCATTGGTATTTTATTATCATAAAATTATTTTCCTATGTACTCTAAAGTGGGAAAATGCCAATGCATACTCACATCAATCACAAGAATGATAGCTAATCCTCTTCTAGTTCCTTCCCTTACACTCCGCTCCCGAGTTTCATTTAACGAGAGAAAGGAAAGGAAGCGGGAAGATTTGAAAATATATTTTCTCCCAATTTTCATTTAAGGAAAGAAAGGAAAAAAGATTCAAGATATTTTTTCCCTATAAATTATCCTCCTAAACCGGAAGGAACCAGAGAGAAAGGAAAGGAAGATCATTTCCTTTCTTCTATTTTCCCTCGTTTCCATACTATCGGACGGTTGTACTTTCTTCACGTGTAAAATTCGAGACAAAATAAAATAGTGTCAAATTAGAATTTTGATGTAAACTTAATGATTTTTGTGTTATTTTCCCTTTAATTTACCGTGCATGATATATTATTATACCAATCCTTCCTATGATCATTTATCTTATACTAGGTGTGAGACTCATGCATTACATGAGTTTATTTAAAAAAAACTAAATACAAATTTTAAACATTTGAGAAGTTTGTATTTATAAGAAAAATGAGAAAATATTGAATTACAAAAATTAAAGTGTTTTTTTTATTTAAATTTAAACAAATAATTTAGATAAATAAATAAAGAAAATTAATGAATCTTTAATTTAGTAATTTTGAAATTAGAAGGAAAGTTCATTAATTAAATTGATATGCATTTTTTATTGCATTAAAATACTATTTGAAATTTAATAAAATGAAAAAACCATAAAATGACATGTGGAGTAAAAATCAATTTAAAAAAACCTCAAAATTACATGTGGCAAAATAAATGAGAATGTGACATGTGGCAAAAAGATCTTTATTTATTAAGGAGGATTTCACTAAATCATCAAATGAAAGGAGTAATTGTGTATTTTCATTTTTTCTTATTAACTAAATCATCAAATGAAATAAGTAATTATGTATTTTCATTTTTTTCTAGCGTACTATTTATTTTATTTTATTTTCTTATTAACACATTGTATTTTAAAAAATACACTATTTATCATAACTTATAACATGTTAATTTGAATTTGATGACAAAGTACAAGTTTTTAGGTCATTTCACTCTTGTTTAACAATATATTCACATGGAATATATTGATGATGTGTCAAAACATTTGGAACATTTTCTTTAACAAGAAACTTTTAGATTAAACTTCTTTCACCTAATTTTGATTGTTTTTATAAGAACCAAGTTGTTTTCTCAAACTCGTTAAGGCCAGATAAGATAACATATAAAAAACAAGTCAAAAATAATGATTTGGCAGAACACTAGCAAAGTAAAAAATGGGGTAATTAACATGCTACTACCTATAAACTGATTAATCATTTTTATAATTAAAAAATACTTTAATGATCACAAATTTTAAGGCTATCCGGTGTGGGCAGCGCCCAACCGGCGTTTTTATTCGATTTAAAAAGGAAACGGCGTTACCGGAGGTTGTGGTGGTAACGGGAAGCAAAGTCAAGCCTATAACGCGCAAAAACGGTTAAGGGGGCGGTGTTTGTGCCGTGGTAACGCCGTTTTCTTGGTGCCACGTCGGAAAAACGCCGGTGGGGCGTTGCCCACACCGGATAGCCTAAGGAAAAAAATAAAGCGATACGAAGAACTAAATTATTCAATCACGAACACACCAAAAGGAGGATGATGTTATTGTTAGGTGATGAAAGGAAAGGAAATTCAAGTGTCTCGTTTTCATGGCCTCAAAGGAACAATGTAGTTTCTTGATTGTTGTGTTCCTCCTACTGCAGGAGACATTCTGATAATTTTTTTTAACTATTATGTTATAATGATTTGTATATCATGCACTAAAATTGATACATTATTCACAATTTTGAGTGACACAAATGATACGTATTGTTGAACAACTTTGGCAACAATCTTGGATTTGAGTGTCACTTTCACAGTTCACTAGTCACTTGATTTTCCAAGCCTTAGAAGCAATTAAGTTGGTTGATAACTTCTATAATAAGTTATATTTAAAGTCAAAATTCGGTGCTATCTTGTAGGTTTGTCCCGAAGTTTTATATATAAAAACTATTTTGTTGCAATGTTTGCATTATTTTCTGTGTAATCGTTGACAAAATTATCAGATAGATTGCTAAATAGAAAAACGATATAAACTACTAAATAAGTTTTTTTAACACAAGTTTTAATTTGGAGATCAAAACATTGAGTTATGATATTCAACAAGCTTAGGTTAGAAACTTAGAATAGGAAAAATCTCATTAGATGACTTAGGCAAAAAAAGGAATATATTATTACTATGTCAAGACGGGAAGCGTAGGGGTGGTTTTACCAACCAACATAATTTTTATTTTATTTTATTTTATTTATTTATAACTCTTTAGGATTTTATAGATATGCGGGGCATTAAGGCGATGTTTCACATGCTATAACTAGTTTATTTTTCGAGTTTTTAAGTTGTCATGTTTGTCAAACCAAAAAGTATCTTATAAACTATTATAAACTAGTTTTTTAAAAATATACTTTAAAGCAACGTTTTAACATGATTATTGAGTTATTGTTTTTAAAAAATTCTCTGAAATATACTCTTTGTTAATTATATAAAAAAACCTAACGTTCTTCATGTCTTTTTATGTGATTTTACATATGTCAAATAACTTATCAGATAGAAACTAACTTTTTAGCTATCAACTACCAGTTAGGTTTTAGCTATCATCTAGATTTTCAGTTAGTCTGAGTCTGTTTGAAGACAACTCAAGCTACCTGTCAAGTGCAAGAAGAAGTTGTTGACAACCAAGTTGTGTATATGGGAAACTTTGGCATGCAATCAAGTTGGTTGACGTTTTTTTCTTAAAAAAAAAAATCATTTTCTAAGTGCAAATTTTGCAATTTTCACTGACCTTATCCAAAATTTGGATATATGAGAATATTTTGCTAATTTGGAACTCTATTACGAAATTTAACAATCCATATAATCTCAAGAAAAGAACTTGTTGTTTCGTGCCTAAAACTTCGAGTGTTTTTCAATGATTAACCAAAATTGCATTCCTCGTTAACCAAGAAATTAACCAAAAAACATGAGAGAAATATCAATAAGGACAATGAACTTACACGATCCATAAGATATTCATATTCTTGATTACCAAACCTTTATTTTGTGCTATATTCCTAACATGGTGTATATGGTGTTAACATAACATCAAATTGGGTTTGAAATGCCCTAATAAATACAAATAATGACAATAAACCTACTTTATTTTACCTATTCCAAAATTTGATGTAAAACTTAAAATTCTAAGACAAAGTTGGTTATATTAATAGTTTACCCTTTCTAGTTTACTAAGAAAATAATTTGATTGTTTGCTCCATTAATAGAAATTGGAGGTGGAAAAAATAAAAGAGTAGGTGCGCTAAAAAATGATTTTATAAATAATTAAATGTATCAGATATGACCATAACATTTATATCATTACTATAATAAATAAAAATCTTTTTTGCCACATATCATACACTTATTCATTTTGTCACATGTCATTTTGTCCTTATTTTAAATTAATTTTTTTCCAAATGTAATTTTATGGTTTTTTTTTCATTTTATTAAATTCATATAGTATTTTAATATAATAATTATAATAGATGTAATAATAAATGACTATTAATTTAATATGCAACTCTTCTTTTACTTTTAAAATTCATAAATTTAAACCAAATTATTTCTTTTGTTTATTTATTTAAATTAAAAAAATGATTACTTCAATTTTAATAATTCAATATTTTTCTTACTTTCGTTATAAATTCAAACTTTCTAAATATTTAGACATTTACATTTTTTTAATAAACTTGTGTAGTATCCAGGTCTCACAACTAATATATTTTGAACGGTTGGTTAGTGGTTAGAAGTTAAATTCACCTAGCTAGTTAAGTCTACGTCCGTGTTTGAACCCATGACATCCAATCTAAGAGGCTTCCACTTCTACCAAGTGGGCTACTTCATTACCTACTATTTTTTTTAATCAATCGATTTATCATGATGTACAAACTGAAAGAAAAAAAACATCCACAACTTTCATTTCAGTTGACTCTTTTTTATGTGAATATATTTTATTTTAATCGTTTAATCTGCTAAAAAACATAAAAGATAATTTTTTAGGTGAATATATATTTTATTTTACTCGTTTAGTTTGTTAGATTGTGGGATGTCGTGGTGATATTACCGTCGGTATTCCGACGTGTCACATATTGCCGACGGTAAACACCTCGCTCAACCATTTTCTTTAACGTCGTAATCTTCACCGGTGAAAGTTTACCAATTTCTCACTCCTCCTTTACTGTTCAAACTCTCACTACTTCTCCCTCATTCTTGTCGGCGATAAGACTGGAGGGAGTGGGAGGGAAACTTCCCTCACTTTTTGTGGGTCATACCACCATTTCCCTCACCTAAATCCCAAGGAATGGGTGGGAAGCTTCCCTCACTATTTTGTTTTTTTTTAAATAAAATTAATTTATTTTTGAAACATCCAAAAATCACAGTCCAAAAATTTCGTTTTGAAAATTATTATAAAACCATAAACCATCTATAATCATAGAGAAAACCATGTATCATGTATCTCAAAACATCATATCAAATACTGTAACAAAAACATGTGATAAAATATCAGAGTAATCTCCCATGCCAGAAAGACTGTGGTGTGTGCCATGCTATCAACCCGAGCCCTTCCCTGTGCTAGATGAACTACCTGAAACCAAAATTGAAACTGTAAGCACAAAGCTTAGTGAGCTCCCCCAAACTACCACATACCATACACATAACATATAACAAATAACATAACTCTGGGACTACTCCCAACTGCATCGGGACGAACCCGACATCGGCTTACCCGGCATCGGACTCCTGCCCGGCATCGGGCTCACCCCGAAATCAGACTGCGTCTGGCATCGGGTTCACCCCGGCATCGGGCTTTCCCCGACATCGGGCTTACCCCGGCACATACACAACATAACATATATCATAGACACATAACATAACATATAAACTGCATCGGGCTTACCCCGACATCGGGCCGAAGCCCGGAACACATAGCATATAACAGATACACTAAAATACGTCGGACTTGCCCCGACATCGGGCTTACCCCGGAACACATAACATATAACAGATAAGCTAACATACATCGGGATTGCCCCAGAACACATAACACATAACATGCATGAATCACAAAGACATCAAGCATACATATACTCTTCTCGGGACCGCCCTGACATCAGACCGAAGTTCGGAACTACTACATCTAAACGGGTCGGCATTGTGGCCTTAGACCCGTTCCTACCGGAGAGAAATTCACCTCTCAATCTGGCTGCTAAAAACTCGTGCAAGGTAACTCTGTCTGTTGCTCCAACTACTCTCCGGCTATTATGACCAAATAAACACTTAGTCAAAAACTGAGAATCCCACTAAGGGTAAAATGACCATTTTACCCCTGCTCTAACTTTGGGCCATATCGAAGACCCAATTTCAACTAGTCCTTATAAGTCCACTCATGGCCCACTAAGGCCCACTAATGGCCCAATTTTCTAAATTGGGCCCAACTTCTCACATGGGCTTTTCCTCACAAGCCCAACAAGTCCTTGGGCCCTTGACTGACTTCTGAAGGCCCATATCGGCCCAAATACTGCTATATCCAA
The DNA here is from genome assembly GCF_052849685.1 of Lactuca virosa. Classification (NCBI taxonomy): domain Eukaryota; kingdom Viridiplantae; phylum Streptophyta; class Magnoliopsida; order Asterales; family Asteraceae; genus Lactuca; species Lactuca virosa. Next base: position 17,015,719 of record NC_136434.1, read on the forward strand.
AGCCTGTCCCAAACCGAGGCCCAATATCATAAAGCCCACTGTCTGAACGTACGCTGAGCGTACCCTTCTGTACGTTGCGCGTACTGCACTACTGCTTGAATGGCTTGTACGTTGCGCGTACTGGCGTGTACGCCCATCGTACTCTCCTGTTAAGCCATTTTCTCCAAAACTGCTAAATCCCTTAAGACACTATGTCCAAACTACAGATCTAAGTCCAATACTTCATCCTAACCCATAAAGTCGATCACTTGGTGGCTTGCAACCCACCAAATGAACCCAACTCTAAAAATAGAAATAAACTTCCATGGAAATGGCTAGATCTCATGCATGGCTACATAAAAGCCTCAAAGCTTGCAACTTTACTGCTTAAGGGACACTTTGAGCTTCAAGGGTGGCAACCCTAAGCTCAAAAACGAAGTTGCATGAACAAGATCCATTCTTTGGACCTAAAAAGGTCCAAAGCTTCAAAACCCTAGATATAAGCTTATAAGAGGAAAGATAAGAGCTTTATACCTCCTTTAGGTGCCAAAAGATAAACTAATTCCAGATCCTTGAGCTCAAGATACGCAAGTGCTTCTCCTCCAAATTCTCTTCACTTCTTCCAAGCCTTTCTTCATAAAAATGAACTCAAAAAGGTCAAGCACACACAACAATGGAGTATGAGGCGAACTAGGGTTTTCTGAGGGTGAGGGACTGGTCTGAAGCCTGCTCCGGACCTGCTGGATCCTCTCTATAGTCTTGAGTACTACCTCCGTACTCCCTATGACCCTCTGACCAACCTCACCCCAACATATTGGGGTCCTACGTTTCCTCCCGTAAAGCATCTCGAAGGGAGGTCGGTCTATACTGGAGTGGTAACTATTGTTATACGAAAATTTCGCTAACGGAAGATACGTATTCCAACTGCCACCGAAATCCAACACGCATGCTCGTAGCATGTCCTCGAGAGTCTGAATTGTCCTCTCGCTCTGTCCGTCCGTCTGAGGGTGGAAAGCGGTGCTAAAGTGGAGACGAGTACCCATCTCGTCGTGAAACCGCTTCCAAAATCTGGAAGTAAAACGGACATCTCGGTCCGACACTACTAAGACAAGCACTCCATGTCGTGCCACCACCTCTCGTACGTAAATCTCGGCCAACTTCTCGGTCGAGATGCTCTCTTGGATCGGTATAAAGTGGGCGCTCTTGGTCAACCGATCCACGATGACCCATATCGAATCGACCCCACGTGCGGTCCTGGGAAGCTTAGTGATAAAGTCCATAGTAATGTCCTCCCACTTCCACACGGGGATGTTTAACGATTGCATCTTGCCATTCGGCCTCTGGTGCTCCGCCTTGACCTTCCTGCAGGTCAGGCATCTCTCCATGTACCAAGCTACGTCCCGCTTCATGCAGGGCCACCAGTAATCGGGTCGAAGATCTCTGTACATCTTCGTCGCCCCCGGATGGATGGAGAATCTGGACTTGTGGGCCTCATCCATCAATATTTGTCGTACTCCGCCCCAGTACGGTACCCAGACCCTACCATGCAGGGTCAACAACCCTCGGTTGTCATAATCAAACGAGGCCACCCGGCCCACAATCCTTTCGCACTTCTGACGCTTCTCCTTCAGGCCCTCAACCTGCGCCTCTCTAATCTGCTCCAATAGTGGAGTAATCATTGTCATCCTCAGATAGATGTCTCGAATTGGGGCCGCTACCGCCTTGCGGCTCAGGGCGTCGGCCACTACGTTGGCCTTGCCCGGGTGGTAAAGGATCTCACAATCATAGTCCTTCACCACATCTAACCATCGAAGCTGTCTCATGTTCAGATTCAGCTGATCCATGAGGTACCTCAAACTCTTGTGATCCGTGTAAATGGTACAACGGAGCCCATAGAGGTAATGTCGCCAAATCTTGAGGGCGAACACCACTACCCCAGCTCTAAATCGTACGTCTGATAGTTAGCCTCGTGAGGCTTCAACTGTCTCGAGGCATAAGCTATCACATGACCTCGCTGCATCAGCACTGCTCCCATGCCTGTGATCGAAGCATCACATTAGACTACGAAGTCATCTACACCTTCTGGCAGAGTGAGAATCGGTGCCTCGCACAATCGCTGTCTGAGCGTCTCAAAGGCTGCCTGTTGCTCAGGTCCCCAGCGAAAAACCACCGACTTCTTGGTCAGTCGGGTCAACGAAACTGCAATCTTGGAGAAGTCCTGGATAAATCTCCTGTAATACCCTGCCAGACCCAGGAAACTCCGAATCTCAGATGGAGACCTCAGAATCTCTCACTGCATCACGACCTCTATCTTGACCGGATCGACCAGAATACCCTTCTGGTTGACAAGATGCCCAAGAAACTGCACCTCGCGCAACCAGAACTCACACTTGGAGAACTTCATATACAGTCTCTCCCTCCTCAGTGTCTCCAACACCTCCCTTAGGTGCTCCTCATGCTGCTCCTGAGTCTTGGAGTAAACCAAGATGTCATCAATGAATACTATTACAGACCGATCCAGCATCGGCCAGCACACGCGGTTCATGAGGTCCATGAACGCGGCTGGGGCATTGGTGAGCCCAAACGACATCACCACAAACTCATAATGTCCATAACGAGTCCTAAAAGCTGTCTTCTGCACGTCATCATCCCTGAATCGCATTTGGTGATATCCTGACCGTAGATCGATCTTGGAGAACCAAGATGCTCCCTGCAGCTGATCAAATAAATCATTTATCCTCGGAAGTGGGTAACGGTTCTTCACTGTTACCTTGTTCAGCTCCCGGTAATCGAAACTTCGAATTCAGTTGGTGTTTCGTACGGTAGTCGTCACCTTTTCCTAGCTCCTCCCGAAACCGTTCTAAAATGCGAAACCAAAAATGATCTCTCGGTTATGCATTTCCATGAATCGAATCCTCAGAAATATCAACCCAAGCTTTGACCAAAACTAGCTCTTCTTGTGGAAGCCTTGTTGTCGGGTTTTGTCTTCCCGGTTGTGCGACACCCTTGCGCGCTTGTTTTTCCCTTTACGTCGTTGTGGGGGTGGTGTGGGTTGAGTTTCGGGAACCATCTCTTCTTCTTCCGAGTCATCCAACTCATCGACAAGTTGACGTTGTTGTTGGGTTTGGATTTGAGGTTGATTTGGCGAATGTTGATCGGGAAAAACAACAAAGTTTGAAAACATTTGCAGAGTAACATTTGGAACTTGAACCAGGTAATATTGTCTAACATTTTAGTATTGAAATTGTAGTGGAGATTAAATGGGAGCATCGGGTTGAGGACGATAAACTCCTTGTGATGATGAATCGATAACAAAAATGTTTCGAGTAGGGGTGCTTAAACTCGAAACATGAGTTTTTTTTTCCTTCGATCGGAGGTTGGGGTTTGATTGTCGGGATTTTTTTTTTAAAGAAAATAGAGGGAGTAGATGGTTTGTTTGAATGTTGATAGAAGGTAAATTGTTGAGTATTTATAGATGTTTTAAAGGGTAAAAAAAACAAAAAAAAATTGAATATTAATGCATATAGCCGTTTGTAAAAAAATTTTTTTTTACCGTTTATTGACTTATACTTCAGAAAAAGAAATATTTTCACCCAATAATCGCCGGAGAGAGAACGCGGGAAAGGATTCCTTCTCCCGTTCCCGCACCACCCTTCCCCGCACCGACGGTCCGGTGTTCCGTTGTGTGGGAAGAGCCCCGCTACCGTTTCCCGCTATGATACCGTCCGACCTAATCTTAAACACCACACCATAACCCTTTTTAAAAATGATAAAACTGTCACCATCAGTCTATGTGTCACATATTACTGCCGATATGATACCCTTATAAATAAAACATAAAAAATAAATTCATTCACAGATAAATAGATTAAAACTGTTTTTTTTTTGTCACGTAGAAACAAACAGGAGTGGGCACTTGGTGGCATCCCACGTTGTTAGGAAGTGGTAAATGCTAATGTAAGGCGAATCTCATTGGATAACCCGACAAAGTAAAATAAAATAAAATGTATTAATTATTTTATTGATATTAATTGCACTATCGACTAATTGATTAATAATAAAAAATAGAATCAAAGATCAAAAGCAATCGCATGTGACAGAAATACAAAAGAACATGCACGTCCATGTGGAGCCACGCCGCTCATGCTCCCTTTCGATCACACCATGCAATTTTACTGAAAATTAAATATATAAGGTTAATCGTAAAAAAATATAATGTAACTTTACTATAGTAAGAATCTACCAATTTTTATTAATCATATAATTTAATACTTCTATTAATTTACAGAAAATTGTTACCTTTTTAAAATAAAATAATAAGATGGTTATATTTTAAATCATTAAACACCAACAAAATATATATTATCATGAAATGTAATATTCATATTATTTTGTTGAGTGCATTGCATTACTCTGTCTAATCGCATTTTTTCGTATATCTATTCAATCTAACTAAAAAGAACATCAAAATAAGTGATAATATTGTGTATACAAAGAAAAGCCATAAATGGAGTTTATATTACCGTTGAATGACAATAGCTTAAATCCTAATATAAGAAGAATTGGAGTTTGTATATACCATTGGGTATAGAAAGAAGATCTTTTTTTTTTCTTATTAAGTACTGAATTGATAAAATTGATAAAAATATAACGAATGGATTAAGACATCTGTATGAAACACATACATATAGCTTAACCCATTAAATTAAAATCGATAAAATATACCGAATGGATTAAGATCTGTATGAAACGCATACATATAGCTTAACCCATTAAAATTGTTATACATTAGTGGTATGGGTGTTAGGGAAATGTGTCCCTCATAAATAAGTTGATGGTCCAAGTCTGGTTCGAAACAAAAAATAACAAAAAAAAAAAGTTTAGAAGTAGGTATGGAATGTATATGTATTTGCTGTTCTAAAAAAATCAAATGTATTAAGTTAAAAAGAAAAACTACCTCAAACCACAATCGACAAACATATGTTAACTAAAATGAATTAAAAAAGTTTGTTATTAATTTTCATACAAACCTTTTATATAAAATAAAAATAAACCTAAATTACTTATTTTTTTACTGTTTATGTTAAAAAGGTTAATAAGAAAACATGATCATTAAATTACTTATTATTTATTTTGCAAGACAATAAAAGGAAGTGAAGAGTGAAAATATAAAAAATAACGGAAAAGAAAAAAAAAAAAAAAAAAACAGATAATTTGACCGAAGGTATATATAAAATGCGTGTGGAAGTTCTATGACAAACCCATGCGAACGAGAGAACTTGAAGAGAGAGAGAGAATGAACAACGAAAATGGCGGAACGATTCTTCATCTGTCTGTATGTATCTATATATTTATATATCCAGTAATTTACATATATCAAACTTTATCGATCTAACGATACAATTCTGCAATTTTTTTTAATCTCCGACACAGGAATTCCTTGGCGTTTTTTAACTGACGAGCGATTCTGCATCGATTCAATCCGTTTTTTCGTTTTTTTCGCTTGTTCATGTTAGTTTTATTTAATTACGGTAAGTTAATTTTTTGTTCGAGGCACAATTTTTTATAAAGCACTTTGATTCGCGAGCCTTTATTGCATATCGAGCTTTATCTTTGTTAAAATTCGGTCTACGACACGAAAAAATTTGAAATCTTTATATTTATGTATTGGCGTAAAGCTTTTGGATCTCGAAAAGCCGCGTTATAATCGGATGAGTTCATTCGTCAATAAATTATGCTGGAGTTTTGATCTGGAACAATTGTGCTTATACAACATTCTTTTGATGTCCGTTTCTCTTCCAATGGTTTATATTCTATTCATGTAAGTGGTGTTTATATTCATTGATTTTGAATACAATGTGATTGCAGATATCTGTTGATCAGGGGGAATTCTTAACATTTATGTGTTTCTGAGACATTGATTCGTGGTTGGTGATGGTTCCCTTGGAGTGAGGGAAATTGATGGATTCAGCAAGGAGTTGGCTACATAAATTTCAACCAAGAGACCGATTGAGGTCAAATACCAGAAGGAGGGATTCAATGGGTGGTGGTGAAGATGACATTTCTGGTGAAGAGGCATCAAATATCACAAAGCAAAAGGTCGCTGCAGCCAAGAAGTATATTGAGAACCATTACAAGGAGCAAATGAAGAATTTGCAGGAGAGGAAAGAAAGGTACTTCAAAGTGTTGATGAAATTACATAATTTAGTGCTTAGTTTTTTTTTTTACCATTGCAAAGTATTAGAACATCAATCCAGTAAGTAACACTTGGATTTTGTTTAAATAGGCGAATTTTACTCGAGAAAAAACTGGCTGATGCTGATGTTTCAGAGGAAGATCAAAACAACTTGCTTAAATTTCTAGAGAAGAAGGAAACCGAATACATGCGCCTTAAAAGACACAAAATGGGAGCTGATGATTTTGAGCTACTCACCATGATCGGAAAGGGTGCTTTTGGTGAGGTCAGAATCTGCAGAGAGAAAACAACAGGCAGTGTATTTGCCATGAAAAAGCTCAAGAAATCAGAAATGCTTCGTAGAGGCCAAGTAACCTCTTTATTAATTCTAGACACTGTTTATGACTTTATGTTTTTGTTACTATACAAGCAAGTACTTAAGTTTATAAAATCCCATTTTTAGGTTGAACATGTGAGAGCCGAAAGGAATCTGCTTGCAGAGGTGGATAGCAATTGTATAGTCAAACTATATTGCTCTTTCCAAGATGATGAATATTTATATCTAATCATGGAATATCTTCCTGGTGGAGACATGATGACTTTACTTATGAGAAAGGATACCTTAACCGAAGATGAAGCCAGATTTTATGTTGCAGAAACAGTTTTAGCTATTGAGTCCATCCACAAACATAATTATGTACATAGGTATATCTCCTTTGAAATCTTCTTTTTTAGTATATACTTAAAAAAAATACATTTTTTTTTTGCAACAGAGACATCAAACCGGATAATTTGCTACTTGATAGATATGGGCATTTGAGATTATCAGATTTTGGATTGTGTAAACCTCTAGATTGTAGTACACTTGAAGACACAGATTTTTCAAATGTGGATAATGGTGTTGGAACTTCAACGGGTGATGATCGTTCTGGAGCTCCAAGACGCACACAACAAGAACAACTTCAACATTGGCAGAAAAACAGGAGAACACTTGTAATGGATCCATCTTTTTCTTCTTATATAATAATAATAATGGGACAAAAAATGGATCTTTAATATAACTCTAATTTTCAGGCTTATTCTACTGTTGGAACGCCTGATTATATAGCTCCAGAAGTTTTACTGAAAAAGGGTTATGCACTTGAATGTGATTGGTAAGTAATTTTATAGGTTTATTCTGATTCCAATTTCAACTTTGTATGTTTAAAATGATTATTTGATTCTTGTTGTTGTTGTTCAGGTGGTCTCTTGGGGCGATTATGTTTGAAATGCTTGTGGGGTATCCACCTTTCTACTCTGATGATCCAATGTCAACTTGCAGGAAGGTATATCATTTGAAATTAATTAAGTATATTATGTTATATATATGGGTGCTAATTTTGTTACATTTTTGTAGATAGTAAACTGGAAAATGCATTTGAAGTTTCCGGAAGAAGCAAGGCTTTCATTAGAGGCAAAAGATCTGATTAGCAAACTGCTGTGTAATGTGAACCAGAGGCTTGGTTCAAAAGGTGCAGATGAAATAAAGGTGTTGTATGCCTATGGTGTGTTCTTTTCTAGATTCTTGGAAAATTATTCCAAGTACTCAATTTTTAAATAAAACTGACTTTTTTTTTTTTTGTTATGTTATGTTAGGCTCATCCTTGGTTTAGAGGTATTGATTGGGATAGAATTTATCAAATGGAAGCTGCTTTTATTCCAGAAGTTAATGATGAGTTGGATACCCAAAATTTTGAAAAATTCGAAGAGGTGTTTTCTTCTATCTGTAAATGTAACATCATCTTATTTTCATTTGACATGAGCTTTCTCTTATTTGATTTGTTTTCATGTTTCAGTCTGAACACCAAAACAATAGTTCATCAAGATCTGGACCATGGAGAAGGGTAAGCTTTCTAGGGTTGTTTTTTTTTTTTTTAATAATGAGGGTATTTATGTCTTTTGCATGTCCTTGTCCCATCTTTCTAGGTGAGAGAAAAAATTGTAATTTTTGTCCTATTGACATCAGTCTCAGTACAAGGCTAATGGACATTTACATTTTCTACTTTTCTTTTTAATAATATAATGCCAGATTTATATTTATATGTTGTTGGTTCTGTTTTTTATTTTATTTGCAGATGCTTTCATCCAAAGATATCAACTTTGTTGGTTACACATACAAGAATTTTGAGATTGTTAATGACTATCAAGTCCCTGGAATGGGTATTTCTCTCTTTCCTGTGAAGTGATAAAATAATGTTCATAAAGTATCTGAGAATTCATGTTATTAAAATCGACTCATATTTATTATTGCAGCTGAATTAAAAAAGAAAAGCAACAAACCAAAGAGACCAACAATCAAGTCACTATTCGGTATGCTTCTTTATTTTTTTTCTTTTCTTTAATGCAAGAAATGGCAACATACTTTCATTTCTTCTTATTAGATTTTCCAAAGTACAATGTCCTAATGAGAAAAAAATGAAAGTACAATGCTGTAAGTGTGCCTGATTTTGTTAACTTGGTATCCTTCATTTTATAGAGGAAGGGCCAGAAACAGACACAGAGACAACATCTGATGCTGGCAACAAATCTTTTTCAAATCGGTTGCCACCAAAAGTAGAAGTTTCTGAAAAGCAAAAATAGAAGACAACTAATAATCTTATTGTGGCTTTTTTTTATTCACTTTAACTTGCTGTCATAATATTTACTAAATTACTTTCACTGTTTTTATACAAAAAGATACATTTATCAGTTAAATACGGTGTCACAGAATATTTGAAGTTGAGTACTTTAAATCTAATTATTGTTCAGTATTATTCATGACTTTTTTTTCTTCAGAAATACTGAAAAACATCGAATACGTTATAACTTTTTGAGTAATCTCCAAGTTTAAGATTTGCAATTGATGCTCTTAAATTATGTCAATCTCATAATTATTTGGGCAAATTTAGTTGGAGGTTGGAGGAAAATAAAGACAGTAAAACGAGTAATTCGAATCACAAAGTATGATTAATAAAATTAGTGATTTTATATGGAAGTGACAATCGAAAATAGATAGCTATACAGGAAATATAGTTTAAATTATATTTAATAACTTCCTCTGTTGTGCTATAATTTTAGGCTATGTTTGGCGTACTAGCTGAAAACCTGGTTGTTAGCTGAAAAGCTAGCTGTTAAATAAAAAGCTAGCTGATAGCTGAAAAGCTAACTGATAAAAAATGATGTTTGGTAAAACTAGCTGAAAAACTAGCTGAAATATATAAAATTACATAAATGGACATTTAAGAGTATCTGTTTCTATAATTAATTAAGGGGTATATTTAAAAATTTTAAAAAAACTCCTAAAAAGCTAGTATAAGTAGCTTTTCAAAAAGCTAGCTTATAAGCTACTTTTTGGTTTGACAAACACGACAACATAAAAAAGTTCAAAAAATAAGCTAGCTTATCAGCTAGCTATGGCGTGCCAAACACAGCCTTAATATTATAAAACTATAACTATTAAAAAAAAAGACAATAAAGTATTGATGGATCAGATGCAACTCGACCCATTTTAACATGCATAAACTTCACCTGTTTTGAGCCAAGCCCATTCCAAGTTGAATAGATTGAACATAACTTTTGAAAATAAAAAATAAAATAAATACATATACGATGGGTTTTTTAAAATCTTGCGTCTAGGGAAGGTTTATCTAATCCGTTAAACAAGGGAATTTGAAAAGAATTTTGAATTTAAAATTCTTTTATGTTTTTGTATCAGACAATAAATTATATAGAGCATTTATCTAAATCCATTTAAATCTCATGAATTTCACCAATCTAAATAGATACTTAACATGACTGATTTTTATATTATGTAAAAATTCAAGAAAAAAAGTTTGAACCAGGAAAAGTTTAATAAATGAAAATCTTATTTTAATAAAAATATTAAAAATATAATGTTTTTATTAAAAATAATAATAAGTTACAAAAAAATCACTAAAGAGAATTTTGGTCATATTACACAACTACTTTTCAATTCTTTTTGACATACTTAAAACCAAACAGAAAATAAATTTCATTCCGTGTCAATAAAACGTATAACAGATTCCAGCTCATTCAAATTACAGTTACCTAATATCCCATTTTCTTTGATATATTTCATTTCTTCCAATACATTATGTAAACCAAAAGATCCTAAATTCCATTGTATTTCTTTAACAAAATGTACTTTATACTCTTATCAATAATAAATATTATATTATAAGCTAACTTCGATCAAGAATAACCGACTCCACAATCAATCTCATAAAACAACAATAAAATCCAGTTTAAACTTTAGTCCAAACCAATAATCAAATTTATAATTTTGAAACCAATTTTCAGTTTCGAAAGCAACCCAAACATTTACTACCACAGTACCACTATACCTACGAATAATGACGTCACAGGTGAAACTCAAAATTTTGTCTTTTGCAACATTACATTCTATTATCCGTTAGGGTTAATGAACTAGAAAGGTAACGAACGTTGGTCTTTGTTTACATTAAGGTAACTATGTTTTTTTCGTACATATTGGCCATTGAACTTGTTTGACATGTTTAAAATAAGATAATATGACTGGTAATTAACGGTAACATTACCCTATTATGAACAGGTAAAACAAGTTTACTGGTCAAATGTGTACGAAAAAAACATGGTTACCTAAATATGGACAAAAACCAAAGTTTCTTACCTATTTTGGTAATATTGGGTTATTTATGTTAAGTGCAATTAGTCATAAGATCCATTGATGTGACACGAAATGGGTTGTCCGGTGTTTGTGTATGAGGAGATGGTCAAGTCTTGGGTCAACCCAGTTTAGGCCTAGCTAGTTAGGGGTTAGGTTGTATACGCTTAACAGGCTAGGATATATGTGCTTTAAAGACCTAGCAACACAGCCTTTCCCATGACTAGTCGGGACTGAACTTGGTTAAACCAAGTCTAACCTAATTGTTCATTGACTGTCGGAGCCTGATTCCAGGGCACAGTCCCTGAGACGGTTCTTGTTCAATATTACCAAAACGGGTAAGCAACTTTGGTTTTTTTTTCCATATTTAGGTAACCATGTTTTTTCGTACACATTTGACCAATAAACTTGTTTGACTTGTTCATAATAGGGTAATATTACCGTAATTACCAGTCATATTACCCTATTTTGAACAAGTCAAACAAGTTAATGGTCAAATGTGAACGAAAAAAACATGGTTACCTAAATATGGACAAAGACCAAAGTTCGTTACCTTTCTATGTCATTAACCCTATCCATTATGAATTTATAATCACAACTTTCATGAATAGTATGAAAAAGGAATTGTTATACCGACTGATTCTTTGAATTACAGATATGATTCATTAATTATAGCGGCAATGCTTTACCACTACAAAATTATCTTTCATAACATCGAGGATGAAGAGTTTGTCAATGAAATTGAAGACAATGTGCAGAAAGTAACAAAAGAAAGCAAGCCAACAAGTACGGGTAGTAGAGGGCCGGTTGATGGAAACACTTTGGTAAGTTGATAATAAACGGAAGTATGGAAAGTATAAGTATTGCGATACGATAATTAAAGTCCATCCGACCAAAATCAGAAACAGAACGTCTAATCTTAAAAAGCATTACCTTAACAGTAGAAACGAATCTAGAAAATTTCGCCATGAAATAACAACGCACCTCACATTTGGAAAGATAAGCTAGCGGAGAGGGTAATGTCCAAACATGGAAACTTGACAATGACATGATAAAAAATGCTCTAATGAACTTGTTTGTTATAGGTGACTTGCCTTTCAAATAAGTTGAATCATTGAAAATGCAACTTTTGTTGAATATACCAGTGCATAAAATGGGAGGTTTAGTGTTTCATCACGTCATAAACTTAGTAAGGATGTTGGTAAATACTATGTTGTGAAAGAAATAAATTATTGTCTTACTTGAGTAGTACTACAAACACGATTAATTTGACAACAGACACTTGGACATCTTGATCTTTGTGTCAAATGGTTGTAACGACACACTTTATAGTTGAAGATTAGTTGATGCACAAACTTATCAATTATATAGACCCACTAATAGCCATAACTAGGGCGATGTTGGGCATAATTTATTATAGTACATACATAGTTCAGAATATTAAGAATGTTATGACTATGATGGTAGACAATGCGACATCTAATGATATGAAAAATCCATATATATGATGGTGACAAACACTTTTCAAATTAGATGCATGACTCATATTTTAAATCTTATTGTCAAAGATAGGTTAAAAGAAAGTTGCTACCATATAGATAGTGTGCAAGATGTTGTTTGATATATTAGATATTATTCATAAAAAAATAAAAAAATTTAAGAATGGTATGATTGTGACGATAGAAAATCCATATGATGGTGATAAAGTTGAGTTTCATTCCTTGCCTCAAGAAGCTTGTAATGAAGATGTTGTTTCTTGTGATATCGATAATGATTTATTGGGTGGATTTTTAAATGTTGAGGGAAACAATTCGGTTGCGTATGAAATATAGTAAAAGAGGTTCTTACATGAGATGAACCATGGTTCCACTTCTACTCTTGACATCTTAGGCAGTGGAATCAATATGTCTTGCAGTTCCCAGTTGCAGCTTAGATAACCATAGGTAAATTTTTATTAAATATTTTGAGTTATACTAGATCTATATCGAACAAGTTTGTCAACACCAATAGTTGAGACTTTAGTTTACACCCAATATTAGATAAGAAACTCGAAGAAACCAATTGCAAGTGACATTTTACAGGACAATGACATAGTGATTACTAATAACTATCAACATAATTCATGTGTTTTTTGTAACACCAAGTTTCGGGTATGTTCCTTTTAAAATAAATTAATAATTTGAAGTTGGATTTCTGGTGGCCACAGCATGGTGATGGAATCCCACGACGTGGCCAAGGCAGGAGTTTTCGCGGCCTTTAAGTTGGCGCCACGGTGTGGCCATTGTATATTGACAAACCCTAATCCGGAATTTGAGCCCCTATTTTGTTGAATTAGGTGTCTAAGTCAATAACTAAATTAGTATAATCTTGAATTATTGGCAACGTCCTTTTGGGTTGCCCTCAAACCTAGTAATTGAATATGATGACTTTTAGAGAGAGAGACTGATTTATTGGTTTATTATATGATTAATAAATAGCAATAAATGAATTTGTCAATATATTATGGAAATAATATATTAATTAGAAATAGTAGTATTTAATTAAAAATTAATTACAATTAATTTTGGGATTAATTGGATTAATTAAAGGTGCAGAGACTGTTTGATTATTTATTGAAAGTTGAAGCAAGAAGGCTCTAGGACCTCATGGAATGAGGTGGACGAAAATTAGCTAGGGAAAGCCTAGAATTTTCGTCCATAGGGTATGGATGTGAAGATAAGACAACTTGATTATTATATTAATTAATCTAGGCATTATCATCAGAACCCTAGCTTTGGCCCAAAGTTTCCTTCAGCTATATAAACACCTCCCTGGCCTCATATATTTTGACCACTCCTCCTTCTCAAGAGATAGCTGAAATTTTGTCTCTCCCCTCTCCTCTCTTCAAGTTTCCTAGTTGCTAATGTTGGATGTGAACCATCAGAGGCACAACATTTGTGGTGCTAGTTTCCAAGCAACTACAAGAAGGATTGTTTTGATTGTCTGCTACAACAATCAAAATGTATGTTTTCTCTTGTTAATTTCGAAAATACCTAGGGTTATAGGGTTCTTGTTGTTCAATAGAATGTTACACCAATAGAGTTATGACTAGATCTAAGAGATTGCATTTACCCTTAAGAGTATAAGGATTTATCCACGTTATTACATGCAAAACCCATCATATTTAAGGAATGTGATGGCTAGGGTTGCCCACCCTCAACCTCATTTACTCTCCCTCAGCCTCCATGAGAAAACCCTAGCCTCCTTTGCTTACTCTTGAGTTTGTGTGTGTTTTGGTGGTGTTTTGAAGACGAATAAGGCCATGTTGAGCTTAGTTCTAACAAGCAACTCTCCTCATCTATCTTGAGCATGTTTTTGGATCCTTTTGAGTTCTAAAAATATAATCTCTATGCTTTATATGTATAGATCTAGCTATTTTGCCCCCATATCTTCTTGGTGTGAGAATTTGGATGGTTGAATCTCATAAAGTTTGCAACTTTATGGATCCATGTGATCATTTTAGTGTTATATGTTTCAGATCTGAAGATCTAGGTAGTTTTTGGTCCCATTCTCAAGCTTAAGCTTTTATTTCCATGATTTTGACCTAAAATGGAAGGGACATGCATGTCCATAAATTTGTGATTTTTAAGGCTTGTTGGGAGTGAGAAACTCTTCTGGAAACTTTGGACGAACAACTCTAGGGTTAGGTGCTTAATAGGTGTCTTTTTGTATTTAGCCATCCTTAAGTATCTAGGGTTTGGAATCTTGTCTTGTTGGGGTGTCTTCTGCATAACATCATTAGCAACCTTGCTCTGCATAACATTATCAACAGCCAGCTCTGTATAACATTATTAGCAACCCTGCTCTGCATCATATTACCAACAATAGCTATGTTACATCACAACCGAATCATACTCTCGAGAAGAAATGAGTATCAAGCCAGCCATTGCTGCATAAGTCAATGTCTACCTTATCGTGTAACACCACCATGTCTCTCGTGGTCGAGGTTCGGTCGTTCTTTCTATTTTTTAATGCATTATCACTTTGATTGTGTCTAGTTCCGTGTCATTGGCCACTTACCAATAACATCAGACCGAGGAGGGGGGGCCTGTTGACGTATGGTCCATTAGCATGGCCCAGACGTAAAGGAATGATGCTCTCTTGGCAGCCTTGTCTGGCGCTCGCCTAGCGCCCGGGCGCTCTTGCCCAACTTCTTGCTAATTAGGATGGCCCAAGGCATGACCTAACTTTCCCTTGACCTAACTGTCCCCTATAAATAGAACATAATCTCCTCCATGGAGAAGGAATTTTCCCCTTGGACCCTTTCACCCTCAGACATCTCCCACCTTAGGAGATCAGCATTCATGGCCAAACTCACACCCAACACACCAAGATGGTTCTCTCCAGCCAGGAAGAGCCATATCATCTTTACTAACCGATCTAACTTGATCGTCGGAGCTTGCTCCCGAGGCATAATCCCTAGGGCAACTATAATGATTTTGATGTGATGGCAGCTTAGGTATCTTACAAGAAACTCGTTGACGGCACCACCTCTAGATCTCCGATCCGGATCCAACACACAAGACCCGACGGACCGAGCTCATGTTGCAACACTCTTGTATGCATGAAAATGGACTAAAGTCAGAGACTTTATCCATTAAGGCGTTCCTTTTTACATGGATTTGAAGTTTGGTGTCTTGGATTAATGAAATAAGAACTTAATGGTAAAATAGGGGTTTAGCTCTAGTACGCTGGGCATACCTGGAGATACGTTGCGCGTACCAGGGTTTAAACCCGTATCTGGAAAAGCACCTTCTACGTTGGGCATAGAGGGGAGTACGTAGGGCGTACTCAGCCTAGGTGAAATCTTTGACTTGAGTTTGACCAAGATTTTAACTAAGTTTGACTTAGGGGTATTTTAGGTATTTTGAGCAGTAGCTTAAGACTAGGTTATTGTTTGTTGTATAAGTGACCTATAGAGTTAGCAGTTGGAGTTGTGATCTATTTAGCTATCTTTTCAGACAGTGAGGTGAGTTTTCCTCACTGTACTTGTGGGTCGAAGGTACTAATGCCGACCCACTGGATTATGTATCCTGGTATATTGGATTGATGTTATGTTGGTTATATGTTAGACTGGTAGATCTGTATGATTACATGTGTTCACTGAGTATGTGTTAGACTGGTAGATATGTATGATTATATGTATCTGATGGTTATTATTTGTAATTGTGTATGTCGACATGTTGTGGTTGTGTTGGTTGAGGCGGTCCTGCTTTGTGCTGAAGGTCAAGATACCCGGGGCGATCCGGATATGTTGAAGTCCTGAGAGGTAGTCCAGATAGGTTGTAGGCCCTGCGAGGCGGTCCAGTTAGGCTGAAGGTCGTATTTGCATCTTGTTATCTGTTTGGTGGTGTGTAGTACTTTGGGAGAACTCACTAAGCTTTAGCTTATAATTTGATTGTTATGGTTTCAGGTACTAGATGATTAGGGAAAGGTAAAGGCTTGATCGTACACATCCTTCAGGTTTTATGATATTTGATTTTGGGGAATACTCTGATTCATGATTATAACTTTTAGAAAATATGTTTTGTAATAACTATGGTTGCGGCTTGATTTAAAAAATGAAAATTTTACCTTGATTTTTAGGACGTTACATGTGGACCCAACATGCATGATTGTATATGTTCTATTGTGTGGGGTATTTTGGGGGAACTTACTGTTCTCTGGCTTATAGTTTAAATGTTATGTTCCAGGTACTTTAGATGATTGGGGTAAGGCGAAGGCGTGATCATACACATCCTTCAGTGATATGTTTTGGAGATTTTATGATACTCTGATTTTGGGATAATTATATATGATACTTGGTTCTTGTGACTTGGGTTTTGATCGAAACAGTGATTTTACTTAATTTGAAAACAAAAATTTTGCCTTGATTTTTGGGTTTTTACATTTTTGTAATAAGTTTATAGGTGACATAAACTTTGTTTGATTATTGGGTTTTTTTACAGAGATTGAAGATGCAATACACGATCAAAACGAAAAAGAGTAAAGAAAAATGAATACGGAGGATTAGGAGTTGTTATGTTTTCGTACTTCTTATTTATTTTTTACAAATAATTTCGAATTAAATTATTTTTCTAAGTCATTGGTACTAGTTCTCTATTGGTAAAAATAGTAAAGTAATTGATATTTTTTGGAACTTGACTAATTTGGAAAATATGCTTTGATAGTAACATAACCTTACTCATCAATATTTCATATAGTAAACGTCTAAAATACACAAGACATACTAACCAAAATACACATGACAAGATTAAACAAGACACACAACAAAGTAACAAAACTTTTCTCATCAATATGATTTAGAAGTTGCTACGACTAGGAGTCACAACACATACATGACACACAAGAAACACAACATTGGTTCTAGGGGTTAAATGACCGGAATTTCTGAAACTGATCCCAACACCGAACCGATACTGATCTGGTACTCCCTTCTGGTCTTCACTACTTACTATTTGGCAAAAAATTGTTATGAATCGGTTCGTACCGGTAAAGTACCAACACTCACCCTCAATCATAAGTCTTTATGTTAATTACTTGATTTATACACATGATCATAATTCATAAACTCATGTGTGAAGACTTTAAAAGCTCAATGATGCATGAGTTTGACATGTCTGATCTAACACAAATGAGGTCCTTTCTTTGTATTAAAGTGAAACCAAATGAACAAGGAATTTTCATATGCCAACGCAAATATACATAAGAGTTGTTTGTTGAGTTTTTTTGGCTATATGAAAGAAAGGTTTCTCATCCTACATTGGTACAATGATTAAAGTTTGAGTGGACTCTAAGCTTATAAAAGAAGTTCAATGTTATGGTTTCAAAACACCCCAACCAAAATACACTTGAAGTCTTTGGTTCTTTCTTTCTTATATTTTAGAGTTTAGAAAGTGTTAGTTAACACTTTGAGAGCGTGTAATTGTATTTTTTGGGAGGCTTGAGATATTAGTCTATGTGATTGTAACAATTTATCATATAGTGCACATTTCTCTCTGGAGTCCTGTGGTTTTTTCTCGGGTTTTGGATTTTCCACATATATTCTTGTGTCTCTTTATTTTTCTCTATTATTGTTATTGGGAGAATTATGGAGATTCTTGAGACTATTTCCCCAAAATTGATGTCCCGATTGAAAATGGATAATAGTAATGTAGTTGGATATCCTATTGTACCATGAACAAGACTTTCCTAGAATGAAGAAAGCTCAAAAATTGACTCAACAAAGTTCAAGCAAGTCATTAGGTGCCTCATGCACTTAACTGAGTACTTGATCGGGCATTGTTTATGGTGTAAGTTTCATCAACATGTTTATGTTCTCTTCAACATAAATTCATTAGTTGTAACGTCCCAAAACTCAGAACCAAAAATTTTGTTTTTATATTAAATAAACCATCAACCAACATGTTTGTCAAAACCATAAAGTATTCAGAGAATATCTAAAAACATCCCAAAAGTACATCAGAGTCAATGAAGTGGAAAACCATGGTGTGCACAATGCGATCATTCCGAGCTCTTCCCCTTCGAACTAGAAGTACCTGACACATAAACTGAAAAAATAAGTACAAAGCTTAGCGAGTTCCCCAAAATATCGCATACCATACATATACGTCAGCTCAAGGCTGTATCGGGTCTATTTCACCACAGGGTCTATTTCACCCCTGAGTCTATTTCAACTCATATGTCAGCCCAAGGCTATACCATGTCTATTTCACCTTCGAGTCTATTTCAACTCATATGTCAGCACAAGGCTGTACCGGGTCTATTTCATCCCCGGGTCTACTTCACCCCATATATATATATATATATATATATATATATATATATATATATATATATATAGCAAACAGGCATACAACACATACAACAGAAGTCACAAAGACTACGAGCACACGATCCCTGGTGTTCTACAGTATAGTGAGCAAACGCACCTCTCAGTCTGAAAGATCGTTGAACAGGACACTGCTCCGAACATGCTCTATCGGTCACCTCTCAATCACCTCTCAATCACCCGAGTCAACTTAGCGTACACAAGTCTTGACCAGAAACGGGGTGTTGACCTCGTACCCCCTGCGTACCATATTGTACGCCTAATGTACGAGCAACCATCATTTCCTTTTATTAAGGGGTTAATCCCTTAATCTCTTTCGTCTAAATTCCAGATCTAGTCCTCAACTGATGTCCTTAATGTCACACCCCCAAACCGAATTGGCAGAAACATTCGGGGGCGTTGGACGTCATGTCAAGTATCACAACACATGCAATATAGTAATCAAAGTACAACAACCATTGAATTAATAGTATAAGTTTTTTTACATAGGTTACATTTAGCAACAACATCAAAAGTAGATATAGAGGATAACATAAGATGCAGCTCGGTACCAGGCTGACTTCGCAAAAGCTCCGGGAGTGTACCTGTCTACTGACGACCTGAGAATACAAGTTATTTTGAAAGAGAGGATCAACATTTTAATGCTGGTGAGTTCATAAGTATATTAATGACATTGATATAAATACATGTTTTTCCTCAAAATAATCTCATTAGATGATTGTGATAAAAGTTTATAAAGTATATGAATTCCTTCCAGAAAATCCTATATTTTCTAATAAAAGTAGTCTCCTACCAAGACTCGACTGTTTCATGTTTAAAAGAATGAGTTTCTCTACTAAAAGCAGTCTTCTACCAAGACTCGAGTGTTTCATGTTTAAAAGAATGAGTTTCTCTACTAAAAGCAGTCTTCTACCAAGACCCGACTGTTTTGTGTTTAAAGAGCATTTTTCCCAAATGTTACTATCATTATCAAAATATAGTTTTACATTATCGTTTTATGTCAAAAACGTTCCAAGTTTAATGTATTAGGGAAAATATTATAGTACCGTAGTTTTATATGTAGAAACTATTGTGGTACTAATTACCTTAAGGCCATGAATTATAAGGTAAATGTGAAGATACTCGTAACCATACTGATTGACGGGTGTAAACACGACGATTTGCTGGCGTCGAAATAAATGTGACATTTGTCACCCCTTGGCTTGGTCGTCCGGGACTGTAGCTAGCAGTCAGGATGTGGGATGGTCTGTCCCGTATAGATCTATACACACAATGCTCGCTCTCCCTCCAGGAGACTTTGGTTACCAACTCGACAACGGTGAAATCCGCGTCATGAGGATGTATCTCATGCTCTGATTGCTATATACGTTTCTTTTTACTAAAAGTACATGTTTTTAGAATATTGATATAGCTAGTTTCTCTTCATAAAAGTTATTGTTGGTTTCTAAACTATACCTACTATAGTTTACTTGAGAGGTTATCTAGGTACCTTTGCTACCCAAAGGCGCTGAACTTAAGTAACGTTTTAATATCTAAACACATATACATAATATATAACTAGGGTTTCAACGACACTCGGACAAATAACCGGGTACTCTAAGTCCACAACCAAACAAGGAACAGGAAGTAAAGTGAGTTATCAGTCCTAAGTCCTTCAAATCCTACTTATATAACTATATCTGTATAGACATGGTTTTAACAATAATATAAGTTTAAAAGGCTTTGATAAAAAGTTTAGTAGTTTAAAAGAGATTTAAAAACAGTTTGAAAACCTTTAGCTCGATAAAACAGTTTAATATGCAAAAATCTATTTTATTGACAGTTATTAATCACATGTGATTGATATAATAACTACATAATTCAACTTGTATCCCCCCCCCCCCATAAAAGTATTTAAAATCGTTTCAAAGGTTGATTAAGGGGTATGAACTCACCTGAAGTGAGTAACTCGAAAGAAAGATTGATATAGGATCGCCGAGTGTCGAATGAAGTCGTGAGCACAACCGGATCCTAGTTTAACATGTAATAACACATATATGAATACACTTAGGGTATATAACCACTAATAGACACATGGACACACCTTAGGGACATGAAAACACTTAGAATTAAGTGTTACGAACACCTATTGAAGTCCCGAAATGAGTGTAGGGCCTTATATTTGAGTGTAAGGCCACCAAACTCGACTTTTATGTGTGTGCGGCCAGGTGTACGGCCAGGGTGTGCGGCCGTACACTCCCTATGAAGGTATACAAATCGATTTTCCAAGGCTTTGGGATGATTCTAGGAAGGTATTTTGGCCGATTCTTAGCTTGGATAAGAGTTTAAGTCCATTTTAGGACCAAAATAAGTGTGTACGGTCACACATGATGTGTGTGCGGCCGTACACACATGAACATCATCTAAGATGATGATTTCATGGATCAAAGTCGGAGAAAGGCTTTCTTATGTGTTGACTCAATGATCTAGCGATGAATACTCACTTGTTTTGCCGATTGGAGATGAAAACTCGAAGGATTCTTGAGAGAGAATGTTCCAGATTTGAAGGAGTGGGAAAAGGGGTGTAAGGTTGGCTAAGTGTTCAATATATAGGGTCGAGTGTGAGGCTGGAGGGTGTACGGCTGGCTGTGTGCGCACACACCTTCTTTGGTGTGTTTGGACCGATTTTGTGATGCTACACACTTTCTAACCCTTCCTATGACTCATATCTAGGTTATACTAAGCCTAGGACACTCATATAGACCCATAATTTCGTTAAAAGATAGCAAAACGAAGGCTGACACTCGGCTGAGTTGAATAGCTGAACTTTACAAGACAAGGATTTTTGGGTTGTCACATCATCCCCCCGTTAGAGGGAATTTCGTCCCGAAATTAGAATCTTAACGAACACTCAAGGATGGATACGAAAGATGTGGATACTTCATGCTCTAGCTGATCCGCCCGTTCCTTAGGGGAATCAGGTTCATACTGAGTTTTAGCGAATTTTTGTTACGAGGTATAGTTTCTTCTTCGATCTCTGGGCCACACGGGATAAGGTTTCATCGGTTCCCTTTACTAAGCTAGATTTCTCCCGTTTCCTTTAACAAACGTGGCTCTGGTTTCCATGGATCTAATCGAGAAAATGGTGAGAGTTTTGTCGGGTACTCCTGGTTCATTCGCTGAGACGTGGATAGATTAGGGTGGAATTTATGGAATTCCTAAGGTAGTCTGGGTCTGACGGATACTGGACCAATTCTATCAAGAATCTCTAATGGTCCTCAGTTCTTTGGAATATAGAAGGTTTTAGTACCTAAAACATAATGTACTTCCACGGTGAGATCACCACTTGGCGTGATCGCCATTCTGAAGTTCCAAAAGTTTTCTCTTACTGGAGGTGTAGTCCTTCTGATTGGTTCTTAGGAGTCTCAGGTCGTCTTCGGATTCGTATTTCCTACTGGTTGGCTTTCGGAGGTTTTCTGGATCATTGAAGGTGCTGACTATATGCTGGCATCTATTGGTTGCGTGGCATCTACCTCAGCCCAGTGCAGAAAGGACCTGCACTTTCGACTCATGAGGTGCTTCTAACGGAATATCTCAAACGTCAGGATGATAGAGGGTTTTACCAGATGATGCTTAGATAACTCCAATTTCATCATAGTCTAATAGATTCTTTCACAGCATGATCCCTAATCGGAAGGAATCGTTCTCTCATTCGGTTTGTTGTTTCATGGATAACAGTCTCTGATTAGGGCTAGCTTTGCCCTTAGAGATTTTCTGAAGTGATTGACTATTTCGGGAGGTGGTTCTACTATCTCTTTAGAGATAATCTTCCTTGGAACACCTAGTAGTCTAACAAATCTCTATGACATGCTCCATTAGTTTTTCCATTGTGTCTGCTTCCTCAAGTTTGTAGGAAACGCGCGATCTTGTATAACCCGTAGACTAACACCTAGACTGGTGTCGAGTCCACAATCTCTATATGACCTGGGTTATAAAGCTTTACGCAACTTGCTGTCTACTTTTCTCAAGTATTCCTGGTCGTGGAGGTAATAATGTGGTCCTTAGTATCTTAGTATTAACTTTGGTGTGTGTAGACCATCATCTACGTGGCGACGGTAACTTTCCTCGTGAGATGAGACACTAGTATAACTATTTCGGGTCTAGTCGCCTCTCGTCTGGATCTGGATGAATGGAGTGCTTGAGTAGTGCGAGCTTCCTTTGCAACTACTCTTCCGATGTTACCGAGTTTCTCTATCTAGATTAAATCTAGATGGCATATGACTCTGTCACCCAGAATTTCTAATTCCTCATCCATTCCGCTCAGAGTTTAACCTATCACAGCTTTCCAGGTTTTCTTGGCTCACTGCTGAGACGCCTTAATTTTTGGGATCAGACGTGGATGAATGGTCGTAGTCAATGCTTTGACTCTTACGACTTGAGTTACTCTTCTCGACTGAGGGTGTCAGTTACTATGTTGGCTTAACCGGGATGACAACAAATTTCGAATTTGTAGTCATTTTAATAACTCAACCCACAGTTGTTTTCTTGAATTCAGCTCCCTTACCTACGGATATACGATGAAGGGTTTTATTTCAAAGTTCATGATAGACCTCATACTCGGCTCAACTATTATTACTTTGTGTATACGAGTTGTATATAATTGAGATTGACAGGATGTTCAAATGTGTGGCCCCACCCCAAACCCACAACCAAACAAGGAACAGGGAGTAGGGCGGAAACACACATCTTAAATCTTATCGATCTAGATTATATACCACTCTAATGTATATACTTAGTAGTAGTAAGTTAATCCCATGAGTTCTTACTCTTGATTCACGAACTTGATCGTGCGATGCAAGTGGTCTTTGGTGGGTGTCGAGACCACCAAATAAAAAAAAAACTAAATACGACGACATACAAAAATAAATTGTAGTAGCGGTAATAGGGATCGAATCCACAGGGATTGGTTCGAATCAAATCTATGCATTCAGTTTCTACGAAATAAAAAAATATAATATAAAATGATGTGGGGGTTTTCAAAACGTTAAATGCGATAAAAACTATTTCACAAAAATAACAAAAATGGAAAAATACAAAATCTATAAAATAAAACGTTCCAATATCGGGATAAATCACAAGTTCAATTAGTTGACTAATCATCATAATTTTGTGGTGCAATGAGTTTAATGGATACTAATTTGGCTATAGCAATCTAAGAAGCTTGAGATCACCTAGACTTTTCTTAGTTAATACAATGGTTAGAGAAGCTCATAACACATTTTCTTAGTTAAAGTCACAATTTCCATGAAGCATGTAATTAATGAAAATTAACTAGCATTAAGATTTAAAAGTCACCAAATCCAAGAGGAGTCAAAATGTTTTCACTACCATGTTGGAGAAAATATTTTCATGATTGTGTGAAAGAAAAACAATCACAATAACCAATTGTTGCTTGTTAATTTGAAGATCTATTACGTAATCAATAAATTAACCAACTAATTAATTATTCACATATCTAAACTCATGATTAAAGACATATGAACATAAATCACATAAAACTATTTCATAGAATGGCATCAAAATCACATAAAACTATTCTTAATCAATTAACTGTTCCATAGATTCACCCAATATTGAAAATAAAAACTAACTAGACAAAATAATAATAACAATAAAAATGATAGAAATTATACCAATACCGATTACGAAACGAAGATAACAAAGCTTCTTGAAATCGTCACTTCTTGTTGCTCTAAAAACTTCATCCATAATCCAAGTATTAATACAAAAATTAACCTAACCTAATCTAATTAAAAAAATAAATAACTCATTAACAAATTATGATTGTAAAATCATAAATGCAATATTCCAAAAATATAGAAAGAAAAATAAAGAGATAACACAAAAGAAAGAATCACTCTCCCTCTTGCGCCGCATCTCGCCACTCAACTGCCGGCGAAAAATATGAATTGTGATGCCTCCTCTTTTCTTTGTGCCCTTCATTTGTTTCCAGCTACACAAAAAGCCAAATTGGGCTCAATTAAAATGAAAGATGGGCTGCTGGATAAATAAACATAATGGGCTGCTTAATTCTTCATTTGTGGGCTAGACTCTACGTATTAGGCTGCCATATTAAATCTTCGTATTGGGCTGCCTAAACTAAAGCTGGCATCAATCGGTGCTGCTGTTCACAAGGCCGAAAACCCGACCAAAACATGTCCGAATCAGCTCATTTTTTGTGAGATTGAAGATCAACGAGTTGGAAAGATGCTCGTAAAATTTCAGCTAAATCGGGACAATGTTTGCCCCTCCGTCTGATCGCTTGAAGAAAGCCGCGCAAAGCTGTCGAAATCCGAAAAATTAATTTATATCGTTTTGTTTTTCTTTTCGCTTCCGGATTTTGCTACGAGACTTCAATCGTGGTTGCAAGGAATTCAATGTGGCTTTAACAATTCTCCAAAATACCATATTGCTCGAACAAATCTACACAAAAAAACTTAAACGAGTAAAAATATTCAAAACAATAAATCTAACGATTTAATGCAAAAAGAATATTAAAAATGTTAAAACTAAAAGAAAACGATTGCTAAAATATATACAAAAAATCGAGTTATCAAAATCCCCCAAGCTTAACCTTTCCTTGTCCTCAAGGAAATCAATATGGAAACGTCAAACCGAAGAAAAAAAAACAAAAATAAAAATACAACAAATGCAAATTTATCAAAACTAATAATTTTTTTTTCAAATACTTTATATATAAAAAAAAAACTTGACCAAGATTATGTAAGTTGCAATTAAGACACCGACTTAATGATCATGCAAAAAAAAAAAACCCAACTTATACCCAATTGTTGAAACAAAAAAACGGAAATTAGAAATTTCAACAAAATTGAGATAAACAACATAACCACTAAGCTTAACATGCGAAATTTCAACAAACAGACATTAACTAAATAAACATAAAGTACATTCTAAAAACAAATTATCATACTAATGCAACATGAGAATGCTAAAAAAAAGTTTTTTTTTTTGACGTATAAAAACATGAAATTAACTAATACAATGCATAAAAAATTATCCTAAATGAAAAAAATGAAATGATGAAAAATAAAATAAATAAAGCATCCTCCCCCAAGCTTTGAACATTTCCTTGTCCTCAAGGAAAATAAGAACGAGAGAAAACGGGAATGACAAAACAAACAAAATAAAAAGAATGAACATCTTCGGTAGCAAATCAAAACAACACCGTTTAGAAATAAAAACATCAATTTAGATTTAAGAATCACATTAAGGGACGAACATTTGTTACACTTCTAGCAAAAGGACACATATGAAAGAGCTACAAAACTATTTATGCATACTTCACTAATATGGCGCACATGACATGATTTATGGTCCGATCTAGCATTCACATCACAAGAGGTTGTCCCCCATTTGCATACCACTCACCATTCACAATTCTCTTTCAACTCGAGGAACAAGATCAAGAAAAATATCTCGAATCTAAAGGACAAAAGAGAAACGAGCTATATACAAAGGTTGGCAAAACTACAATCATCTAAAGGTACTAGCGCTCCTATCAAAATGTGATCCATGTAAAGTGAATGCTCAAGCAAAATATGATCAAGTAGTGCTATTATAGTTACCAACAAAATATGAATTCTAGCCTAAAAATACATCAAAACGGAAATTGGATATATAAGAAGAAGTCTAATCTAAACATCTAATAAAAGAAAAAAGAATGCAACTCGCTTGGCCCGACCCTTTTCATTTTTTTTCATTTTTTTCTATTTTTTCGTTTTTTTTTTCATTTTTTTTACTATTTTTTTACCTTTTTTTAGACAACAAAACCCCAAAGATACAATTACAAATACAAATGCTTGAGCTACTAACAAAAAATCTATAAAAATACAATTAAGGAAATACTAAAAACATCTAACTATATTCGCATTTTATGATTGCGATAATATCCGACTTTTCAAAACAATTTTTTTTTCTTAAAGATTTTTAAAGACTAAAATCCACAAAAGTAAAGTTCAAACTTCACATAAGATCAAAACTTGACTTCTCCAAACAAAAATAAACACATATGAGACTTTACATAACACATACTAAATACTAGACTTCTACCAAAAATAGTCAAAATTTAGTATAATTTTTTTTTTCGAACGACATTTTAAAACAACTTGACTTTGATTTACAAAACACAAAAATAACTACATAGACACACTTACATAAACAAAAAGAACAATACTAAAAAGGGGTAGTCGTCTCTTTTTTTCAATTTTTTTTTTGTTTTGTTTTTTTTTTTTTTTTTTTTTGGGCTCACTTTTTTGGTTTACCAAGGAGTTATACAAATATTACTTCAAATAAAAATATAAAGCAAAACTATATACAAGCTACAACTAGCAAAACTAACTAACAAAGCTAAGAACGAAAGCTAAGTATTACTATCGTGGATACTTGGACCGACATGATTGACGCTGAATGCTGGGGGTCCTGATGTTTTGGAATAATGTACTTTTCATGAACGGATTTCTCACGAGGCCTCTCTATAACCACCTAGTATACACTAGTCATGTATAATTAAGATTAAAAGGACTGTTGACCGAGCGACTTCGCCCTAAATCCACAACCAAACAAGGAACAGGAGATAAGGCCGCATCACTCACTCGAGGTCTATCAATCCTAATTATAAATGGTCTTAACGTATATACCAAGCCATCATAGCTTTATCTGATGGGTTTTTAAGTTTTACAACAGTACTGCGACTTTTGCCTTAACGAGGGAGTAATTACATTTAGAATTGATTATTTAAAGTTTTCGATTAGCTACTTAAGGTTGAGAAGCGTACCAAAATTTTACCGGGTTCCTTGATGTTCCTCTAGGTATTAGGGTTAAACTCCTCCTGCGTCTTTGTCATTTCTTTCAGTTGGGCAGTCCCTCTTGAAATGCCCAATTTCACCACATAGGTGGCATATTGGACTGGTCCCAACATTGGTGGTTGATGTAATGAACTCAACCGGAGTTCTGCAGTTGCGAGCGGTATGCCCCTTCATGTTGCACCTAACGCAGAAGGGTTCTCGACAGACTCCATAATGATGGTAGTTACACTTGTTGCAGTGGAGGAAGTTTCCTAAGTATGGTCTTCTTGGTGTCGAGACAGGCGGGTTGACAGGGGTATTGACTACCTCAGCTTGCTACCATGCGGAAGGTCCTTGAGTCGAGGTACTCCCCTTCTCGTTCTCAAACTTTCTTTTCAGGGGATTAGGTTGGAGTTCTTGGGTGGCTTTACACACCGGTGCTGGTTGCTGCTGTCCATTGCTATGATCGGGATTCCCGATAGTGCTCCTGCTAACATTTGCGTTGTTAGCATTCAGGTGAGCCATGACAGCTGTTATGGCTACTGAAACTGCAGCTTGGACGTAGCTTCATCGATCTGAAGAGTCAGTGTCTTGCTAGCGGGTTGGTTACGTTTCTTCGGAGGCATGGTTTTTCCTACACGATGAGGAACACAAGTTGATGAGAGACGATGGTTACCCCTAGACGTATCTTTCTTTACTATAATAGGCATAAATTTTTCCCGCGCTTTGAGCTATGGTTCTCTAAGTGTCGACCTACATCCCTATGATGCAGTCCTGGTAACAGGGTAGAAGTAAGTGTATCGGAAAGCCATAAATCGGGTGTCGTTCCAACTAAGTTATATTTATATTGGAGAGGTTCACTCTCCGGCTTTGAAATGATTTGAAAGAACTTCGGAACGAAGATTACACAAGAAAAAGACTCATGAAAGTTTAGGGCTAAACACTCTCAATTGAGATTTTGTGATCCGATCTATTTATCTTAGTCGCGACAGGAAAGACGATTTGCCTAACACATAGTGTGAGTAGTGTAACCACTAACTCACTAAGTCGTATTAATTTATGGGTTATTAGTGTGACTTTATAGGGGTAGAACACTTCTCGGGTTTCATACATTGGCTCCTTCTGTTCTCCGTTTACTCTTGACTGGAATAAACGTTGGTTTTCTTTGGGTACTTATATAGGGTTCTCTTCTCCTGTAGACATATTGAATTTCCGCTCCGTCTTATTTCCGATTCTGACTATGATCGTCATCACTTCATAATGGATGATTGGAATCTCGGAAGTTCAGGCGAATTTCCCACCGATGTCCCTAAAAGGTACAGGCACATGGTGATTTCAATAGTCTCATCGCTGTTCATTTATTTCCTACTTGGAAATCTTCTCAATGAACCTCTTCTGGGTCTTTATCGACTCCTATGCCGATTACTGAAGTGGATAAGGTTTTCTAAAGGGGTTTATGCGAGAATGGGAATGTCTAAAGAATCTTAAGAGATTATTAAAACATTTTAATGTGTGATCCATATCGATTCCTTCTATAATTACATAGTGTACACAAATCATATATAACTTAGATCTAATAGGCCTTCGAATATGTGATACTACTCTATATCCACATCCAAACAAGGAAAAGGAAGTAGAGCGAAACCACACATTCTTAGTCTATGAGATCCTCGCTATATATAACATTGGGAGCATACACTCTGTAATCATAGACCTATCAATAAGGGTCTTTTTAGTTTTCACGCAAGGTTATTTATGGTTCCTAAAATACTCCTATAACATTTTAATTACATGTTTGATTCTAGAATTTCTGGACATGTTTTCTGGTTTATTGTTAGTCTATAGTATCATAAAATACTCCTATAGTATTTTAAACTTTATGTTCGGCTCTAGCATTCCTATATGGTAAGTTTCAGATTCATTGCAACACCACCATCACTCCCAAACACACGTTGGTCGCATCTCGAATAAATATAGTTGATCAGGCTACATTTATTCCAGCTTACAATTACATAACTGCCCAGGTTTGACGGTAATGCTAAACATCCAAAGACTTTTATTCTTGTTCTTCTTGTGATACTTGTTCTAGTATATATATTCTGGATGTACTTATACTTTTGTAAAATATGGTTATATTTTAAAATATAACTCTTGGTCAGAGTGTTTTTATCCCATTATATTTATAGGTTGTATATCTTTTATGATTTGATATACTGATTTCACTATAAACAATGCTCTGATACCAATCTGTCACACCCCCAAACCGAATTGGCTGAAACATTCGGGGGCGTTGGACGTCATATCAAGTATCACAACACATGCAATATAGTAATCAAAGTACAACAACCATTGCATTAATAGTATAAGTTTTTTTTACATAGGTTACATTTAGCAACAACATCAAAAGTAGATATAGAGAATAACATAAGATGCAGCTCGGTACCAGGCTGACTTCGCAAAAGCTCCGGGAGTGTACCTGTCTACTGACGACCTGAGAATACAAGTTATTTTGAAAGAGAGGATCAGCATTTTAATGCTGGTGAGTTCATAAGTATTTTAATGACATTGATATAAATACATGTTTTTCCTCAAAATAATCTCATTAGATGATTGTGATAAAAGTTTATAAAGTATTTGAATTCCTTCCTGAAAATCCTATATTTTCTAATAAAAGTAGTCTCCTACCAAGACTCGACTGTTTCATGTTTAAAAGAATGAGTTTCTCTACTAAAAGCAGTCTTCTACCAAGACTCGAGTGTTTCATGTTTAAAAGAATGAGTTTCTCTACTAAAAGCAGTCTTCTACCAAGACCCGATTGTTTTGTGTTTAAAGAGCATTTTTCCCAAATGTTACTATCATTATCAAAATATAGTTTTACATTATCGTTTTATGTCAAAAACGTTCCAAGTTTAATGTATTAGGGAAAATATTATAGTACCGTAGTTTTATATGTAGAAACTATTGTGGTACTAATTACCTTAAGGCCATGAATTATAAGGTAAATGTGAAGATACTCGTAACCATACTGATTGACGGGTGTAAACACGACGATTTGCTGGCGTCGAAATAAATGTGACATTTGTCACCCCTTGGCTTGGTCGGCCGGGACTGTAGCTAGCAGTCAGGATGTGGGATGGTCTGTCCCGTATAGATCTATACACACAATGCTCGCTCTCCCTCCAGGAGACTTTGGTTACCAACTCGACAACGGTGAAATCCGCGTCATGAGGATGTATCTCATGCTCTGATTGCTATATACGTTTCTTTTTACTAAAAGTACATGTTTTTAGAATATTGATATAGCTAGTTTCTCTTCATAAAAGTTATTGTTGGTTTCTAAACTATACCTACTATAGTTTACTTGAGAGGTTATCTAGGTACCTTTGCTACCCAAAGGCGCTGAACGGAAGTAACGTTTTAATATCTAAACACATATACATAATATATAACTAGGGTTTCAACGACACTCGGACAAATTATCGGGTACTCTAAGTCCACAACCAAACAAGGAACAGGAAGTAAAGTGAGTTATCAGTCCTAAGTCCTTCAAATCCTACTTATATAACTATATCTGTATAGACATGGTTTTAACAATAATATAAGTTTAAAAGGCTTTGATAAAAAGTTTAGTAGTTTAAAAGAGATTTAAAAACAGTTTGAAAACCTTTAGCTCGATAAAACAGTTTAATATGCAAAAATCTATTTTATTGACAGTTATTAATCACATGTGATTGATATAATAACTACATAATTCAACTTGTATCCCCCCCCCCCATAAAAGTATTTAAAATCATTTCAAAGGTTGATTAAGGGGTATGAACTCACCTGAAGTGAGTAACTCGAAAGAAAGATTGATATAGGATCGCCGAGTGTCGAATGAAGTCGTGAGCACAACCAGATCCTAGTTTAACATGTAATAACACATATATGAATACACTTAGGGTATATAATGTCACATCCCCAAACCAAGGATGACGGAAACGTCCGGGGGTGGAGGACTTCATGTATAGTATCACAACAACGAGTATAATAGTGCTCAAAGTAAATACAACCATCATAAATATAATTGAAAAGATTACACCATAGAATAAGTTTACATGTTTCGAAATCAATTACATTATGATGACAAAATGAACTATTTGACGATTTATCGTCCCATCCTCAAAATGCCGTTGTTTTTCCTGTTTCACCGATTTCCTGAGAATACAAGTAGTTATGAAAAAGTGTCAACAATTAAGTTTGTGAGTTCATAAGAGTTTTGTTTGAGAAAAAAACTGTTTTCCTTGTAAAAGCGACAAAGTATGTTTCCAGAAAATCCAATATTTTCTTTATTAAGTGAAATGAATGCTTCTATGTTATGCGATAATGAACCCTAGAAAGGCCCATAGATTTCCTTCTATCATCGCCCAGTGTATATAAGTTATATAAAATTTAAGTTAAATAAACCGTCGAATATAATGGGTCTGCCCTAGGTCCACAATCAAACAAGGAACAGGAAGTAAGGCGGGCCCACCAATTCTAAGTCGATTATGACTAGATTCTTATATAACTCTAGCATATACACTTAGCAATTATAGCTGAAGTCTAACAATTCTAGATGAAATATAGTTTTAACAGAGATATGATTCCAAAGAAAATCCTATATTTTCCTTATAAAAGTTATGTGGTCCTAAATCCGAGGACCGGAAATAAACAAGTATTTTACATACTTAAAGATATAAAAGTGGTTTTAAATCGGCATAAAACCCTTTTTAAAGTTGAAGTTTCCATGTAAACTTGAAAGATTGTTAACTACCTATGTGAGTCGTTATAACCATACTATGACAAGAAATAACCTGCACAACGTTTTTCAGACGTTAAGATACTATGACTCTTGTCACCCGTAGACCTGCAGGTCCCGCTGTAGCTAGCAGCAAGGTATGGGGTGTCAAACCCAATATAGATCTATACACAATTATCACGCTCTCCCTACAAGAGACTCTGGTTATAACTTACAGGAATTGGGATCTCGTACTCGAACGTACGGGGAGAGAATTGCCTCACAACCTAAGTTAACTAGTTTACACATAGTTTGATATTAAAACCTCTTCCGTGAAGGAAGTAAAATCACCTTTTCTGAATAAATTAGTGATATGAAATCCTTAAACTATTACTATTATAGTTTATTACGTAAGATATGAAAAACCTATTTATTTTGAGAGTAAAACCTTTTTCATGTAGTAAAAATCCATAAACTATGCTTATTGAAGTTTATTATATGTATTCGAAATAAATGAGTAAACCTTATCATGAATGACTAAATTTCAGTTTATGATGATAAACTAACAACAAAATACATTCAATATTTAGAACTTATTGTTATACACTTTGCTCAACATAATACAAAGTGTTATGAAAGTTATAAGCTGTTAACTAGTTTTTAATCTTTCTACACTGTTTTTAGAGAAATTATAGAAAAATCATACGAAGTCTAAAACTGAATCCGTAAATTCTGAGAGTTCACAAAATGTGTCTAGTTTATTCATAATTTTTATTATGATTTTTGAAAGTCTTTAACTTGTGTTAAAATGTTCATATTCACAGACTGGTCCGAATTCGTTTCTGAAATGATAGACAGTTTTGTAAAAATCACCATAAATTGTAGAAAAATCGTATGGAGATGTGCAAGTAGTCATTTTAAAGGTATGAACCTGAGCTATTTGCAACTAATACAGTTTTGAAAACTAAAATGTTTAAGTTGACCAAAACAGTCCGTGAATGGAGATGAACTTTTCTAATGAAGGCTGTTAAATGAGTTTACTTGTGTTCTTGGTGTTTTAACTTGTATTCCCCCCCTTAAAACTTAAGAAAACATGAAAAGATAGGGGTATAAACTCACCTTATGTGTTCTTAGAGGATGGATGTTGGAGAAGAGAAGTGTTCAACTCAAGAACACTTAGAAGATGCCTTGATGAATCGAGAACCTAACATGAAGGTGACGATGTTTGTGTAAGATTCCTATGATTTTGAGTAGAAGGATGTGAAATAATCATAAGAAGAATGAATTATACTTACCAAGAGTGGAATAAAGCTTGATGATCAGCCTTGGAAGTCTCGAAATTGAGAGAGAATGGTGAGAGAATTTGAAGTGTGATCCTTGGAGGAAAAATGAGAGAATGAAGGAAGTGTGAGGAGAGATGGTGGGTTGTCCAGCTCTTAGGACGTGGGAATGGCTGGAGATTGATGGAAAAGTACAAGGAAGTGACTAGGTATGGTGGGGAGGGGTGTGGGTTGGTCATGGAGTGGGTATGGGTGGTTGCTTGTGTCATGAATCAAAGAAAAGTCAACACTCCACCTCAAGATCTTACTTAATAGATTTTATTCTTAATTAAGGATTTCCCTAAAAATATGCTGAATTTATGAATATATGGGGTCTTATATGTCAAAATATAAGTTTGGGTGAAAATCCCTCGTTAAAATAATTAAAAACAGGCTTAAAACGGAGTCGTGGTCGAAAACCGGGTGGAAAGTGGCAAATCCGAAGTCAGGGCTTGGTTTCGGGTCTTAGCAGCCTTAGAACCGGAGTGGGGTTTGGCCGCTGAAGTGGATCCGAAGGGAAAACGGACTGCGGTCCGAGCAGGTACCGCAGGCGGCTCGTCAGGAGGAGTTCGGATGCGGCGTTCCAAGTCCGATGGCTGCGGTCCGAGGGCTGCGGCTGGATGGCTGCGGCTCGGTGGCTGCGGCTTGATGGTTGTGGCTACTCAAGGAGACTCCGGTCTTGCTTCTTGGGCTTCGGCTCAAGGAGTGTTTGGTCCCTATAGAGGGACTTCGGCCCTAAAAGGCTATTTTCCAATGTATCTTCCCGTTTCGAATGATTTTTCACCAAGTCAAGTGTCGGGATGTCCCAAATGATTACAAAAAGATAAAAAGAGGTTTTGAGAGAGATTTGGGAGAGATTTGACATACTTGGAGAGATTTCACATACTTGGAGAGATTTGGGAGAGATTTCACATTCTTGGAGAGATTTCACATACAGAGAGAGATTTGGGAGAGATTTCACATTCTTGGAGAGATCTGGGAGAGATTTCACATTCTTAAAGAGATTTCTCATACAGAGAGAGATTTTGGAGAGATTTCACATTCTTAAAGAGATTTCTCATACAGAGAGAGATTTTGGAGAGATTTCACATTCTTGGAGAGATTTCTCATACAGAGAGAGATTTGGGAGAGATTTCACATTCTTGGAGAGATTTCTCATATAGAGAGAGATTTGGGAGAGATTTCACATTCTTGGAGAGATCTGGGAGACATTTCACATACTTGGAGAGATTCCTCCTACTTAGAGAGTTTTGGGAGAGTTAGAGTGGAAGAGATTGGAAGAGACTTCTTTTGTGACCTTTTTGAGTGTTTTGGCTCCGTAATTCAAGGTTTGTAAACCTCGTTAAGTCTTGTTATGATTGTTATATGCTCTCGAGGGGTATGGAATAATGTTTTATCGAGTAGATTCATCACTTGCCCTGATTAGGGTTTAGAATTTCCGAACACGTGAAAACTCTAAGTGATACTTTGTATTAAGATTGCGAGTTGTTCAATAAGAAACATAATGGAAACCCTAATGTATAAGGGTTAGATGAGTTGACCGGTTTGACTCGTTGACTTTGGTTGACTTTGACTTGGCCAAAAATTGACGGTTGTCACATATAACCACTAATAGACACATGGACACACCTTAGGGACATGAAAACACTTAGAATTAAGTGTTACGAACACCTATTGAAGTCCCTAAATGAGTGTAGGGCCTTAGATTTGAGTATAAGGTCACCAAACTCGACTTTTATGTGTGTGCGGCTAGGTGTACGGCCAGGGTGTGCGGCCAGGCCTGTGTGCGGCCGTACACTACCTATGAAGGTGTCCAAATCGATTTTCCAAGGCTTTGGGATGATTCTAGGAAGGTATTTTGGCCGATTCTTAGCTTGGATAAGGGTTTAAGTCCATTTTAGGACCAAAATAAGTGTGTACGGTCACACATGATGTGTGTGCGGCCGTACACACATGAACATCATCTAAGATGATGATTTCATGGATCAAAGTCGGAGAAAGGCTTTCTTATGTGTTGACTCAATGATCTAGGGATGAATACTCACTTGTTTTGCCGATTGGAGATGAAAACTCGAAGGATTCTTGAGAGAGAATGTTCCAGCTTTGAAGGAGTGGGAAAAGGGGTGTAAGGTTGGCTAAGTGTTCGATATATAGGGTCGAGTGTGAGGCTGGAGGGTGTACGGCTGGCTGTGTGCGGCTGGCTGAGTGTGCGGCCGCACACACCTTCTTTGGTGTGTTTGGCCCGATTTTGTGATGCTACACACTTTCTAACCCTTCCTAAGAATCATATCTAGGTTATACTAATCCTAGAACACTCATATAGACCCACAATTTCGTTAAAAGATAGCAAAACGAAGGCTGACACTCGGTTGAGTTGAATAGCTGAACTTTACAAGACAAGGATTTTTGGGTTGTCACACTTAACCATAAAGTTTCCAACTTTATGGTCTTGCATGGCCATTAAGTGCTCAATACCAAAAACCCTAACTTCTTAACTCTTTAAGACATCCTAGCTCATGCATGGAAGGAAACTAAGGTACAAGATTATATTTTTATGGTTCCTAATAAATCCATAATGGATAAAGTTTCCAACTTTATCCATTAGGATGGTCCAACTAACCAATATATAGTCTTTAAGTCTCAAAGGGACCAAAAGTGCATCTTTTCTAACTTAATCCATTAAGTCCAAGTCTCAAGCCTTTAGATCTGAATCAATATAATGTTTATATGGATAAAGTTTCCAACTTTATCCATAACAAGGTCACAAACTTTCAAGATCTAAACTTTATGCACTAAAGTGACCAAAAGCTCATAACACCCAAGACTAGCTAAATCTATCAAATGCATCATCAAGATTCAAACTTTATACATCTAGAAGAAAGATCAAGGTGAGAAAAGTCTGGATGTACAAGCTCCAATGAAACCAATACTTCTCCAAAGAGCTCCGTCTTCTCCAAGATGCACAAAGAACACTCCAAAGCACTCAAGCACACTTTCCTTTTCTATAAAGGCTCAAACTAGGGTTAGGGTTTTAAAGGGAGGGTGTTTTAGAGGTGGAGGCTAGAATGAGTTTGGGGAAGTTAAGGAGCTTAATAGGGCTCAAACCACGAAAATATGTAACATTCTGTTTATTTAATAAATAAATAGATAAAATTTGATGAACGAATAGTCGAAATTAATTCATATTATTTAGTGTGGTGTTGGCTTTGGGAAGCCAAATGTTATAAATCAGATTATTCGGGGGTTAAAAAGTAACTTTGGGATTTGTTTTGAAAAGATTTTGGAGGCTAAGGGGCTATTTGGTAAGTATTAGACTTGATTTGTAA
The DNA here is from genome assembly GCF_052849685.1 of Lactuca virosa. Taxonomy (NCBI): domain Eukaryota; kingdom Viridiplantae; phylum Streptophyta; class Magnoliopsida; order Asterales; family Asteraceae; genus Lactuca; species Lactuca virosa. The sequence continues at coordinate 17,052,671 of NC_136434.1, forward strand.
AGGAGTTCAGGAGGCTGGGTTAAAAAGGTAAAATTCGGGCTTAAAATGAAAAGAATTGGAGGAGCAGGGGTATAAAGAGTAAATTTTGGAGTTGGTTTGCAAAGATATTGATGGGGGAGGGACCAATCTCACCATTATGGCAACAGGTTTACGGGATCAGGGTATATAAACCCGTAAGCACCGATCAAACCCTAACCCTAGCAAACCCTTTACAGCCGTCACCCCCTTATACCTCCCTCTTCATTTCCGGTAGCCGGACACCACCATGGGTGTAACAACGTAAATTTTCAAAACAATTTTTCCATTTCAAAATATAATAAAAATTCATATGTAATATCAAATCCATGTATCAACATCATCTCAATAAACAACTCCCAAGATCTCAATGTAAATAAGACTCCATCTGTGTGTACGGTCATGCCGGCGCCTGCCCGCGATCCTCACTGGTACCTGAAACACATAACACACAACACGGTAAACATAAATGCTTAGTGAGTTCCCCAAAATACCACATACAACACATACGCCACTCGAGGCTACAGTACGACCCTCCGGTCGATGTGTCTCAGCGGGACCCTCCAGTCCGGTAGCTCGTTGGACCCTCCGGTCCGGTCTATACAACACATAGCATGCATATATCACATAGCACATAATCTCATACATACATATAGCACACCAGACCCTCCGGTCTACACATAGATATCACTCTAGGTAATGTATAGTGAGAAGACTCACCTCGGGTACCTCGGATAATCTCGCACACAGATATACTGATCTAGCCCCCGCCTAATCACATAAACAATATCCTCAAATAAATAATGGCTCTCAAAGGCTAGATTACATCCCTTTCTACAATCCCACAGAAGGGTAAAAGACCATTTTACCCCTCCTTGACCCAAAATTCCAAATGTTGACTAAAACCCTAAAAGTCAACAAAAGTCAACAGGGGGCAGTACGCGGCGCGTACCAGCTCTTGTACGCGGGGCGTACTCCGGCGATCCAGAATCGGGGTCTCAAACCCTTACGCTGCGCGTACTGAGATTTACGCCCAGCGTAAGTCTCAGTTTCATGCCCTCATGGATTTTTGGTCTTAAGCGGTTAAGACATAAACTCAAACTCCAGATTTGACTTCTCTAAGGTCACTTAATCCATAAAGTTGAAACCTTTAAGCCTTTGCATGGCTGTAAAGGTCACCAATCATTCTAAACACCTTTCCTCTTTCCACATTAAGCCAATATCTCATGCATGGCTTAATATTCACGTCCAAGATTGGATTTTTATGAACATACAACTCATATTACCCTGAAATATGGCAGATCTAGAACAATGGAGACCATTTGCTCATAAAGTCTCCACCTTGGGACCAAAAACCCTAAAAATTGGTCCAAGAAGCACAAATCACAAATGACAAGGAAAGCTTTGAGCTTTTTACCTCAGAAAGAAGCTCCAACCTCTGTAGAACTCGGATCTACTCTTATCCACCAACTTCTAGCTCCTAAAATGGCCTCCTCTTCTCTTTCACCACCTTGAAATAACACTTTGATGCTTAGAACACACACACACAAGCTAGGAACGAAGGATAGCTCTCTATTAGGGTTTCACTCTCTGAAATGGTGGGTGAGGATAAGGCCTTAACATTCCTTTTATAGTGTACAAGCCACAAATTAGGGTTTGCATCTGGGCCCGCTACGCCCAGCGTAACACTGGGTACGCCCAGCGTACCTAGGCGAGTCCGCGTCCAACTTAAGCGCATGAGTACGTGCAGCGTACTCTTCAGTACGCCCAGCGTACTCATTTGCCTTAATATTTCAATTAAGGGCTTAACTTGACAATCTTGGAAAAGGAGAAGGGTTTAAGAGACGCACCTGAATTTCGGGATGTTACAATGGGAGCCTCCTCAGCTGCCGATCATCAAGACCGACAACCACCGTCCCACTTGCTGCTTGGTCGATGAAACGTCACCCATGCTCTCTCCAATCGTCTCCATGGAGCCTCTCAGCCACTGAAGCCAACCAACAATGCTAGCGCCGACGAAGTTTGCCGCCGTTGCTGCTACCGCCGCCACCCACGGTGTTGGGTTTATTTTCCGGGCATGACGCGTGTACCGCTGCTGTACTCGGTGGTTCGAACCACCTTCTCCTCTCCTCTCCGTTCTGTTTGTGATACGACGCCACCACCGCTCGATCGGCTTCCCTTCGCCACTTGTTCCTTCGCTGATTGGATTGACGTGGCCGTCGCCGCCACGCGACTGTTTCACTGTGGCCGATATTCTTCGTCGCTGCTCACCGCCGTTGTTAAGTGTGTGTGTGTGTGTATTGGGTGTGTGTGTTCAGCCGTGTCTCACAAGATTGTGGGTGTCTCGGGTTGCTGCTGCCGGAGAAAAGTCAAGGAAAAACCACCATGGCCGCTGGCCATGGTGGCTGCCACCATGTACCGCCACCGGCCACCATGAGGTAGTTGTGTGTGTGTGTGTTTATTAGTGAGTGTGTGTGTTTTATTAGCATGTGTGTGTGTTAGTTGGATTGTATTGTAAGTTTTAACCAATCGGAATAGTAAAGAAAATCCGCCACCACCACCGTGAGGTGGTGGTTGCCGCCTCCTACCGCCACCGGCCGCCGTGTTGGGTGGTGGTGTGCTCTGTTTGCGTTTGGACCTCGTTTGGGGGATGTTTGGACAATGTGGGACCAATGAAACCCTAATGGTCCCAAAGAAACCCTAGTGGGCCCAATGGAAACCTAAGGGCCCAATAAGGCCCAAAGTGACCTAAAAGCCCAACCAATGGACTAATGGGCTAGTATTGGGTTGGTAAACCCTAATTAGGGTTTGGAAAACCCTAAGGGCATAAAACCCTAATTGTGGGAATCGTTTGAGACACACACGAGAATTAATTATTAAACCTAAAATAATAATTAATAATCATTGGCAAACTAGCTTAACGCAATAATGGACTTAATTAATTAAGTCCTTAATGGATGAAGTCCTTAATGGGTTAAGTAAGAAACACTTAACCCTAATCATCATTTCATGTGAAATCCCTAATCTCACTCGGGCCTTGAATTGGGCCTTCCTAGTGGGCTTTGGTGATTGGACTATTGATGGGTTGTCCAAGAACAAGTTAATGGACCAAAATAAGTAGATGGGCTTTATGATAAGGCCCATGTGAGGACTTGGGCCCAATTTGGAAAATTGGGCCATAATTGAGCCTTTATGACTATGTGATAATGGGCCATGGGAATTGGATTGGAATAATCGAATGGGCCTTAAGGAAAGACCATGTGGAGGTCTGGGCCCAATTTGGAAAATTGGGCCATATGTTGGGCTTTGGCCCATTATTTTACTTTTGGGCTTTTGTAGTGTGAGTTGGACCTTGGGCTTGGAACCCAAATATTAATTGGGTATTGTTTGATGTTGAGAGTTCGGGAATCTGTCAACCAGCAGCTGAAGTTTTATCTGTGGGACTTCAGCAATGCCAGGTGAGTTATCCTCACTATACTAAGGGGTCTAAGGCACTAAGGCCGGCCCATTGGATATGTTATCCTAGCAGTGTTAGATGTTGAGTATGAGTTAGTGTTGCATGCTAGTGGTTATGCCAGTTAGGTGGATCTGGAGGACTACCTGTGATGTTATATGATTATTGCATGCTCAGTAGTTATGTTATGTGTTTGTTATATGTTATGGGGGGATGATTTTAGGTGATACTGCTCCGTGCGGTAACCAACAAACCCGGGAGCATTCCAGATACGGGCTAAGGGAGACCCGTACTGGGGGCTCGATGGCAATCCAGATGTGAGCTGTGGGCCCAAAAGGCAATCCAGACTCACACTGTGGGCCCAGTGGTAATCCAGTAGGTGGAGCATTCCAGATACGAGCTGAGGGAGACTCGTACTGTGGGCTCGATGGCAATCCAGATGTGAGCTGTGGGCCCGGAAGGCAATCCAGACTCACACTGTGGGCCCAATGGTAATCCAGTAGGTTGAGCATTCCAGATACGAGCTGAGGGAGACTCGTACTGTGGGCTCGATGGCAATCCAGATGTGAGTTGTGGGCCCGGTAGGCAATCCAGACTCACACTGTGGGCCCAGGGGTAATCCAGTCTGTAAAGTTGTGGACCCATTATATGCTGTTCAGTTTGTTATGTTATGATATTGCTGACATGGTTATGTGGACTGTATGTGTATCGGTATTTTGGGGGTAACTCACTAAGCTTTCGGGCTTACAGTTTCAGTTTATTGTTTCAGGTACATCAGGGGATCGCGGCAAGGCAAAGGCGTGATCGTACAGCTCCTCAGTTTTTATGATTTTGTTTCTGGGATACTCTGATATGATACATTTTGAAAACAAGTTTATAATAGTTAATGAATTTGAAATGTTTTTAAAAGTTTAAATTGGCTTGAATTTTTGGGTGTTACAAGTTGGTATCAGAGCATTGGTTTGAGTGAATTGGAGGAACACTCGTGTAACTCCAGTCTCAAATGAAGGAAGGAGTTTCAAAATGATTTTTTCAAAAAGGTTTTCAAAATAAGTAAAGGATGATGCAGGGTGTACGATCAGCCGAAGCCAGTAAGTAGACCCCAAAATACCATACAAGTTATTTGATTATGAGATATGTTAGAACAGCATGTTAGTACTAGGCTAGGGATCTTCAGGAATCGCATGACAGAATTGCCTGATTACATGATGCCTTCTACCCTAGGGTTTTCTTTATATGCGATTGACATCATTACTGTAGTTCCTTAGTGTATGCATCACGGTTATATATAATTAAGATCTTATAGCCTGAGAATGTTTGATTTAGCCTTGTGTTCTATTCTTGTTTGATTGGGAGCTTAGGGTAGGATTGGATATTCAAAAGTCTATAGGGTTCAGCGTTATGTATGGCTAGCATACACTAGTGCTACAAGGTTGGTGGAAGTTTCATGGATGGGTGGATTGTGTGAGACCGGTAGGTCAGTTGTGAGACAGTTAGCCTTCCTCTAAGAGTGAGGATTGAGCGCTTGCCAGGTTATGCATATTGTTAGGGTGTTGTGGTGATACTTGAGACAAATATGGGTAGGTGTGGAAGGTAGTATGGGCCCGTACTACTGAAAGCACAGGACCCATACGCGTAGCAAGGAAGTCACAACCCCTAGGGTTTAGTTGGGAGTTGGTTCCCTGTTATTATATGAGTCATCTGAGATCTTTTTGGAGTATTACCAAAATAGTGGATACGAGACGACTTGAGACCGGATCCAGGTTAGGATCGGGAGCTGGTAGCCAGGATAGGCCAGCATTGTCAGAGGACCGTGTCAGTGAGATCATCCGGGAGGAGGTGATCGGGGTTGTTGGGGAATAGTTTTCGGGGATGTTGGGTCTATCAAGACCGCCATGGTTGAGTAATTCAACGAGCGCTATGCAGCCATTGCCGAGATGGATGCCGCGACAGCTGTATCAGCTGTAACAACGGCAGGGGGAGGAGCTGGTCAAGCTTTCCAGTATTGGGACTTGTTACGGGGACATATTATGATAAGCAGAGGGCTGTAGTTACTTGGGATCAGGGAATGTTCTGTACTCGTTACATTCCGCGGTTGAGCGGGAGAGGCTAGCACATGAGTTTCTGGATTTGAGGCTTCGGGGGTTTTGTTCGAGGCTGGAGTGTGAGTTGTGGGGACTCCGGAAAGGAATGATAATTATGTTCAGCTGGGGTTTTGCAGGTAGAGGTAGAATGGTTATTTGATATGATTGAAATGTCGTTTTCTAGGGCAAGGATTGTGCCCTTTCAGTTTACGAGCTCGAAGGATTGAGCAGGCTTGTGACCCCAGGATCAGGTTGTATTCCAGCTCGGGGTCAGCTAGTCGCAGGGGTTGGCGACATTATTTCAGCTCTGGTGAACGCGTGCGTGTCGATGTGGCATAAGTATCTTGTGAGATCCGATTCGCCTTGGATCTCTTGCATCGGACGGTAAGGATTGATTGTGCGATTCATTTCCCTCTTGGGATTGGAGGCTATGTCTTGGGAGTAGTTTGTATCCAGTTTAGGGCAGAGGCTGTTTCAGCTACTGCAGTTCAGCTGTGGATGATCGAGCTGGTGGGTGAGTCAGGGTGCGAGACCCTGAATGATATGATTTCTAGAGCCGAGAGCAGGAGATTTGTTGGAGCCCTTTGGGAAGAAGGGTATTATATGGGAGGTCTACGGATAGGGTCCCACATGATGGTTATTCAGCATTGTCAGGGTTTAGTGGTTTTAGTAACCGTTATTGATTGGCGGAGGAAAGCGCCAAGAGAAGCAGCTTGTTGTTGAGACGTTAGTTGGAGCATCTATCTTTGGACTTCAAGATTTGGGTGTGGGATCATTCGAGCATTAGGGACTGTTGGTTTCCGTGGGATTCAGGAAGTGTTCATCTAGTTATTAGGAGTGTGTGGTCGTTTGACGTTGGCTAGTAAAGGAGTACTAGTTGGAAAGGTCTGGTTGTCATCAGATCGATCGTTGGAAGAAAGAAGGATTAAGAATTCTCAAATTTCCATGTATTATGAAGACTTAGTTGAATCTAAGTGGGGGAGAATCGACCCGGAATGCAGAAGCAGGATCAGTTTTGAAACTGGTATAGGTTTCGCATCGTTTTCAGGAAGGAAGACAACCCTAGTGGCTGCTTGTTTTGAGTGTTGTGTGAGTTGGGAGTTCGGTAAAACTCCCCAGCATGTGAATCACGTCTTCTCGATGCTTGATAGCGGAACTTTGGAAATCAGGTTGGGATTCTAGCCATGAATTGAGTTCGGTTGTGTGTTAGGTTGAGTGCGTGTTCGACCGGTATGGAAAGTGTTGTAAGACTGCGGAGGTAGCCGTAGCATTCACTAGCGATCAGGTAGTATGGAAAGTGTTGTAAGACTGCGGGGGTAGCCGTAGCATTCACTAGCAGTAGATAGCGCTAGAAGTGTTGTAAGTCTGCGGGTGTAGCTGTAGCATTCACCAGGTTAGCAGATAGTGTTAGAGTGATATTAGTTTGTGGGTGTAGCCGCAACATTCACTAGGTTGGTAGATAGCATGAGCGCGTTGTTAGGACGCGGAAGGGACAGTAGTAACCACCAGTTCGGGTGTAGTAGTAACGATATGGAAATCCACAGATGGGTTTATGGGTTTCTCCAGAGGGATTAGACCTGGTTAAGCCAGTGATAAGACTGTAGGAACATCACCACAATTATGAGACAAAGGAAGCAATGGATTGCTTAAGGTTGCTTGTGATGTGAGGCTACCATTGGTCATGTAGCAATCGCTTTTAGCCGTGGATTTAGTAACGACGGGATTCGACGCATGGATCCGATCGGTTGGATAAGGAGGTTGTTAGAGTCGCAGTGGCATGGTAACTAGTTGCAACTAGTTCCAGGGAAGGATTTCGTTCGGAAGTCGTGTGAGGCAACTATGTGGGAGTCCTTTAGCTCCGCGACTGGGCCGGAACCTGGTATTTCAGATGAGTGTTACTCGGCTGTGACGAATCAGAGGATTTTTGGGATGAGATGCAAGGATAGCTCCTTGGATTTCAAGCTATGGGTTAGACTCGGGCGATGTATATAGTTGTATTCCAATCTAGGGTATTCCATCATGAGGATGACCGGACCCTACGGTTGAGTGGACCTGACGTGTTTGGTATTCCAACCTGAGGGTTGATTGGACCAAACATGTGTGTGATACGAGGGTATTCCATCCTAAGGATGACTGGACCCATCGTAGGCATGCCTGGTATTCCAGCCCGAGGCTGATTGGGCCAGGTATGAGTATTTGTGCTTACGATCCGGTTATTATATGTATGTGGTTCGGGAACTAAAGGATCATAGTTAGCAGTGTGGGATTTGTGATTCTGTTTTCTGGTGGGGACCTCGAGTTATTAGAAGTTGAGTGGAAAGGTGAGGGGTGAACAGACTGGATTCAATGATAATGATTCAGTATGAGTGGTCTGTCAGGGAATCAGACTATCTCAAGACATCAGATTTCAGATGGACTAAATGTGAACTTGTTGTAGGGAATTCGTTCATCTTCAGGTTTTAGAACCCTGCTAGAGTGGGTTATGGTTGCCTTGAAAAGGCTGGTCACGGTTACCCTAGGAAGGTTAGGGTGTGCCTAGGATTGTAACCATGTCGCCCAAGTTGTCGGGCATGTAAGGGATGGTAAGGGATAATTTCGAGGACGAAATATAATTTAAGTGGGGGAGAGTTGTAACATTCTGTTTATTTAATAAATAAATAGATAAAATTTGATGAACGAATAGTCGAAATAAATTCATATTATTTAGTGTGGTGTTGGCTTTGGGAAGCCAAATGTTATAAATCAGATTATTCAGGGGTTAAAAAGTAACTTTGGGATTTATTTTGAAAAGATTTTGGAGGCTAAGGGGCTATTTGGTAAGTATTAGACTTGATTTGTAAAGGAGTTCAGGAGGCTGGGTTAAAAAGGTAAAATTCGGGCTTAAAATGAAAAGAATTGGAGGAGCAGGGGTATAAAGAGTAAATTTTGGAGTTGGTTTGCAAAGATATTGATGGGGGAGGGACCAATCCCGCCATTATGGCAACAGGTTTACGGGATCAGGGTATATAAACCCGTAAGCACCGATCAAACCCTAACCCTAGCAAACCCTTTACAACTGTCACCCCCTTATACCTCCCTCTTCATTTCTTGTAGCCGCGCACCACCATGGGAGCCTCCTCAGCCGCTGATCATCAAGACCGACAACCACCGTCCCGCTTGCTGCTTGGTCGATGAAACGCCACCCATGCTCTCTCCAATCGTCGCCATGGAGCCTCTCAGCCACCGAAGCCAACCAACATTGCTAGCGCCGACGAAGTTTGCCGCCGCTACTGTTTCCTGTGTTGCTACCGCCGCCACCCACGGTGTTGGGTCTATTTTCTGGGCATGACGCGTGTACCGCTGCTGTACTCGGTAGTTCGAACCATCTTCTCCTCTCCTCTTCGTTCTGTTTGTGATACGACGCCACCACCGCTCGATCGGCTTCCCTCCGCCACTTGTTACTTCGCTGATTGGATTGACGTGGCCGTCGCCGCCACACGGCTGTTTCACTGTGGCCGACATTCTTCGCCGCTGCTCACCGCCGCTGTTAAGTGCGTGTGTGTGTTCAGTCGTGTCTCACAAGATTGTGGATGTCTCGGGTTGCTGCTGCCGGAGAAAAGTCAAGGAAAAACCAACATGGCCGCCGGCCATGGTGGCTGCCACCATTTACCGCCACCGGCCACCATGAGGTGGTTGTGTGTGTGTGTGTGTTTATTAGTGAGAGTGTGTGTGTTTTATTAGCGTGTGTGTGTTAGTTGGATTGTATTATAAGTTGTAACCAATCAGAATAGTAAAGAAAATCCGCCACCACCACCGTGAGGTGGTGGTTGCCCCCTCCTGCCGCCACCGGCCGCCGTGTCGGGTGGCAGTGTGCTCTGTTTGCGTTTGGACCTCGTTTGGGGGATGTTTGGACAATGTGGGACCAACGAAACCCTAATGGGCCCAAAAAAACCCTAGTGGGCCCAATTGTGACAACCCGAAATTTCTATTCTGTACAACCATTCACTTCAATAGAAGTCAGAACTGTTTCTGCTAATTTTTTTAAGCTTTTTGGAGGCAGTTTGAGTGTTCTAAAGCCTAGTACTGCAAGAGATAACTGGAGAGAGGATACTCTAGGGTTTATTGTGCAGCAATAAAGTCTCAAAACTCCAAGAGTTTGGAGTTTACGGCCCAAACATGGTGTTTACGGCCGTAAACTCTAAGGAGTATAAATATGACACTTAGTCATTTTATACACTTTTTCACATTTTCAAGCCTAGAAACTCATTTCTCTCTCAAGTAGCATCCGATTTTCCTTCTTGATCTTCAACTTTGTAAGTGTTTCTTGCCTTAATTAGTTGATATCCTTCATCATCTAGTGATCTTACATGATTTCATCCATGAAATCTCTTTATTTTGATAGATCTTCAAGTGTTCTTCATTTCACCAAGAACACCAAGAACACACACTAGTGTTCTTGGACTTTAATCACCCTTACAAGCTTCTATATTGTAAGTACTCTTACCTTAGCTTGTTATAGGCTTGATACACTTGCTAAACAACTAGAAAACAACAAGAAACATAAGATCATAAGAGTTTACGGCCAAGGCAATCTCCTTGGACCGTAAACTAAAATGAAAGGGCCATTGTGAGCCCTAGTCCCTTACTAAGCCTTGGATACAAGTCTATATCACTTCCTTGTGGAGTATAGGACCTTAAACAAACAAAAGAACCAAGCACACATGAGTTTACGGCCGTAAACTCATGAGGAGTGGTCCATGGGCCGTAAACTCTCAAATGTGGTGCAATGGTGCCACAATCACTTCCTAAGGCTTAGACTTGAAGTTAGGATACTTCTTTATGACTTATAAGACCTCAAAACACAAAATGGTAGAAGTTACCATAGGTTTACAGCCGTAAACCAATTGGGACCGTAAACCCAAAACCGTAAACTCATGAAGAGTTTACCCTTGGACCATAAACTCAAAAGCAAAGCCCTACAACCCTTAGATACAATCCTTGGTACTTATAGCACTTGAATCAAAGTGTTTTCCATGATTTAGGGTGTCTTTACTTGATTAATTAGTTGTTAAATGACTAATTGGATACATATATGTGTTATTATATGTTAACTAGGATCCTTGTGTGTGCTCAAGTCTTCACTTGACACTTACCATCCTATAACATCCGTTCATCCAAACCACTCACTACAGGTGAGTTCATACCCCTTAATCGACATTTTAAATGATTTTAAATGCTTTTATGGGGGGGGGGGATACAAGTTGAACTATTATAGTTATTATATCAATCACATGTGATTAATAACTACCAAACAAGTGGATTTCTTACTTTTCAAACTGTGTTATCAAAACAAACTACTTCAAACTGTTTTACAAACTCTTTTACATATTAAATACTTTTATTAAACTCTTTTAAACTTATATTTTGTTAAATATGTATCTATATAGATATAGTTATATAAGTAGGATTGAAAGGACTTAGGACTGATAGCTCACCTTAACTCTTGTTCCTTGTTTGGTTGTGGACTTAGGGTATCGGTTGTTTGTCCGAAGGTCGTTTGAATCCTAGTTATATATTATGTATATGTATATAGATATAAAAGTTCCTACTTTCTATTCAATACCTTTGGGTAGCAAAGGTATACAAACATGTTCATACATACAAACAATATTACTAGTAAACTATAATAGGTGTAGTTTAGGAAGTTACTAATACTATTACTAGAACAATGAAACATACAATGAGTCAGTTCATACATGAGTCAATACATACTATTATGAGAAACAGAGAGAACATACTTACATACTAGACAGAGAGAGAACATACAATACAGCTAGTACATACTATACATTATATGAGAGAACATACTATTATGAGAAACATAGAGAACATACTTACATACTAGACAGAGAGAGAACATACAATACAGCTAGTACATACTATACATTATACAAGAGAACACACTATTATGAGAAACAGGGAGAACATACATACATACTAGACAGAGAGAGAACATACAATACAGCTAGTACACACAATACATATACAAGAACACTACTACAGTTATGTGAGCCACGTAACGGGGCATGACATCACCTGTCATGGCTCGTTTTGTATCCAGAATCTCCTTCAGTGGAAAGCGTTGAGTTTGTGTATAGATCTATACTGGATTGACTATCCTACACCTTGCTGCTAGCTACAGTGGGACTTGCAAGTCTACGGGTGCCAAACGTCATTCCTTCCGACGTCTTTCATCGTCGTGTTTCTAGTCGGTAGTATGGTACAGGCATATCACATGGTACTTTAAATAACAATTGGTTTAAGGTAGTTAGTACAAAAGTAGTTACTTAATACAACACTACAATACTATTTTATTTCCCATTGCATTCACTTTGTGATCTTCACACAATGAACAGTAATGTAAAAACTATATTTTTGGTTAATGATAGTCAGATTTGGGATAATACATACTCTCACAAGAGACACACACACAAACACTTGATGCCTTGGTAGAAGGCTACTTTTAGTAGAAAAACATAGGGTTTTCTAGGAGATTCAAACATTTTACAAACTTACAAATCACATACTTACAAACACTTTCATACAAACAATGACACTAAAATACTTATGATCTCACCAGCTTTAAAGCTGATAAACTCTTTCAAAATAACTTGTATTCTCAAGTCACCAGTAGACAGGTACCGATGCCAGGTTTTGAGAAGATGGAGCTCGTTCAAGACTCATCTTTTATTTTGATTTATATTTTTGGTGTCTATTAAACTTGACAGAACACACTTGTATTAAATTATATTATTAATGCAATGGATGATGTTGTTGCTTGTTTACTACTATGCATTGTTGTGATACTGTATGTGACGTCCTCCACCCCCGAACGTTTCCGCCGTTCCGATTTTGGGGTGTGACAGATTGGTATCAGAGCATTGTTTATAGTGAATTGAGTATATCAACCCATAAAAGATATACGAACTATAAACACAGCGGGATTTAAAAATACTCTGATAAAGAGTTTATACTTTTAAATAATAAAATATTTAACCAAGTATATATACCTGCATTCATACTAAAATCAGTGTCAGTAGGACAGAACAAAAGTATTACGGTTGTTGGACAACACAATCAGACTTAGAGACACATAGTCAACCCTGGGAAGATATAGCCTGATCAACTATATTATCCGAGGAGTGACTAGCATGTGCCTAAGTGTGGTTGTGAGGTTGCAACAAGTCTAAAAACTTACCAACAATACCACAACGAAAACCTTAGAACAGAACATAAACCTAAAATAACTATAGGAGTATTTTGTGTTACTATAAATTACTTATGTGCTTAATTCTTATATCCCTTTTCTCGCGTAGAAAACATGGCTGGATTCCATCCCCACGACGACTTGTACTTCCCTAACCAAGGTAATGGATGAGGGTTTGAAGCAGAGCCAGAAAATGACCACCCAATCTGTGACAACCGTCAAATTTCGGTCAAGTCAAAGTCAAACAAAGTCAACAAGTCAAACCGGTCAACTCCATTAACCCTTGTATGTTAAGGTTTACGTTGTACAATTCGCTATTTTAATGAGAAAACATCATTTGGAAAATTCATGTGTTTGATTTTCCTTAGCCTTAACAGTGCTAAACAACGAACCAAAGCGATAAAACACTATTGCACAATTATCGGGGGCTGTGTAAGACTCTTAAACATGGCTTAACGGGGTTTACAAATATGACAATTGTAAAAATCTCATCATATTTACTATTTACTATTTACTATTTACTATTTACTACCTACTATTTACTATTTACGTTTTAAAAATTACTATTATTAGCCAATTATTATTAACCATCTTCTAGAAACATTTGTCATGATTACATCATGAATATGTCATATACACTAACTAGTTATATGGAGAATGTCAACATTTAACACTTATTATTAAAGAATTATATATGAATAGTAATTCTTACTAGTATAAATACAAGGCTTAAGTCACTCATTTTCTACACCATTCTCTCTTAATTTCAAGACTTCCAAGGTTAATCATCAAGCTTTCTTCCACTCTTGGTTCTCGATTCGTCAAGGCATCTTCTAAGTGTTTTTGAGTTGAACACTTCTCTTATCCAACATCCATCCTCTAAGAACACATAAGGTGAGTTCATACCCCTACATTTACATGTTTTTCTTAAGTTTTAAGGGGGGAATACAAGTAAAATCATCAAGAACACAATTAAACTTTTTCTATCAGATTACATCAGAAAAGATGAACTTCGATCACAGACTGTTTTGGTCAACTTAAATATTTTAGTTTTCAAAACTGTTCCAGGTGCAAGTAGTTCAAACTCTTAGCTTTAAAATGGCTACTTGCACATCTCCATATGATTTTTCTACAATTTATGGTGATTTTTACAAAACTGCCTATCATTTCAGAGGCAAACCCGGACCAGTCTGTGATTATGAACATTTTCACCTCTGTTAGAGATCACTAAAAATCATGATAAAATTTACGAACAAACTAGACTCATATTCCAAACTCTCAGAATTTGCGGATTTGGATTTAGAGCTTTGATGATTTTTCTATAAATTTTCTAAGAACAGTAACAGAAACTGTATTCAACGAAAAGTTGCTGTCAATTTCATTTCACCTTGTAACATGTTGAGCAAGGTGTATATCTTTATGTGATTATATGTTATTGCAATATATGACATTTTATCTTAATATTTAGACACACATCAGTTTACAAATGGATTTGGACATATAAAATATAAAGAATAACAAGTGATTATAATCAAAGTACAACCGATACATTCAAACATTTAATAAACTATTTTGAATATAGTTTGCATACATTACTACGTACTACCCTTGGTTGATAAACTATAATAGGTATAGTTTATGATACATTACATAACACATACATTTAAAAAGGGTACATTTATACAAATGATATTTTCATTAAGCAAGGTACGGCCATACGGTACCAAGTTTTCATAACACGTAATTCCGTTAATGACTTTGTGAGACATTTACTTCAAATTACCATTAAGTCCTGTATTGTAACCAGAGTCTCCTTGAGGGAGAGCGTGATAGTTGTGTATAGATCTATATTGGGTTTGACAAACCCACACCTAAACTGCATGCAACAGTTAGACCGATAGGTCTGGGGTGACAAATGTCATAACATTTCCGACGCCTGAAGAACGTCGTTTTAGGCAACCTTGGTCATAGTATGGTTATAATAAACTCACATAAAGTATTAATAAACATTGGAATTTACGGGAACTTCATTAAAATTTAACGAGTTTATGTCGATTTAAACTTGCATTGTTTTACTATAAATATGACAAATTACTTGTACATTTCGGTCTTTGGGTTTTAAGACTACATTTACACATTAAGGAAAATATTGGATTTTCTAACACAAATACTACTTTTACAAACGAAAGACTTTTAATAATACCAAACAAAAGCTTATGAACTCACCAACCTTTGTGTTGACACTTTTTCAAACAACTTGTATTCTCAGGAAATCATTAAACAGGTAACCAAGTGCTTTTGAGGATGGGGCGCTAAGGCGTCTACTATTTCATATTTTGTCAACATATTGTAATTGATTCGTAAACATGTAATTCATACAATGATGTCATTTTTTTTAATTATATATATGTTGGTTGTGTTTGCTTCAATTACTATTACAATTGTTGTTATGATACTATACATTTCCGCCATCCTTGGTTTGGGGGTGTGACACAATCCCTGTGGATGATCACCAGGCTGAAGGCTTTGTAGATGGTTCTGACTCCGAGCCTGAAGTTGAGAACCTACCCCCGGTGGCTCCTGTCCCAAATCCTAACCCTCGTCCGACTTTTCAAGGCCCGACGCCTCCGTGGGTGGAAAGCTTGGAAACATGGAGCCAAGAGCAGGATCAGCCCATGCCATTCGACGGAGACCAAAACTTTTATGACCTGAGTGAAGGAGGCTCAGCAGACAGAGTCTTGCCAATTCTGGTCCGCAGAGTTTCCCGAAACGAGATTCAGGGCAGGACAGCCCTCCATCGAATCACGGAAGTTGACGCCAATGCGAGAATGCATACCATCCGCACCATTCGTCTGGAAGATGCCCGTGAGAGGTCTAGGGGAGACCATGAGACCCTGCAGCAAGAGCTAGCTGAAACTCGAGCTGAAGTCATAGAGCTCCGAGTACGCTAAAGGGTGTACGAAAGGCACCTACTTGATATGGAGCGTCAGCTGGCTGAACTAAGGATTCACCCAAGGGATAACCGTCACCAGTAGGAGATATTCTACCTTTCTTTCATTGGTTGAAAGAATAGTCTTCCTACCTATGCTACAAGTAGCACTTTTCTATGTAACTAACTTTGTATTGTAAGTACTTTTTAGTTAGGCCAGTATGCCATCAAAACTTTTCTACTTCGGATATGATGTAAGACCTACTCCAAGGTCATTTTTCCCAAACGTATTACATCTTGAATATCAATGTTATTGACAGTCAGCAAATTTCTGTGCCAATCCTTGTTCAAATACTTTCGTTCAACTATCGTTAGAATCCTAACTAACACTCACTTCGTCAAATTATTGAGCTATGGTGAATTTGCTCAAGGATTCCTTCCAATTATTGTCAAAGGTTGGATCCGGTTATCCACCAACCAACGATATCCTAGTTCAAAATAGCAATTGTCTAGTGAACATTCTCCGAACTTACTTCAACTCTTTTCCAGTACTGCATCATAGGGATGTAGGTCAAGCCATCAAGAGCAGTTTAACAAAACAAAAACTTTACAATTACATGAATGAGTAGAATGCATCTAGGGCCGACCATAATCACTCACAAACTTCTTTTCTTGTCAAATAGCAGAATCATGTCTTCATCTAGAGGTAATCCGCCGAACGACACAACCCCGATCCTTCATATAGACGCTGCCACTTTCCAAGCAGCGGTAACAGCTGCCGTGACAGCTGTCCTTGCACACCTCAACACTAGTAACGAAAGCAAGGCTGTAAAAGGTGTTGACAGTTCAAATTGTTGTAACCACCTGGGGAATCAACGAATGATAACTGTTACGAACACCCAAAGCCACAACTCAGAGTTTAAGAAACGAAAGCGTCAAGCCCAAAAGGAACGCAAGCGATTCCAAAGGCTTGCCATGCAACAACAACCAGTGGCGACCCCTGCCACCTCAGCACCGGTCAAGCGATATGAGGGAACACTCCCGAAGTGTAACAAGTGTAACTATCATCATAATGGAGCTTGCCGGGTATAGCAATGCATCAATTGCAACAAAATGGGGCACATTGCTCATTTCTGTAGAACCACCTCCACCACCGGAGCCAACCAAGTTTGCTATAGTTGTGGTGAGGCACGACACTATTATAAGAATTGCCCAAAAGGGAAGATCAACGAAAGCAACCGTGTCCACATAACTCCGACACGACACTTCACTTCCACCACTGATGCTGGGGCAAGCCCGATTTGTCATTTATACGGTGAGATAGGACATCTCAAGAGGGATTGTCCAATAACAAAGAACTCTGGCGCGGACGGGAAGATTCTAAGGATCACTGCCGCAGGAGAGACTACTCCGGACCCACGTTAAAATTCTAGGGCGTTTTCGTAATATTAGACTTATAAGTCGTTAAAAACTAGTGCAACCTGAGTCGTACCTTTTGCGAGATCCCGTCAGTTAAGGGACTCTCGTGCTGCGTGCACTTGCTTTTGTAGTATACCTTGTTCACAGCAGCAGTCTTGTAAGATAAGCTAAAGTACTGAAACTCTGTCCAGTTGCACCATTATGTTTTTGTAACCCCTTTATAATCTAATCTAACGCCTTTTATTTCGAGTAGTCCGACATTTTCATATAACTTGAGCAAATTCGACCCTCGCAATACCAATTTCATGCGTAAATTCTTTTCTCCGAAATCGCCTTTCTAGCGAAGCCGTCATTCCAGAACTCCGAGGTACTCATGCAGAGAGTACCTTATGTTTTGTATACTTCCCGAAGACACCTCAGCAAACCTCCCCGGAGTACCACTCGTACAGTACGTCAAGTTCAACCCGAAGACCCATACGGTTGATCTATCGCTGGAGAAGGTATACGCAAGGGTGGTATATAATCAAGGTTCTACAGGCTTAGAATTGATGATTCCGCTTTAACTTCTTTTCCTTGTTTAGATGTGAGCTTAAAGAAGAATCATTTATTCGACTGCCTTTTCAGTTTTAATTATATACGACTCGTATACACGAAACTGTGATTGATGAACCAAATATGACTTCTGATATGAACATTAGGACGGAGACTGCCCAAGACTACGAGTGATCGCACTGCCATACGAATAAACATAGGAGGCAATCAGATGCCTTTCCCACCGATCGAGACAAGAGATTCAGATAGGACAGAAAACTCCCAGGATTTCCTCCGCAACGTCAAGTCGAATTTAGGATCGAATTAGTTCCAGGGGCTACCCCAGTAGCCAAATCGCCCTATCGTCTAGCACCTGCAGAGATGAAAAAATGTCCAGTCAACTTAACGAACTGCTCAGCAAGGGCTTTATAAGACCAAGCTTCTCACCCTGGGGAGCTCCAGTCTTGTTCGTCAAGAAGAAAGACGGAACGTTTCGTATGTGCATCGACTACAGGGAGCTCAACAAACTGACCGTCAAGGATCGTTATCCTCTGCCTCGTATTGACGATTTATTTGATCAACTGCAAGGGGCGAACTTCTTTTCAAAAAAAATCGATCTAAGATCCGGATATCACCAACTACGAGTGCTAGGGGAGGATGTCCCGAAGACAGCCTTCCGAACTCGTTATGGGCACTACGAATTCGTAGTAATGCCGTTTGGATTAACAAATGCGCCCGCAGTATTCATGGATTTAATGAATAGGGTGTGCCGTCCTTACTTGGATCAGTTCGTCATCGTCTTCATCGATGACATACTTATCTACTCACGTAGTAAGGAGGAGCATAGTCAAAATCTGCGACAAGTCTTAGAAACACTGCGTTTGGAGAAGCTCTATGCGAAGTTCTCGAAATGCGAATTTTGGATCCGAAGAGTCGAATCCTTAGGGCACGTGGTTAGCGAAGAGGGAATACACGTGGACCCTTCCAAAATCAAGGCCATTGAGAGCTGGTCAGCACCGAAGACGCCTACCGAAATTCATCAATTTCTAGGCCTCGTTGGCTACTATCGCAGGTTCATTCAGAATTTCTCCCGAATTGCGAAACCCCTTACAACTTTGACCCAGAAGAGCGTGGCCTTTGGCTGGGAAGAGAAGCAGGAGAGAGCATTCCAAACGCTAAAACGAGCCTTGTGCACCACGCCAATACTATCCCATCCAAAAAGGAATAGAAGACTTTGTAGTCTATGGCGATGCGTCCAAATCCAGGGCTCAGTTGCACTTTGATGCAACGAGGTAAGGTCATTACCTAAGCCTCCCATCAGTTGGAAACCCTCAAAGCTAGCTATGAAATTCACGATCTAGAGTTAGAGGGCATCATTAGAGAGGATCGTTCAGATTAGAGGACGATTGAAAGCCTCTAGTGAACGACAGAAAAGTTATGCAGGGCTTTTCGAGATTCTCGCTAGAATCGGCCCTGTAGCTTACAGACTCAACTTACCCCGCGAACTCAGTAACGTACATTCTACTTTCCACTTCTCGAACTTGAAAAATGTGTCTGTCTGACGAGACTCTTGTAATCCCACTCGACGAAATCGAGATCAACGAGAGCCTCAACTTCGTGGAAGAACCTGTAGAGATCATGGACCGAGAGGTCAAGCAAACAAAGCAAAGTCGTATCCCGATAGTGAAGGTTCGCTGGAACGCCAAGCGAGGACCTGAATTCACTTGGGAGCGAGAGGATCAGTTGAAACTGAAATATCCTCATCTTTTTACTTAGTTATTTGTAACTACTTATTTGCTTAAACTCTAATTAACGGCGGGATGATGTGACAACCCGAAATTTCTATTCTGTACAACCATTCACTTCAATAGAAGTCAGAACTGTTTCGGCTAATTTTTTTAAGCTTTTTGGAGGCAGTTTGAGTGTTCTAAAGCCTAGTACTGCAAGAGATAACTGGAGAGAGGATACTCTAGGGTTTATTGTGCAGCAATAAAGTCTCAAAACTCCAAGAGTTTGGAGTTTACGGCCCAAACATGGTGTTTACGGCCGTAAACTCTAAGGAGTATAAATATGACACTTAGTCATTTTATACACTTTTTCACATTTTCAAGCCTAGAAACTCATTTCTCTCTCAAGTAGCATCTGATTTTCCTTCTTGATCTTCAACTTTGTAAGTGTTTCTTGCCTTAATTAGTTGATATCCTTCATCATCTACTGATCTTACATGATTTCATCCATGAAATCTCTTTATTTTGATAGATCTACAAGTGTTCTTCATTTCACCAAGAATACTAAGAAGACACACTAGTGTTCTCGGACTTTAATCACACTTACAAATTCTATATTGTAAGTACTCTTACCTTAGCTTGTTATAGGCTTGATACACTTGCTAAACAACTAGAAAACAACAAGAAACATAAGATCATAAGAGTTTATGGCCAAGGCAATCTCCTTGGACCGTAAACTAAAATGAAAGGGCCATTGTGAGCCCTAGTCCCTTACTAAGCCTTGGATACAAGTCTAGATCACTTCCTTGTGGAGTATAGGACCTTAAACAAACAAAAGAACCAAGCACACATGAGTTTACGGACGTAAACTCATGAGGAGTGGTCCATGGGCCGTAAACTCTCAAATGTGGTGCAATGGTGCCACACTCACTTCCTAAGGCTTAGACTTGAAGTTAGGATACTTCTTTACGACTTATAAGACCTCAAAACACAAAATGGTAGAAGTTACCATGGGTTTACGGCCGTAAACCCATTGGGACCGTAAACCCAAAACCGTAAACTCATGAAGAGTTTACCCTTGGACCATAAACTCAAAAGCAAAGCCCTACAACCCTTAGATACAATCCTTGGTACTTATAGCACTTGAATCAAAGTGTTTTCCATGATTTAGGGTGTCTTTACTTGATTAATTAGTTGTTAAATGACTAATTGGATACATATATGTGTTATTATATGTTAACTAGGATCCTTGTGTGTGCTCAAGTCTTTACTTGACACTTACCATCCTATAACATCCGTTCATCCAAACCACTCACTACAGGTGAGTTCATACCCCTTAATCGACCTTTTAAATGATTTTAAATGCTTTTATGGGGGGGGGGATACAAGTTGAACTATTATAGTTATTATATCAATCACGTGTGATTAATAACTACCAAACAAGTGAATTTCTTACTTTTCAAACTGTGTTATCAAAACAAACTACTTCAAACTGTTTTACAAACTCTTTTACATATTAAATACTTTTATTAAACTCTTTTAAACTTATATTTTGTTAAATATGTATCTATATAGATATAGTTATATAAGTAGGATTGAAAGGACTTAGGACTGATAGCTCACCTTAACTCTTGTTCCTTGTTTGGTTGTGGACTTAGGGTATCGGTTGTTTGTCCGAAGGTCGTTTGAATCCTAGTTATATATTATGTATATGTATATAGATATAAAAGTTCCTACTTTCTATTCAATACCTTTGGGTAGCAAAGGTATACAAACATGTTCATACATACAAACAATATTACTAGTAAACTATAATAGGTGTAGTTTAGGAAGTTACTAATACTATTACTAGAACAATGAAACATACAATGAGTCAGTTCATACATGAGTCAACACATACTATTATGAGAAACAGAGAGAACATACTTACATACTAGACAGAGAGAGAACATATAATACAGCTAGTACATACTATACATTATATGAGAGAACATACTATTATGAGAAACATAGAGAACATACTTACATACTAGACAGAGAGAGAACATACAATACAGCTAGTACATACTATACATTATACAAGAGAACACACTATTATGAGAAACAGGGAGAACATACATACATACTAGACAGAGAGAGAACATACAATACAGCTAGTACACACAATACATATACAAGAACACTACTACAGTTATGTGAGCCACGTAACGGGGCATGACATCACCTGTCATGGCTCGTTTTGTATCCAGAATCTCCTTCAGTGGAAAGCGTTGAGTTTGTGTATAGATCTATACTGGATTGACTATCCTACACCTTGCTGCTAGCTACAGTGGGACTTGCAAGTCTACGGGTGCCAAACGTCATTCCTTCCGACGTCTTTCATCATCGCGTTTCTAGTCGGTAGTATGGTACAGGCATATCACATGGTACTTTAAATAACAATTGGTTTAAGGTAGTTAGTACAGAAGTAGTTACTTAATACAACACTACAATACTATTTTATTTCCCATTGCATTCACTTTGTGATCTTCACACAATGAACAGTAATGTAAAAACTATATTTTTGGTTAATGATAGTCAGATTTGGGATAATATCTCACAAGAGACACACACACAAACACTTGATGCCTTGGTAGAAGGCTACTTTTAGTAGAAAAACATAGGGTTTTCTAGGAGATTCAAACATTTTACAAACTTACAAATCACATACTTACAAACACTTTCATACAAACAATGACACTAAAATACTTATGATCTCACCAGCTTTAAAGCTGATAAACTCTTTCAAAATAACTTGTATTCTCAAGTCACCAGTAGACAGGTACCGATGCCAAGTTTTGAGAAGATGGAGCTCGTTCAAGACTCATCTTTTATTTTGATTTATATTTTTGGTGTCTATTAAACTTGACAGAACAAACTTGTATTAAATTATATTATTAATGCAATGGATGATGTTGTTGCTTGTTTACTACTATGCATTGTTGTGATACTGTACGTGACGTCCTCCACCCCCGAATGTTTCCGCCGTTCCGGTTTTGGGGTGTGACACCAATGGAACCCTAAGGGCCCAATAGGGCCCAAAGTGACCTAAAAGCCCAACCAATGGACTAATGGGCTAGTATTGGGTTGGTAAACCCTAATTAGGGTTTGGAAAACCCTAAGGGCATAAAACCCTAATTGTGGGAATCGTTTGAGACACACACGAGAATTAATTATTAAACCTAAAATAATAATTAATAATCATTGGCAAACTAGCTTAAGGCAATAATGAACTTAATGGATTAAGTCCTTAATGGATTAAGTCCTTAATGGGTTAAGTAAGAAACACTTAACCCTACTCATCATTTCATGTGAAAGCCCTAATCTCACTCGGGCCTTGAATTGGGCCTTCCTAGTGGGCTTTGGTGATTGGACTATTGATGGGTTGTCCAAGAACAAGTTAATGGACCAAAATAAGTAGATGGGCTTTAGGATAAGGCCCATGTGAGGACTTGGGCCCAATTTGGAAAATTGAGCCTTAATGACTATGTGATAATGGGTCATGGGAATTGGATTGGAATAATCGAATGGGCCTTAAGGAAAGACCATGTAGAGGTCTGGGCCTAATTTGGAAAATTGGGCCATATGTTGGGCTTTGGCCCATTATTTTACTTTTGGGCTTTTGTAGTGTGAGTTGGACCTTGGGCTTGGAACCCAAATATTAATTGGGTATTGTTTGATGTTGACAGTTCGGGAATCTGTCAACCAGCAGCTGGAGTTTTATCTGCGGGACATCAGCAATGTCAGGTGAGTTATCCTCACTATACTAAGGGGTCTAAGGCACCAAGGCCGGCCCATTGGATATGTTATCCTAGCAGTGTTAGATGTTGAGTATGAGTTAGTGTTGCATGCTAGTGGTTATGCCAGTTAGGTAGATCTGGAGGACTACCTGTGATGTTATATGATTATTGCATGCTCAGTAGTTATGTTATGTGTTTGTTATATGTTATGGGGGATGGGTTGAGGTGATACTGCTCCGTGCGGTAACCAACAAACCTGGGAGCATTCCAGATACGGGCTAAGGGAGACCCGTACTGGGGGCTCGATGGCAATCCAGATGTGAGCTGTGGGCCCGAAAGGCAATCCAGACTCACACTGTGGGCCCAGTGGTAATCCAGTAGGTGGAGCATTCCAGATACGAGCTGAGGGAGACTCGTACTGTGGGCTCGATGGCAATCCAGATGTGAGCTGTGGGCCCGGAAGGCAATCCAGACTCACACTGTGGGCCCAGTGGTAATCCAGTAGGTTGAGCATTCCAGATACGAGCTGAGGGAGACTCGTACTGTGGGCTCGATGGCAATCCAGATGTGAGTTGTGGGCCCGGTAGGCAATCCAGACTCACACTGTGGGCCCAGGGGTAATCCAGTCTGTAAAGTTGTGGACCCATTATATGCTGTTCAGTTTGTTATGTTATGATATTGCTGACATAGTTATGTGGACTGTATGTGTATCGGTATTTTGGGGGTAACTCACTAAGCTTTCGGGCTTACAGTTTCAGTTTATTGTTTCAGGTACATCAGGGGACCGTGGCAAGGCAAAGACGTGATCGTACAGCTCCTCACTTTTTATGATTTTGTTTCTGGGATACTCTGTATGATACATTTTGAAAACAAGTTTGTAATAGTTAATGAATTTGAAATGTTTTTAAAAGTTTAAATTGGCTTGAATTTTTGGGTGTTACAAAATAGGGTTTGGACACTGATCACGTATGCCCAACGTACGCCCAACATACTAGACTAAGTCTAAAACCTTCCTAATTTCTAACGATCATAACTTCTTCTTTCCAACTCTGTTTTCGATGATCTTTATATCAACATAAAGGTATTGAGGAGCTCTACACCCCTATATAATTACTTTTGACTTAAAACACATCGAACTAAAATCCTTAATTCATAAAATAAGTCTGAAACACCACTTTTCTCATTTTACCCTTTGACTCCAAAGCACAAACCGAACTCTTGGATCACATAATCTACATTGCCCACATCCAAATGGGTATAAACCTCTCTTTCCCAAAGCCCGAAGCCTTTTGATATTTTGATCTTCGGGTCACGACCCTGAATTTATGAAACGACTCGAAATAAGGTGTTACATTAGTACCACAATTAACTTAAAGGAGGGATCGAAGGGCTGAGTAGTTCTTTTTGTTGAATAAGCCACATAACATGTTTTTTGACATTACTTTTATGATTTTTTAGGAGTGCAACAATTTTTGTTCTTTGATTCTATATTACTTTCACAAAAACAACAAGCTACTCTATTTGAGTAGTTAAAAAGACGACATGAAATAGTTATTTTTCTTTATTATTGTTATTGGAAGAATTATTGGGGATTCTTCTGATCATTTCCCCAATACTGATGTACCGATTCATAATGGAGAATAGTAATGTAATAGGATATCCTATTGTACCATGAACAAGACTGCAAGAATATGGAATAGTGAGAAGAGTAAAAAAATCATTTACTACCATATATGCTTCTTTATTCATCTACTTATATAGGACAAATATATCCAATAATATATTGAATAGTTGGATACCATTATTAATAAATAATAGATAAATGAACAGGTTATATGGCTGTATATGAAAGTGTGGAAGAAGTCAAAGAAACTTGGAGTCCAACCTTCCTCCACATGTCTTTCTTAAATTTAGTCACATTTTTCATGCTTAGTAATATATTATTTGTGTTGAGTGTTGGTGTAATACTAAAAAAAATTTATTAATTAATATGTTAACTCTTTTAGGAGAATAAAAATCATTAATTATATGTTTATAGTATTATATCATCCTCCATTACTTCATTTTCATTCAAACCAAAAAGAACTAAAAATGATTCTTAGTTAATAATCCAAAGAAAGTATATATTGCCAGTGAGATTTCACAAATAAAATAAAAAATAAAAAAGTTAATTAATATACTTATAACAATTTAAGTGCTCAATCAATAGAAAATATTTGAAATCACCATATAAATCTAATACATAATTAATAAATATATTACCAAGATTTGCAAATATACTTAGATCCATGGGGAGTGGAAGAGAGGTTGGTTCTTGATTCAAAACCGTGTTAGGTCCGTCAATAAAGAGACGATATGGATTACCCCTTAATCATTTCGATTTAAATAATAACTAATTATTCATTATTTTATTAATTAATCAACAATAAAATAGTACTATCATCACCGAATTCTTCTTTCTTCATCCTCCTCCTCACGATCATTCTCTCCATCTCTATTCTTGTTTTATTTTCAATCATTATCTCATTCTCTCTCATCGTATTTCACTCTCCAAAGCACAAAATCAAACAGAGAAATCCCATCTTTATCGTTCTTTTTCATCATCTACTTCCTCAATCGTCGCTTGTTTGCCCCCCACACCCCACAAGCAATAAGCTTCGACCAACATCATATACCTCATTTCTTTTATCAATTAACTTCGTGGGTGCTCTCAATTTTGTACTTTTACTATAAATTAAAATATGGGCTAGTTCGATTCTTCAAAAAGAATCTCGATTGGGTGTTTCTTGATTTTGCATAGTGTTTTGGATTGATAATCGGTTGTTGACCTTGATGCAAGTTTTGAGGTTGGGTTTTAAAGTACTAATAAGGATTTAGTTTTATTTCAAACCCTAATTTGAGGTTTAAATTAGGCTTATGTGGATCTGAATTGGGGTTCGGAGTTTTATCGAATAAAGAATCATGGATCATGTTGTTGGTGGGAAGTTTAAGATTGGGAGGAAAATTGGTAGTGGATCTTTTGGCGAACTTTATTTAGGTATTCCTTGAATCACTTGCAGGTCTTTTTATACTTGTTTATGTTTTTTCAGTAGTTATTAACTCTCTTTGTTTCATGATGATATGCAGGTGTTAATATTTCAAGTGGGGAAGAAATAGCTATTAAACTGGTATTGATTTCAAACTTTTATATGGTTTGATTGATCTTCAAACTATTATTATTTACCTGTTCCTACACTCTACAGGAACCTGTCAAAACAAAGCATCCTCAACTTCATTATGAATCAAAATTATATACGCTTCTCCAAGGAGGAAGTTAGTTTTCTCCCCCTATACACACACAAACAATGAAACAAACATATAATCATTTATATATGCGTTTTGTTGATTCATACAAATTATCTGATAATGTGTTTGTTTAATCTAATGAAGCGGGAATACCAAGCTTCAAGTGGTTTGGAGTGGAGGGAGAGTATAATATCATGGTTATTGACCTTCTTGGACCAAGTCTCGAAGACCTTTTCAACTATTGTAGTAGAAAGTTCAGCTTAAAGACTGTCTTAATGCTTGCAGATCAACTAGTAAGTGCTTACAAGCAGTAGATATTGTTAGGTCTATATTTGCTACGCATGACATGACATGACATGATAGAACATGTTGTACTTTGTCTACCTGTCCACCCCAAAAAAGATTGGACAGGGACTTGTTCTTGATTTCCCATTTGTGCAAAAGACATAAATGCCCTTGTCATCAATTGAAAGTTTGTCCAGTCTCATGTAATAGATACAACCTTAGAGACTATCCTTTAAATTCTTAGTTATATTTATATTTTTTTTTTTTGCAGATAAATAGAGTTGAGTTCATGCATGCAAGAGGTTTTCTTCATCGTGACATAAAGCCTGACAATTTCTTAATGGGTCTGGGACGTAAAGCTAATATGGTAGTTGCTTCATTAATTTATTACTTCATTTTGACGTGTGTTTGTTTTATGAAAATTTAACATATTTTTGAAAGAATATTGATATTAGAATAATGTTAAACTTTTTTGTGGATCATGAGCTTGGTTGTCATCTGATGGCAGGCATACGTGATTGATTTTGGCCTTGCAAAAAAGTATAGAGATCTTCAAACTCATAAACACATTCCATATAGGTAAATCGTGTTTTCTAAAATTTATCCTCCTTTTTTGTTAGCATATATTTAGGAATGGGTCAATTTGGGTTATAATTTATTTCTAACGGGGGATAAATGGGAAAGATTAAAAAATTAGGGTAACTGCAAGAAATAGCAACATACTTCCATTGATTTGTTTATTGTAGCATCATACTGGCATTTCTTCTTATTAGGCCATTGTACTTTGAATAATCTACATAACTATAGCAGTTTCATTCATATAAAAGCAATTTACATTGCCATAATACAATAAAGTTTTTAAAGTATATTGTCCCAATTAGGTTATAGACGCATGTAGTACACTGCTGAGAAAGTTGAAATAACCTACACAGACAATAAAAAACTTTATTATTAAAGTTTTCTGAAAACGTTGCTGATATAAACACACATACTCACAAAACACATAAATACACATACACTGAACACACTCACAGAACATACACACATTCATAAATGGTCCCTGTTTACAATATATAACATGTAATAATGCAAAAAATAGCGATGTAGTTTCATACTTGTATAAAATATAGCATCTTACTTTGAATGCTATTAATGTTTGGATTAACATTGATCTTTAGTTTTTTTAATCACTGTTAATCGCCTCTAATCGACTTCTGAGTTGTAATTGGCGCACTCTTAACCTGCGACTTCTCATCCCTAACAATGACTTCCAAAATCATCTCCACCTGATATTTTTTCTATGATGTTTATGAATTTACCAAAAATATGCTAATTATATTCCTGATTTATGGGGATTAGGATAGAAATAATTTGAATTCTTAAGTTATAGCGAGAATTTGAAGGAATAAATTGGAAACAAAAAACACAGCTTTCTTATGTATTAGCATTGGCGGAAAAAATATTCCAGGAGGTATATAATGCTGACACGTGGCACACATGGTGTTCATACTATTCTTTTATTATATAGATATAGATAAATGAAAGTATGTTGCTATTTCTTCCGTATAGCCCTAAATTTTTGTGGTAAACGAGTTCAACAATTTACCTCGTTCAAAATGTATTCAAGTGCTTACAACCTTTTTATTTGCTTTCTAGTAATAGTTTTTGTAGACATTTAATACACATCTTTTAACAGAAAAAAATTTCTTGATTAGTCAATTCGACCCGCTTTGACCCCAAACCCTACCCAGCTGACCCACCCATTTGTGTTTGACTGCGAACTCAATTTGCATTTTTTTTTTTGTCAGGGAAAATAAAAATCTCACAGGGACTGCCCGCTATGCTAGTGTTAACACGCACCTTGGAATCGGTCAGTTGTTCATGTCATTAATATTTTTTTATAAAGTTTCTTTTTAAATAGTTTTTTGAGTAAAAAAAAAACTATTATGAACATGCAGAACAAAGTAGACGGGATGATCTCGAGTCTCTCGGTTATGTTCTTATGTATTTCCTAAGAGGAAGGTGAGCAGATGAAGTGTCAGTGGCATTATTGTAAATTTTCAACCCCATGCTGGTCATTTGTCTATCTCATCTCATGTGCCCTAATTTAAGTTGTATGTGTGGCTTAAGCCTTCCATGGCAGGGGTTGAGAGCAGGAACCAAGAAGCAGAAATACGATAAAATAAGTGAAAAGAAGATGTTGACTCCAATTGAGGTAATTGCAATTTTAAGAATCAGAATAAAGATAATCAGACAATTATTTGATTATTTGGGGGTCAAATAATCAGTTTAGGACAACTGATTATCCACTGTAAAACAACAATTACTGTATTACCCTTCTTGTTAAACCTAGATTATATACATCTTTTAAAAGAGCCAGGATATTGAAGTTTTATTTTCCATGAAAGCTGTTTCAGATTTGTTAAATTTCCATAAAAGTTGTCTTCGTGTTTTAAATAATGGCAACATAATAATAATAATAATAATAATAATAATAATAATAATAATAATACTTTGAACAGGTGCTATGTAAATCATACCCATCGGAATTTACAGCATATTTCCATTATTGTCGATCATTGAGATTCGAAGACAAACCCGACTATTCTTATTTGAAGAGGCTTTTTCGGGAACTATTTATTCAAGAAGGTCAGACTCAAACACCATAAATAATCTCATTTTAAAACAAAATCTTTCATTCAAAAACTCGTATAACAATTACAGTTATTGAACTTTTATATAATATTAATTGATTGCAGGCTATCAGTTCGACTATGTATTTGATTGGACCATATTGAAGTACCCCCATATTGGTGCTACCTCCAAAGGACGAGTAAGTGCAAAACCACCAATAGTTTTATGATATTTATATAATTTTTTGTTCATTTCGTTTTTTTTTTTTTTTGGCAGAATTTAGTTGCCAATGCGGGTTTAAATGCTGGAACATCAGCTGAAAAGCCTGGAAGAACCTCAGGTATCGCATGTAATTGAAATACAAACACAAATTTTTTAAGTGAAAAATCATGTCTTTTGTGGGTCCCATTGCTGATTATGTGGTCATTTTGTTAAAACTCTTCCCCCATTTTGGTGATTTTTGTGAAAACGAGTCTTAATTTGGGTTAAATATACGTATTATGACAAACGGGTCTTAATTTGGGTAATAATATCTTCCATGCAGCTGGTGAAGATATCCGTGATAGAGTCTCGGGTGCAGTAGAAGCATTGTCTAGACGAAATTCTTCGGGTGGGGCCCGCCATGAACATTCTAGAAACAGGATTCCCGATGATATGCCTTCATCAAAGGATGTGGTAAGTTTATCTCTCTTATTTCTTCTTTTAACATTCTAGAACATTCTAAAAACAGAATTTATGGTTTCTTAATCCACAGCAACCCGATTCTGAAAAACTCCGGTCATCTCGAAACGGGGACTCGTCAAAACGTGCCGCCATTCCCGGCGGCAGGCCAAGCTCCTCCGGCGAACCAACGGAAGTCCGGTCAAGCCGCCATGTGGCGGGAAGTGGTGGAGGTGGGCGGTTGTTGACTGCTCATAGAGTCCAACCGGGATATGACACCAAACAATCGGTTTTTTCTCGTACTACAAAAAGTGGCAATGATGATCCTGTCCGCAGCTTTGAGTTCCTCTCACTCAGGAAATGAAAAAAATCGCCATTTTTATCCAAGTGATTTTTTTCAACTCTTACAGAAATGGATGATGTGGCATTTTCAAATAAGTGGAAAGGGTATACTTACATGAGAATACCTTTGTAAATTGTGTATCGGGTTTTCACTTTTCATGAATGATTTAGAATTGAATCCCAAAGGATTTTTTGTGTTCTTGATGTTGCGTATGTCGTAAAAAGGATCATATAAAAGAAAATTTAGTAATAACTTTGGT
The DNA here is from genome assembly GCF_052849685.1 of Lactuca virosa. Classification (NCBI taxonomy): domain Eukaryota; kingdom Viridiplantae; phylum Streptophyta; class Magnoliopsida; order Asterales; family Asteraceae; genus Lactuca; species Lactuca virosa. The sequence goes on from NC_136434.1 coordinate 17,083,321, forward strand.
TATTTTTTTGTGTAAGGGTTCTATAAACGTTTTATGTGTGACAACGGTATATTAATAATATCGAGATTTTATCGTTTGTTAACCGTTGCACCAAATGATGTCCAAGTGTTTGGATTGCTTCTACTCTCTCTGATAATAAATTGACGCTTTGATCCATTTTGGGATTTGTATATCTTATCTTCTTTCTTATTCTAATTCTAATAATTTTAATAAATGACTCTTTGAATCAGACACATGGCATCTTTTTAAACATTAACTTTGACACGTGTCCTGTTTCTAAACCTCTTCTACTATCGATTCCGGCTCGAAGTTTCTTTACTATGTAACCCTATTTTTTTGGTGCTTAAACTCGATTTCAAACATCCAACTTTATATCCGAAAAATCAGCAAAAAAATCCTAGAAAATCAGCAATCAGTGAGATACTTTGGGGTTAATCGGCAAGGTGAGAAGCAATTTTATGGCAATCCATTCCAAAAAATATTCATACGATTCCAATCTGTGTCGGTCCATTTTACTTATCGATTGCTGCTACAGTTAAAAGTTCTTGAACCCTCCACTAAAGGAAGATTGTTGTTTACATTAAGTTTTTCGGTTTATCATTTTTGTGTTTTGAATTGTATTATTATCTATACCATTTCAATCGCTAGTATGTGTTTGTTTCTATGTCACTGAGTAAGTTGTTGATGTGGTGTTTTTCGTTTTTTTTGTCGTGTCACTCGGTTATTTGTTTAAAGATTTTACATTTTTTTCCATCCACCATGTGTTCGATAAAACGCCTAAGAGAACCATCTCTTTTTGTATGATATTGACTAGATGTATAGAGTTCCCCATGTTCTTTGATGGCTTTAAACCTTCAACCTTTATTTCTTTATTATTTGTAATTTGAATTGGACCTCATGTTACTTCTAAAAGTACGTTTTCAATCACAATATTAATTGAGAATCAACTATATGGTTTGGTTTTGACCACAACATCAGAAAGTAACTGATTCTCAAAGTTGAAAAAAGTTAAACCTTCTAATAGTGGGTTTGTGAGCGTTTGAGAGTTTCTAGCTTCTAACTTTTGGGAGCGTTTGAGAGCTTCTAGCTTCTAGCGTTTGACAAAACGCTCTGTTTTAAACAGAAAGCCTCGTTTGACACTACAGGTTTCTAGCGTTTAATTTAAACAAAATGCTCCAAATCCAAATGTTACTTTACGTAACGTTTAACAAAACGCTACCAACTAGAAGCTACCCGCTACCAGCTATTTTTGCCGAACGCGCCCTTTATCACTTTTCACAATAAATGTTCAATTTTATTTGGAAAATAATAATGAGGATTTTAATGTCAACAAAAATTTGTCAAATCCACCATGCGAACAACGGTTTGAAATCAATGCTTCCATCGTAAGGAATCAATGTTGGTGTCAATCTTTTAGGTGCAAATTGTATGAGAAAGGCGGAAGAAAATTTACATTATTAGAGTCTTCTATCTCGCAATGAAACCGTTTCAGGTAAACTTTTTTGGCAAAATGTGAACCTGACAACCGAATGATGCAAATTTTCCTAGAAAAATTCAAGTAAAAAAGAATTGTTTTTCTATTTTTGGTTCCTTCGGTACTATTTGACTTTGTAATTTATTATAACCAGGGAATCTTTTTTATCCAAACTCTATCTCTTCATGTGCTCAATTTGTCTCGACTAATCCATAAGATCAAGTTTACTAGCATAGATTGAGAAAGCAAATCAATGGTGTTGTTCAATGAACATAAAAACCTGAGAGCAGGGCAATATTTATGAATCATTTACAACCATTTTACAATCAATGGAGTTGTTTTTTGTTAGGTTTTGATATCTTATAATCAAAACTAAGAGAGTTTTTCCATAGTAATTTACAATTGATATCCTTACTTTACTTTATGTTGAGGTTGATTGCTTTTCAGATCAGATTCATGAAAGGAAAATAAACTAAACATGATTGATACACCAAAAAATTCATTTTTTAAAAAATAACCACAATTTATGGAATGCCCCATTATTGGTAAATAACTACAAGCTAATTACTTAAATATTTGAAATACTCCGAGTTTGTAAATTTCTTTTTAAGACTACCTTTTTGTATCCAATTATAATATAAGCAACTAAACTTTTTTTGATTAATCAATTTATTTAATCTTTAATTTTTCTAGCATGTGAATTCATAGTAATGCAGTTCTTCCTATAAGTAATCACGAGACACCAGATTTGGGAATGGGAATCACTTTTATTTCTTAAACTAGGAAAAGATCAACTGATCGTAAAACAGAAAAAACCAAAACAATTAATAGGTTAAACTATCTGTGAAGAAGGGAACTAACCCTTCAGGATTATCCTAAACTAATATGATAATAGCGAACTATTTTAAAACTAAGATAAGATAAAATATCCTGATTCCCACGTGATTCCCTTTAATAGGATCCCATATCCGATGTGGACGGACCGGGTCTTGACGGAACCTAACTGCATCGTCCTCCCCCACTTTGAAAGGACTCGTCCTCGAGTCAAATGGATCATCCAACTCAGGCAAGAACGGGAACAAGAATGGGAATAGGTCAGCAACATTGAACGTGACTAACACATTATAGTGCCCGACTAACACATTATACTTACTCGCTCGACCCCTCGGAAACTGATCCTTGCTAAGATGAATCCATACGAGATCACCCTCGTCAAAAACCACCTCCTTACGTTGCAGATTGGCCCTCCTTTGATACACAATATTGTTATTGGTGATCTGCTCGTGAACCTGTTTGTGTATGCTCTTAATCTGATCCGCCCTCTCCTCCCCTTCAACACTAAAGTACTCGGCAGTAGGCAATGACACCAAATCCAAAGGTGTGAACGGATTTCGACTGCACACAATAAGAAAGGGACTCATTCCCGTCAATCGATGTGTGAACCTATTATAGGAAAACTCGGCTTAAGGAAGTACAAAGTCCCACTGTTTTGGATTCGATCCCACAAGACTTCGTAGCAAATTACCAAGGCTTCTATTTGTCACCTCCGTCTAACCGTCACTTTACGGGTGGTGCGCGCTACTAAAGTGAAGCCGGGAACCCAACCGCTTCCACAGTGTACGCCAAAAGTGACTCACAAACTTCACATCCCGATCGGAAGTCAACGACTTAGGCACACCATGCAATCTCACGATCTTCGTTAAGTAAACACGAGCCACCTGACTAGCATCATAAGTTTTGGTACACCGAATCAAATGGCTCATTTTAGAGAACCTATCCACCACCACCATTACAGAGTCTTTTTGTCATTGCGTGCGGGGAAGTCCCACGATGAAATCGAGACTAACATCTTCCCACGGGCCCTCCGATACCGGTAACGGCGTATAGAGACTCGTGTTCGAGTGGTGTGTTTTAACAACATGACATGTTCGACAGTGATCAACAAACCGAGTGACAACAACACTCATCTTTGGCAAAAAAAATATTCTTTTACAAGTTTCAACGTCTTAGCCCTCCCCAAATGACCTGCCAATGCCCCTTGGTGTCCCTCTAACATAATCGCCCTCCCGCAACGAGCACTAGGGCGCACATAACCGGATACCTTTAAAGAGAAACCCATCATGTAGCGAATATCCCTGGGATGGCGCAACCCGACAGGCTGTCCAAATCGCCAAAAATTCGGTTCATCCGGATATAGTGTCGCAAATCGTTCAAACGCATCCACACGAACTTTGAGTGGCGTGAGTAACCCGCGACGACGGCTAAGAGCATCAGCCACTGTGTTTGTCGCCCCGGACTTATGACGAATGACAAACAAAAAATCTTGTAAGAACTCAACCCACGTAGCATGCCGTGGGTTTAACTTATGTTGCCCCTGAATAAAACAAAAAGCTTGGTGATCCGAAAACAAGATAAATTCAGTGTGTGAAAGGTAATGCCTCCAGTAATCCAAACTTCGAATGATTGCATAAAATTCCTTATCATAGGTAATATACTTTTGCTTGACCTCGTTTAGTTTTTCACTAAAGAAGGCAATCAGGTGCCCCTCCTGACTAAGGACACCACCAACGCTAAGACCCGAGGCATCACACTCAACTTGGAACGTGTTTTTGAAATTTGGCTGCGCCAAAACTGGGGCACTCGTGAGGCAACATTTTCGTTCTTCAAATGCCAATGTTTCCGCCGGCCGTGACATCCCCAATTTCACGGCCAGAAAAGACCGATTTGTTTATGCTTTATTTGAAAATCAGAATACCTTTTTAAAGAAAAGTATTGCGGAATTTGTTCCCAAAAGATAAATATGATAAAAATTTATCAAAGCATTTCCGAAGAAATGTATTTCATTATATTAAAACCTCGAGATGTCATGTTCGATATAGATCAAAAGCATAAACAGAACAACATAGGCCTTACAACATTTATTTATATCTAATGGCCTATAATCCATAATCCATCGTCAAGTCATCCAACTATGCTCTTGTGCCACTACCTGTAATACAAGAAACTGAGTGGGTCAGGCTTGGGAGCCCGGTGAGCACATAGGGTTTTCAACCCACAATAATAAGTTTATTAATTTCATCAAACCCAACAAACCCGATTTCCCGTTCCCGTTATCCTCACTTTACGTCCCTAAAGCATCTAATAAAAGGGACCCAGCCTAAGGATTTTCATCGGGGTGACAACACTGCTTAGGGGATACCTCAACAATTTATGTCAAATAAGGCAAACATGAGGGGGATGGAGTATTGTTGGTGAACACTTAGTTCAAATAAACACCTAAACGTTGCGAGCCTGCTAGCGTTCCATTGGACTGACTAGAATAGTCCGTGGTCGTCATCTATACACCGCTAGATGACTAGATCGTCGTAAACATCGAGACCTCTCATCATTTTATCACACATCATCTATTTCATCTACCCATGTTATACCCAACATTTTTTGTAGAGATAAAATACATATACAGTTTTAATCATTTAAAATGTGTATAAAAATGTTCATCCAACATAGATACCAAGTAAACAGATAATATGCACACATAGCATGTAATTTATATAAAATACTTCATATCTATGTGAGAGAACCCCTTCTCTAAACTTTATCATATTACTCCAAACATGCTACATGCATATTCATAATATAATTTACATTGATGGTCAAAAAGCCAAAAAGCATGGATACAAACCAACTATTAAGATTTTTACAAGGTTTTATATTTTACATAACTACCCAGGAATTTATAATTCATATACATATATGAACACTAAGTACAAAAAGTAATAATATTAACTATTCTAAATCTTCCAGCAATACATGACTATACTGGATGCTTATAACCTGCAATAGTTAAACACTGAGAGGGATAAGCGGGTGACGCTTAGTGAGTTCAACAATAGATACAATATAACGCTATGCCATATATATAATAATATGACAGAAGCAAAGAGGGACAAAGAACAACAAAGGCATATGTGTATCATATGTCAGGCTTTCCATATCAACAAATGATTTGATTCAAAGATTTACAATCAATGATATATAACAATTTCAACATGATATACATCATAAAACTTCAGCCCAAGTGGCACAGAAAAATACAATTTCGGATTATCATTTTGCTAGAATATACATGCTTTCAGCCCTACTTAGCCCTATGCCAATACCAAAAGTGATACGAGTCATGCTCTACATGGCCAAAGGCATAAAGCCAATACCAGAAGTGATACGAGACATGCTCTACATGGCCAAAGGCATAAATCCAATACCAGAATAATACGAGTCATGCTCTACATGGCCAAAGGCTCAAAGCCAATACCAAAAGTGATACGAGACATGCTCTACATGATCAACGGTATAAAACCAATACTAGATTAACACAGGAAAGCACATTGCACATATAACACATAACATACAATTGTCCCTATATTGAACTCACCGTGAAATAACTGAATGTTGTGATGAAATTACCCCTTAAGTGCGTTTTTGCTGGTAGAATCTGACTAAACACTGTCAATATTTAACAATCGTCGGCTCGGGAAAATGGCTCAAAATCAGCAATACGGGAGAGAGGGTTGCGTTTTTGTGTAAACGGAAACAAGAGAGCATGCCCTCTATTTATAGTTCGAAATTTCGACACTCACGTCGTGAGTCATACAAGCTCACGTCGTGAGTTTGTCCTGATCAGCGTGTAGGCTTGTCGTGTGTGTTCTAGGCTTGAGAGGTGTCGATGGACTACCTCACATCGTGAGACTTTCTTGCTCACGTCGCGAGCTTGGTCAGATCTCGAGGTTTGTGCTCCGAACTTCAAAAATGTATATCTTTCACATACGTGCTCTGTTTTTGACGTTATTTATATTCACACGTAGGTGAAATTATACTCTACAACTTTCGTTTAGACTCCGTCGGCTAATTTTGACTTCATTTTTAATATTATATTTTTAACAGGCCGGGACATAAAAAGTCCGTTAAAAATTCATAACTTTTTCATCCGACGTCCGTTTTTGTCTGTTTTTTTACCGTTGAACTAATATTGACGAGATCTTCGATTCTCATTTAGTTTGTGTCAGCTAAAAATTGCTCGATCTATAATTCGAATTTCGAGCTGCACACTGCTATACTGAATCTTAGAAAAATCATAACTTCCTCATACGAAGTCAGATTTAGACGTTCTTTTTATGAAAGTTTTCGGTTTAATGAATACTACGACTTTCATTTAGATCACTAAAGCTAAAAATTAGTTTATTGTAAACTCACTTTTTACGTCATACGGCGTCGTGTCGGTTCTGTCGCGAAACTTTGATAGGTCATAACTTCTTCGTTATAACTCGGATTTCGGTGAGGTTTTCGCCTAAAAGTTTCTAACGGTATAATTTACAGCTTTCAATAATATTAGTTTTACTTATTTCCAACTTAAATGTTATATTTTCGTTAATTTCGATAATCGACTTTTTGATCGGAATCTTATAAGACTTCCCATCACTTCCAATATTTTCCGAATGATTCTAAACATAGTTTACTTCAAATCTCATAAAACTATCTTATTAGAACTCAACGCTTAAAATCATATAATATTTATTAATATTCACTTTTAAGCTATCAAACTTACAAAACACGATAATTATACTAGGTTATTAACGTGTATGTTACAAATACCTCCTCATTTTGAGGATTTCGTCCCCGAAATTACAACGATTTAAACAAATGGGGATATTTCGCTCGTATCTCATTCTTATTTTCCCAAGTATAATTTGGGCCTCGATGGTGTTTCCACTTGACAAACACCAACTCCACTTCTTTATTACACAATTCAACCGTTTTCTCGTTTATAATCTCTTCGGGCTCTTCTACATATCTTAATTTATTATCCAGTTTCACATCGGATAACAGAACCGTTTCATCATATATGCTTAAACATTTACGCAGATAACTCACATGAAACACATCATGAATACCTGTCAAATTTTCAGGCAATTCCAAGCAGTATGTTTGCTTACCAATTCTCTGGATGATTTTGAAAGGACCAACAAATCTAAGACTCAATTTTCCTTTCTTTCCAAATCGTATAATTCCTTTCCATGGGGATACTTTCAGCATTACAAAATCACCCATCTGGAATTCTATGGGCCGTCTCCTCTTTTTTGCATATGACTTATGTCGATCCCGGGCCACTTTCATTCTTTCTCGTACAATTTGAATCTTGTCAGTGGTGTCTTGGATCATTTCAGGGCCTCCAAGGATTTTCTGTCCTACATCACGTCAACATAATGGAGTATGGCATTTACGACCATATAATGCTTCATATGGTGACATTTTGATTGAAGTGTGGTAACTGTTACTATATGAAAATTCGATAAGAGGTAACTACTTGTCCCAGTTACCACCAAATTCCAAGACACATGTACGAAGCATATCTTCCACTATTTGGATTGTTCTCTCCGTCTAACCATCTGTCTGGGGATGATAAGTTGTGCTGAGAGCAATCCTAAATCCCAATTCACGTTGTATACTTGCCCAAAAATGAGAAGTGAAGCGAGTATCACGATCGGAAATAATCTTTAGTGGCACACCATGTCTTGCAACAATTTCATCCAAGTATACTTGTGCGTATTTCTCCATTGGACCTGTTTCACGCCTGGCAAGAAAATGTGCACTCTTAGTCAGTCGGTCGACAATTACCCAAATGCTATCATTCTGTCTCGCAGTCTTTAGCAATTTGGTAATAAATCCATGGACAGCTCCTCCCATTTCCACATGAGGACATTAATACCTTCTGGACTCCCGTATGGCTTTTGGTGTTCCGCTTTGACTTGTAAGCATACTAAACATTCCTGCACGTATCTTCCAATGTCTCTCTTTAATCCAGGCCACCAATAATCAGCCTGTACATCATAGTACATTTTACTTGTACCAGGATGTATTGACAGTTTAGACTTATGGGCTTCATCTAAAATCTTCTATCTTAATCCACCAATATTTGGAATCCATAGCCGATTCTTAAATACTTTCAATCCACGTGGATCATCAAGTAAAATATCAGCATAATGTACCATCCCTTCCTTCTTCACATTTTCTGGCTTTAAGGCCTCTACTTGCCATTTTTCTAGTTCATCAAGAATAGTAAACTTTATTGTAGTGTGAGTAATAACATAACACACACTATTATGATAAACCTTTCTGCTAAGTGCCTCGACAACTACATTGGCCTTTCCAGGATGATACGGGATTTCACAATCATAGTCTTTGATCAGCTCCATGGCTCGCTGTTGTCTCATATTCAAAGTTTGCTGACTGAATATATACTTGAGACTTTTGTGGTCGGTAAACAATTGGCATTTTGTACCAAAAAGATAATGCCACCAAAGTTTTAGGGAAAATACTATTGCAGCGAGTTCGAGGTCATGGGTGGGATAATTCTTTTCATAATCTTTCAGTTGTCTTGAGGCATAGGTTATTACTCTACCACGCTGCATCAACACACAACCGAGTCCCAACCTTGAAGCATCGCTATACACGGAAAAATCATTATCACCTTCTGGGAGTGATAAGATCGGAGCATGAGTCAAAAGATCTTTTAAAGTTGAGAAAGCTTTTTCTTGGGCTTCAACCCATTCGAACTTTGCTTCCTTTCGTGTAAGACTTGTGAGAGGTACAACTATACATGAAAAATCTTTAATGAATCTCCGGTAATACCCTGCGAGACCCAAGAAACTGTGAATTTCAGAAGCATTACGGGGTGCTTCCCAATTCTGAATGGCTTCAATTTTGGTAGGATCTACTGATATACCGTCACCAGAAATCACATGGCCGAGAAATTGAATTTGGCGAAGCCAAAATTCACATTTTGAGAATTTAGCATATAGTTTCTCCTTTCGAAGAAGTTCTAATATTTCATGAATATAAATGGCATGATCAGCTTCAGACTTGGAATAGATTAGAATATCATCAATGAATACGATGACAGATTGATCGAGCATTGGACGACATACCCGATTCGTCATATCCATGAATACAACAGGAGCATTTGTTAAACCGAATGGCATGCCAAGGAATTCGAAATGTCCATAACGAGTACGAAAAGCAGTCTTCGGTACATCCTAATCGTGTACTTTCAACTGATGATAGCCAAACCTTAAATCAATCTTTGAGAAATAGCTAACACCCTGAAGTTGATCAAAAAAGTCATCTATGCAAGGTAGTGGATACTTGTTCTTGATAGTTACCTTAGTTAGCTCGCGATAATCAATACACATCCGCATCGATCCGTCCTTCTTCTTGACAAACAATACTAGAGCACCCCAATGAGAGGTACTCGGTCGAATAAAGCCCTTGTCAAATAATTACTGCAATTGCATCATCATTTCCTTCATCTCAGTTGGTGCAAGACGATAAGGTGTCTTTGCAATCGGAGCAGCACCAGGCATAAGGTCAATTCAGAATTCTACTTATCTATCTGAAGGAAGTCCAGGCAAATCATCGGGGAAAACATCAGGATATTCATTAACAACAGGAACATTATTTACAGTTTTCTTCCCCTTTTTTGAGATATCAACTATATAGGCTAGATAAGTAGAACACCCCTTCGATACAAATTTACGTGCTTTTAGGAAAGAGATTATTTTTAAGATTTTAAGTCGTTGTTCACCGTAGACATAAATATGATTCTCCCCTTCAATAGGAATGCATACCATCTTTTCATAGCACAAGAGTTCTGCACGGTTCTTTGACAACCAATCCATTCCGCGAATAATATACAAGTTGGGCAAGGAGATAGGAATCAGGTTAGCAAGAAAATTATAACCTTCAATTTCTATGACACAATCTCTATAGAATTTATCAGCAAGTAATGATATACTTCCCACTGTATCTACATGAAATGGTTGAGCGAGTGCATAGCAATCAATTTGAAAAGAACACGCAAATTCATCAGACACAAAAGAATATGAGGCACCAAAATCAAATAAGATGTGAGCAGGTCTAGAGTTGACGAGAAATGTACCGGTCACAACATTCAGGTCTTCGCATGCCTTCTCTGTGGTAATATGAAATGCACGGCCTTTAGCTTTTGGCACCTCCTCCTTTTTAGTTGAAGTATTTAACGGTTGTTGAACAGAAGCTTGTCTTCCCGTCATTTGACTAGTAAGAGTAGGGCAAAAACGCTTCCTGTGGCCAGTAACACCATAAGAAAATCATGTAACATTCTTCATTGGGCAAACAGGCTTCATGTGACCCATTTCTCCACATCCATAACAGATCACCGATTCTTTTTCTGTTCTGCATTGGCCCTGGTGATTCTTTCCACATTTTCGACACGACGGTGACTGAAGAGAAAAAGATTGTGACCTACCGCGACCACGAGAGGTATTATGAGATTGTACTTGTTTGCCAGGATCAGATTGAACGGATTGAGCTGATGGAATAGAGGAAACAGGAACAGTTCGATCAACACGTAGATGCTTCAGAACAGAAAGAGTGGCACCACGTATCTCTAAGTCAAGCTCGCGCTTTCGGGAATACTCAACAGCTTTATCAAATGACAGAACATCCCGATTGACCACGAAATCATGGATTTCATACCGTAGTCCTTCCATGAATAATTGAATTTTATAGTCTTCAGTTGGAATATACTTTGCAGCAAACCGTGCTTTTTGATTGAATTGAGTTTCATAATCATTCACAATCATTCCTCCCTATTTAAGCTCGAGGAATTCTTTCTCCAATCTTCTCCTCATGTCTAGAGGACAATACTTTCCTAGCAAACGAGTTTTGAACATTTCCCAAGATAAATTCTCCTGGTCATACTCGTTGAGAGCTTCAAATGTTGCTTCCCACCAGACCAAGGCTTCTCCGATGAGCATTGCAGAAGCATAATTAGCCTTGTCTTCATTAAACACATGAGAGATACAAAATACTTTTTCTGTGTTCTAGATCCAGGTAAGAACAACAATGGGATTAAGAACACCTGAAAACTCCGTAGCACCATTACTCTTAAAAGTTTTGAATGAGGGACGTTTCGCCTCCCCTTTTGAAGATTCTCCGGTGGTTTTCTCTTTACCTTTATCACTATTCTTTTTGTGTTCTTCAAGAGTCTGCCGAATAACATCAGTAAGTTTATCCACAAGTAATATAGTATTTTAGAATATTAGGATTTATCATTACCTAATACTTCACTTAAGTCTTTCCTATGGTTTGCGTCCATATACTTACAATGAATCTGTTCATATATTGAACTTCCAATAGTTTAAGTCTAAATACCAATCCGTGGGATTTAGTTCGCTTAAACTACTGCTCTGATACCATGATTGAGAGAACCCCTTCTCTAAACTTTATCATATTACTCCAAACATGCTACATGCATATTCATAATATAATTTACATTGATGGTCAAAAAGCCAAAAAGCATGGATACAAACCAACTATTAAGATTTTTACAAGGTTTTATATTTTACATAACTACCCAGGAATTTATAATTCATATACATATATGAACACTAAGTACAAAAAGTAATAATATTAACTATTCGAAATCTTCCAACAGTACATGACTATACTGGATGCTTATCACCTGCAATTGTTAAACACTGAGAGTGATAAGTGGGTGACGCTTAGTGAGTTCAACAATAGATACAATATAACGCTATGCCATATATATAATAATATGACAGAAGCAAAGAGGGACAAAGAACAACAAAATATGTCAGGCTTTCCATATCAACAAATGATTTGATTCAAAGATTTACAATCAATGAGATACAACAATTTCAACATGATATACATCATAAAACTTCAGCCCAAGTGGCACAGAAAAATACAATTTCGGATTATCATTTTCCTAGAATATACAGGCTTTCAGCCCTACCTAGCACTATGCCAATACCAAAAGTGATACGAGTCATGCTCTACATGGCCAAAGGGATAAAGCCAATACCAGAAGTGATACGAGACATGCTCTACATGGCCAAAGGCATAAATCCAATACCAGAATAATACGAGTTATGCTCTACATGGCCAAAGGCTCAAAGCCAATACCAAAAGTGATACGAGACATGCTCTACATGATCAACGGTATAAAACCAATACTATATTAACACAGGAAAGCACATTGCACATATAACACATAACATACAATTGTCCCTATATTGAACTCACCGTGAAATAACTGAATGTTGCGATGAAATTACCCCTTAAGTGAGTTTTTACCGGTAGAATCTGCCTAAACACTGTCAACATTTAACAATCGTCAGCTCGGGAAAAAGGCTCAAAATCAGCAATACGGAAGAGAGGGTTGCGTTTTTGTGTAAACGGAAACAAGAGAGCATGCCCTCTATTTATAGTTCGAAATTTCGACACTCACGTCGTGAGTCATACAAGCTCACGTCGTGAGTTTGTCCTGATCAGCGTGTAGGCTTGTCGTGTGTGTTCTAGTATTGAGAGGTGTCGATGGACTACCTCACGTCGTGAGACTTTCTTGCTCACGTCGCGAGCTTGGTCAGATCTCGAGGTTTGTGCTCCGAACTTCAAAAATGTATATCTTTCACATACGGGCTTCGTTTTTGACGTTATTTATATTCACACGTAGGTGAAATTATACTCTACAACTTTCGTTTAGACTCCGTCGGCTAATTTTGACTTCATTTTTAATATTATATTTTTAACAGGCCGGGACAGAAAAAGTCCGTTAAAAATTCATAACTTCTTCATCCGACGTCCGTTTTTGTCTGTTTTTTTACCGTTGAACTAATATTGACGAGATCTTCGATTCTCATTTAGTTTGTGTCAGCTAAAAATTGCTAGATCTATAATTCGAATTTCGAGCTGCACACTGCTATGCTGAATCTTAGAAAAATCATAACTTCCTCATACGAAGTCAGATTTAGACGTTCTTTTTATGAAAGTTTTCGGTTTAATGAATACTACGACTTTCATTTAGATCACTAAAGCTAAAAATTAGTTTATTGTAAACTCACTTTTTACGTCATACGGCGTCGTGTCGGTTCTGTCGCGAAACTTTGATAGGTCATAACTTCTTCGTTATAACTCGGATTTCGGTGAGGTTTTCGCCTAAACGTTTCTAACGAGATAATTTACAACTTTCAATAATATTAGTTTTACTTATTTCCAACTTAAATGTTATATTTTCATTAATTTCGATAATTGACTTTTTGATCGGAATCTTATAAGACTTCCCATCATTTCTAATATTTTCCGAATGATTCTAAACATAGTTTTACTTCAAATCTCATAAAACTATCTTGTTAGAGCTCAACGCTTAAAATCATATAATATTTATTAATATTCATTTTTAAGCTATCAAGATTACAAAACACGATAATTATACTAGGTTATTAACGTGTATGTTACACTATGTGTAAGATAAAACTGACTATGCACTCACTTGTTAAAGTGATGACTCGAAATTCGAGCAGCGCTTCGCTTCTTAACAATATGATTTCCTTAGATGAAACAACGGATTTTGCTAAAAACCGGGCTCCACTGGAGCAGAGCTTCTGAGCCGAAAAGCTCTTTTTCTCGGAGCCGTCGGGCGCTCCGGAGCTTTCTTCTAGCGCTAGGGGAGTTTCCTTGGGCTTTGGGGGGGGGGGGGTGGGAGGTTTAGAGAGAAGTTAGAGAGAGAAAGAGAAAGGTGGATGTGTGTCGAAATGAGGGTGAAAGGAGTTCTATTTATAGGCTGAAATATGGCTCAACTTGATGCCACAGGTCACCATCTGGTGGCAAGACTTGGGGAGAAAGCAATGGCCAAGATTCAACCACGTCACCCCCTTCGCAGCAGCACACTGCCGACTTCTAAACTCCGTAACTTTTACATACAAGCTTCGTTTTTGACGTTCTTTATATCCACGCGAAGGTGGAGACATAATCTACAACTTTCGTTTAGACTCCGTCGGCTAATTATCAACCGAGTTTAAATTTAACAGTATGAGAATATTACACTGTTAACGACCATGTAAAATTCATAACTTCTACATACGGACTCCGTTTTCGACTGTCTTTTTATCGTTGAGATCCTATTAATGAGATATTCAATTCTCATTTAGGTTGTGTCGGCTAAAATCACTCGATCTAAATTCGAATTCTGGGCTATATACTGCTATGCGAAATCTTAGAAAAATCATAACTTCCTCATATGAAGTTAGATTTTGACGTTCTTTTTATGCACGCTCTTGGTTTAACGTATACTACAACTTTAATTTAGATATCTAAGGCTAAAAACTAGTTTATCAAAAATTCACTTTTTACGATTCCCGGTGTCGTGCCGGTTTTGTCGTAAAACTTCGACAGGCCATAACTTCTTCGTTATAACTCGGATTTCGGCGTTCTTTATATTTCTGGAATCCTTGTCACGACCACTACCACTTTGTTCATAGATATTGGGTTTATCTACACTTTTATTTTTGACGCTTATTTTCACTTTTAATTTATTATATTTTATAAATAAGTATAATGCACATAAAATCACATAATTAACATAATATTCAAGTAATTCCTCTTTATTACTTCAAAGTGGGTTACAGTGGTTGACCCTAACTATTGCATCATCACATTTATGCTTAGCCTAGAAACACGGGCGTTACAATTCTCTCCCCCTTAGGATGATTCCATCCCAAGATCACACATCAGCAAACACATGTGGATAGCGACTCATCATGTCACTCTCTGTTTCCCAGGTGAGGTTCGGCCCCTTCGTATGTTTCCATCATATAAGCACTAAGACGACCATCTTGCGTCGTAACTTCTTTGTTATACGGTGAACAATTGCCTCAGGCTCTTCGATTAGACTCTTATTTGCATCCATCCTTAACTCTAAAATTGGAATTATGTCGGGAACTTCTCCCGTAAACTTCCTCAAATAACACACATGAAAAGTGTTAGTGAAACGATCCACGACTACCCAAATCATGTGGCATCCATTCTTCGTCCTAGGCAGTTTAGTCACAAAATCCATGGTGATGTCTTCCTATTTACCCATGGGTACATGTAAAGGTTCTAAACTCCCATATGGTTTCTGATGTTGTGCCTTAACTCTCGAACATGTTACACACTTGACCACATATTTTGCAACATCGAGCTTCATCGTCGGCTACCAGTAGTAGGGTTTCTGATCCCTACACATTTTTGTGCTGCCGGGATGAATCGAGTACATGGTCTTGTGAGCTCCTTCCATCAGAAGATCTCTTATTTCTCCCGTCTTAGGTACCCAAATCCTATATTGGAATACCTTCAATCCTTGACTATTTGTACCGAACACTAACGTTTTGCCCAAACGTTCTTCCTTTTGGTCATTTTCTCTGAAGCTTCTTCCTGAGCTTTCTTAATGCTTTCCACAATTGTTGAGACAACTTCAATTCGTAACGCTCTTGGTCTTTTCCTTTCATGGTTTACCTTTCGACTTAGAGCATCAGCGACAACATTTGCTTTACTGGGGTGGTAAAGTATCTCACAGTCGTAATCCTTGAGTAACTCTAGCCAGCGTCGTTGTCTCATGTTCAATTCCTTCTAATTAAAGAGGTAATGGAGACTTTTATGACCAGTGAAAAGTTTGCACTTCGTGCCATAGAGATAATGCCTCCATATCTTTAGGTCGAATACTACCGCTGCCAACTACAAATAATGAGTGGGGTAGTTCTTTTCGTGCTCATTCAATTGTCGAGATGCATATGCTATCACTTTTTCCCTTTGGGTCAGAACACAACGTAACCCAACTCCAAATGGATCGCTATAAACTGCGAAGTCTTCAACTCCGTCGTGTAAGGAAAGAAATTGGCGTTACACCGGCGACCAGCAAAAAAATTTGCCTTCCAAGGCTCTGCCCTACCCTGACTCCCGTCCGTAATCCTCAGTGTAGCCGGCGCCGAAGCATGTGCCGGCCTGGCTGCGAGTTGTGGATAGTTGGTCTTCACGTGATCGCAGTGATTACAAATCCTCATATCCTAAACTGGGGCTGGCTGGCGACAATCCCTTGCAAAATGACCTTCCTTGCCGCATTTACGGCACACACTACCGATCTACAAACTCCAGAAGGGCTCTTCCCGCACTTTCCACAAGTGCGGCCGCGCTGGCCCCCAGACCAAGAATCCGCGGTCTTGTGCCGCTTCGCCGCAGGCTGTGACTGCGTCGGGGCCTGCCTCTACTCCCACAACGGTAACTCAATCTCCATCTCACGTCGCCTAACGGCCTCATGTAACTCCAACAGTGTATCACAACGCTGGGTAGCAACAAACTGAAGAATGTCAGTCTTGAGCATGCTAAGATAACGTGTCATCTGAGCCTACTCAGAAGGAAACTCCAGGCAGAACATCGTCCCTCAGTGAACATACAGGTGATCTTCGTCACCGACTTCGTAACCTGCCTCAGGTCCAAAAACTCCTGTGTCAGGCGCTCACGCTCCACCCGTGGAATGTAGCGAGCGTGGAACATATACCTGAACTGATCCCAAGTAACTGTAACTCTCTGATCATCAGTATACGACCCATTCATCAACCTCCACCAGTCTTTTGCTCCGGACCTCAGCAGGTTCAGAGCATATCTGACCTTCTGGTCAGTAGGGCATGAGCATGTGAAGAAGCATCCCTCCACGTCATACAGCCACCTCATAGCTACAATCGGGTCCTGGATCCCATCAAAAGTCGGGGCTTCGTGTTTTCGAAGTCCCGATACTGAAAAGACCGGATGGTCCCACCACCAACGACTGTTACGGCTACGGAGGCTGTAGCGGCAGCTATCTCAGCAAGAGTTGCATAACGCTCATCAAAGTACTCCACCATGGCGGTCTTGATAGACCCAAACATCTCCGGAAACTGTGCCCGGAACAGTGTAGCAACCTCATCATGCAGGATCTCCCGAATCCTGGCGTCCATCTCATCCGGTCTCATCTGACCGATAGTCTCAAGCACTGCACGTCCCTCCTGACCGCCCTCTCCTGATCCTGACCCGGATCCAGTCACAAATCGTCTAGTAACCACCATGCTGAAAATATACCAAGAAGATATCAGTCATCCCATATAATAATCCGGGAACCAACTCCCGACAAAGCCCTAGGGGTTGTGACTTCCTTGATATGTGTATGGGTCCTGTGCTTTCAGTAGTATGGGCCCATACTACCTTCCACACCTACCCATATTTGTATCAAATATCACCACAACGCCCTAACAATATATATAAACATGGCAAGCGCTCAATCCTCACTCCTAGAGGAAGGTTAAATATCTTATAACTGGTTGACTGATCCTGCACAACTCATCCATGAAAGTTTCACCAACCCTGCAGCACTCGTGTATGCTAGTCATACATAACGCTGGACCCTATAGACATTCGAATATCTGATCCTATCCTAAGCCCTTGATCAGACAAGAATAGGAAATAAGGCCAAACCAAACATTCTCAGGCTATAAGATCTTAATTACGTACAACTATGATGCATACACTAAGCAACTATAGTAATGATGTCAATTTCATATAAGGAAAACCCTAGGCTATCAGGCATCATATAATCAGACAATTCTATCATGCAATTCCTAAAGATACCTAGCCTATCACTAGCATGTTGTTCTAACATATCATAATATCAAATATCCGTATGTTATTTTTGGGTCTACTTGGCTCCGGCTGATCGTACACTCTGCATCCTCCTTTAATGTTTTGAAAACCATTTGAAAATCATTTTGAAAATCTTTTCCTTGGTTTGAGACTAGATTCACACGAGTGTTCCTCCAATTCACTCAAACCAAAGCTCTAATACCAACTTGTAACATCCATAAAATTCAAGCCAATTTAAAACCTTTTCAATCATTCAAAAACCATTAATTGTTACAAAATGTTTTCAAAATAGTTTCATATCAGAGTATCCCAGAAACAAAATCATAAAAATGCGAGGAGGTGCACGATCACGCCTTCGCCTTCCCGCGATCATCCGAAGTACCTGAAACAAAATCCAAAACTGTAAGCCTGAAGCTTAGTGAGTTCCCCCAAAATACCAACGCCATACAAATCATAGCTATATCATAGCAAGTAAACAAACAACATGCATAATGAGCCATCAACCAAACTAGACCGCCTCGCAGGGCCATCAGCCTATCCGGGCCGCTCTTCGAGCCATCGGCACGTCTGGACCGCCTCGCGGGCCTTCAGCCTATCCGGACCGCTCGTTAGGCCTTCGTCCTTACTAGTACGCCCTTAACGGGTCTGCATTCTATCCGGGCCGCCCTGGGTATGTTGGCCTAGACCACAAAACAGGTCCGCCTCAACCCAAACCCCACATACACAATCAACACATAATATCATAAGCTAGCATATACAACAGTCAGACCGA
The DNA here is from genome assembly GCF_052849685.1 of Lactuca virosa. Taxonomy (NCBI): domain Eukaryota; kingdom Viridiplantae; phylum Streptophyta; class Magnoliopsida; order Asterales; family Asteraceae; genus Lactuca; species Lactuca virosa. Next base: position 17,102,112 of record NC_136434.1, read on the forward strand.
TCTAACAAATCATTAATCATAGCATCATCCTATTTACCAGGATACCGACCTAACAGGTCACTAACATAACATCATCCTATATACCAGGATACCGACCTAACATGTCACTAACATATCATCATCCTATATACCAGGATACCGACCTAACAGGTCACTAAGCATATCAACATGCAATAAACCCATATACAAATCCGAAAAGGGCCAGCATTGGTGCCTTTGACCCTGTTAGTATAGTGAGGACAACTCGCCTCATAGTGTCGATCGGAAACTACAATGTCAAACTCCCGAAATACGGCTCCAAACACCAACACCTACAACCACCATTGATCCCATTCCATAAATACCCAATTTACCAAAGTACCCTCAGAAGTCAAAGTGGTCAACCCTTGGTCAAAGTTAAAGTTAACGGTCAAGGTCAACAGTCCATGTTGACCCAACTCGTCGAGTGCAGTCTACAAACTCGCCGAGTTCCTTCAGAACTTAGCAAGTTGCGAATTCCCCAATCAACTCGCCGAGTTCCAGACAACTTGTCGAGTCCATGCGGTGTCTAAAATATCGGGAAAACCCTACCCAACTCGTCGAGTTATTCTACTGACTCGCCGAGTCCATGCAGAAACCAAAAACGGGAAATCTTCATCCGACTCGTCGAGTTGACCATGCAACACATCGAGTCCCTTCAATCCTCTTCTTATTCAGACGTTTTTAAGAAAAACCAAGGCTTCAAATTTTAGATCTAGCTTGCTAGGGTATAGTTTCCATGTAAGGTTGCAAACTTTACGTGCATACAAAGCCCAAAATGTCAAAACCAAGCTAAGGAAGAGGTTTAAGCCAAAGAGAAGGGCCAAAGCTTGCTAAATTCGATAACTTTATGACTATGAGGACTTAGAGGGGTCCAGATCTGAACTTACTGATGGGTTTTGAGCAAAAGAACATTCCTATGTGCACATGCAAAACCCTAAAGCTTTGGATCTAGGTTTCTCTATTGTACATGCAAATTTATCCAAAGCTTGTAAACCCTAATCTAGCATACTATAAAAATCGAACTCTATATCTAATATAAGTTTAGATGATTACCTCAACATGACCTCCTCTTTGTTCATGTGGTAGGTCATGCGGAACTAGTTGTAGCAAGGAGGAAAGGAGTGAAGAATAATATCAATTGCCAGCTCCTCATCGAAGTTAACATTTAACTTCTGCAGGCGGTCGACATATCTCTGCATTTTCTGCAGATGAGCAGTGACAGACTCTCCGTCCCTCATCTTGGTTGTGATCATCGAAGTGATGATCTCGTACCTCTCCTTCCTGGCACTCTGGTGGTACCTGTCTAGTAAATCCTTGTGCATTTCGTAGGGATAGAAGTCCTCATAGGACTTTTGAAGTTCAGCAGTCATGGTCGCAAGCATGATGCAATGGACTTTCGTGGCATCACGCTCATGTGCCTCAAAGGCAGCGATCTCCTCGGGAGTAGCAGTGTTAAGATCCACCTCTTTCAGCTCCTTGTTGAGGACATACTCCTTGTCCTCGTAGCGGGTGACCATCAGTATGTACGGATCCAATCATTAAAATTGTTTCCGTCGAAGATCACCCTCCCACACAAATTCATGAGTGAGAATGAGCCGAAAGAGTTTGAGCCGGAAGCGTTGTTGTTCGGGTTAGACATCTGAAAGGAAAAGAGACAAAGTTTGATTAGATAAGAATCCCCAATTAAACACCGAAATGAGAAATTAGGGCTAGGATCCAACAACATTATTCACAATTTAGAAGAGGGATGCCTTAATCTAAACAACAAATAATTTGAAGGTAAGTGAATGACGATTTACTAATTTCCACCATGAAAAACAAAAGCAATTAAGTTTTAAATGTTTTGAAAACTCCTAGATCTTTTGAGATTCATTGAACTTTTCAATGGCATGTTTAAATCTCGATATGCCCTTCAAGTTTGTGACTGGGATACCGATGATCACAAACAAGGTGTGAATAACCATGCAAATGTACTTGGTACCCTCAATTTTACAGTCACCTAATCAATGTTCCGGTTAGCCACACACGCTCCATTGATCTATGACAAACATCGAGTCACCCTTTTCCACCTTTGCTAGACCCAAATTAGTGTGTCGGTTAACCATACACGCTTCACTAACGTCTTGGCAAGGGTACAAAGTGTAATTTCATGTAATAGCATCATTTTCACATTTTGCCTAAAGTAACTAAGATTGGGAATTTTTAAAAAAATTAGTTATTTTATTAATCATTATACTTTTAATGAGAAATTAGTTGCCCTATCCTACCCGTTCGGCTAACGACTCTCCACCAATCAAGGAAGCGGTGGGTGAGAGTGGACACCCATTAAACTGCCATTTTATAGGCAGCAACCTTATAACCCCCTTATAGATCGACTTCGTGAATGAGGCCTACTAACGGTAAGACTAGCATTTATCTTATACATATATAATAATTATTCTTATAATATTATAATAGTATAGGGTTGAATTTTAAACTTGTAAAATTCTAGGGTTTGGAATTTAATTATTTCAAAATTATACTTTTAATCAAAAATTTAAATTCCAAAACTTGAGGGTAAGTTTTGAAACATTTCAAAACTATTTAGATCAAAATTCAAATAGTATAATTAAACAATTAATTGGTGATTATCTAATTTTAACCTAATCCAATTTCATGCAAAATAATTGATCAAATAATTCAAATAATTAAGGTTTATCAATTAAGGCAATAATTATCTAATTAAATGATAAATATCTTTTATTTTGACTAAGATAATTACATGGAATCAATAAAATTCGGATTTTATTAATTAAAGACAATTGTGGTAATTATCCCAAGTCAAAATAAGCCAAAATCCTGAAAATCCATCTGTCTGACAGCCCGACTCGCCGAGTCCCTTACATAACTCGTCGAGTTCATCTGACTCGTCGAGTTAATCATGGGACTCGACGAGTCTGTCAGGCATATGGCAGAAAAAACGATTTTAAGCAATGAACAAACATACAATGCATCAAATACAATAGAAACCAAGCAAGGCTCTGATACCACTGATGAGTTTTGAGCAAAAGAACATTCCTATGTGCACATGCAAAACCCTAAAGCTTTGGATCTAGGTTTCTCTATTGTACATGCAAATTTATCCAAAGCTTGTAAACCCTAATCTAGCATACTATAAAAATCGAAATCTACATCTAATATAAGTTTAGATGATTACCTTTTGATAGTAGCAAGAATCTTCAACTTCAAGAGCTTAGTATCACAAGTGTAACACCTCTAATGGCTTACAAATACCAAGGCAAGAAGATGATTGAGAAGAAAGGGAATGGAGGCACAATTTCGGCTATAGGAACTCTAGGGTTTCTGGTGTAGCCGAAATATGAATCCCTAGGGGTCTTTTAATAGCTGAACTGCTAGGGTTTCAGTCAAAACCCTAATTGGATAGCTTAGGCCCTAAGCAGCTCCAAGAACCTTCTGTAATAGGGCCCTTGGACGATTTCAAGGTGCGCTTCCACCTCAAATTCGTCCACTCCCTTAATCCACAAGATTCACAACCCAAAGTCAATTATCTTATAATTGACAGTTCCAGTCCCCCTTATTTAATTAATCTCTTTTAGCCACAAAATTAATTCTTAATTAATTTTTGATCAATATTAATTAAACAATATGATTTCTCTTTTAATATATTATTCATATAATTTATTAATAAATCATAATATCCTCTCTCTCCTCAAATCATCCTTTCCAGTTGCTTTGGTGAAGGCAACCCACAAGGACTATGCAACAACCGGGTTAAGTACATACCAAATATAGTTATGGACTTAGACACTAATCCAACAGTCTCCCACTTGGATAAGTCTAATAACTATAAATGCAAGTACGACTTCAAGATCCGATTAGCAATCGTAGCTCTCAAAAGCCGTTTTCGAACTCTGATCTTATCAGTAACCTGTCCTTTAGATAAGGGATCGTATAGTCCTTAATTCTAGATACCGTGCAGACAATTACATGGAACATAGTCATACTTATTGTCCAGCAATTTGTTTCTCGATCCAGATTTGTCTGACATAGAACTTAATTGAACACATCAACTCAATTCTGACCGGGCCCGACACATAAGTGAAACCAAATCATATAGGGGCCTAGATATCGCTTTTACCCTCGTAGGATAAAAGGAACAGATAAACTTTGACTTATATGCATTTACCATTCACTCATCAAATCATGCACAACAATGCATTTTATAACATCAAGTTATTGATGCGTTTACGCATTATCAATGCACAACCAACTTGCAAACAATAAACCATATATCTAGGTTTAAAGACTATATGATATTGTCGTCTTGCGATCACTCGTGATAAATTCCACGAAGCGATGCCAGCAAGCGTGGGTTTAATCCAATGCTCAAATCTTATTTCAAAAGCGCTCATGAACGTTGCAACAAACTTTTACTATGTCTAATACACTTTTAGACAATCTACAAACCAATTCATGACAATCTTCATTCATACCTACTTCCAAAGTATAAGCGAATGTGGACTGTTCGAATAATATTATTATTCAGGAAGTCAAAACATGCAAAGTGAAACAATAGGTAAATAATTAACATAAGACAGTAACTTTACTCATAAATAATACTCCTTTATTTAATCATTAAATGTTAATTACAATTTATCTATTACACGTTTCGAAACTATCTAATCTAAACTAATATCGTCCTTCAGCCCAATGCTCCTAGCGTGCTGCAAGTGCTTAACCCTACTCGGTCCCTTTGTGAGGGGATCTGTTGGGTTATCCTCTGACGATACCCTCTTCACTACGAGGAGTCCCTCTTCTACCCGATGTCTAATAAAGTGATATTTCTTGTCGATATGTCGGGATCTGCCATGATCCCTCGGTTCCTTGGTCAAGGAAACCGCTCCTTCATTATTGCAGAAAATCTCCATAGGCTCCTTTATGGCTGGCACCACTCCAAGGTCTCCGACGAAGTTCTTCAACCATATCGCCTCTTTTGATGCTTCGCTCGCTGCTATGTACTCTGATTCGCACGTTGAATCAGCTACGACCTCCTGCTTGGAACTTTTCCAAGTCACTGCTCCTCCATTCAGGGTAAAGACCCAGCCTGACTGAGAACGGTAGTTGTCTCGATCGGTCTGAAAACTGTCGTCACTATACCCTCGCACCCTTAAGTCATCACTCCCACCGAAGACTAGAAACCATTCATTGGTCCTCCGAAGGTACTTAAGAATATTCTTGACTGCGGTCCAATGTGCTCTGCCAGGGTTCCCTTGATATCTGTTGACCATGCTCAAAGAGAAGGCCACATCAGGGCGAGTACAAGTCAGAGCATACATGATCGAGCCAACTGTGGAAGCGTAAGGTACTCAGCTCATCTCTGCTATCTCGACTTCGGTGCTCGGGCTTTGAGTCTTACTCAACTTGGCATTGCTTTGGATCGGTAACTCCCCTTTCTTGGAATTCTCCATACTAAAACATTTTAGTACCTTGTCCAAGTAACTATTCTGACTAAGTCCTATTAGTCTCTTACTCCTGTTTCTCACTATCCTTATTGTTGGATAAGGTGTCTAAGTCCATAACTATATTTGGTATGTACTTGACCCGACTTCGCATGGTCCATTTGGGTTGCATGGCATCTCAACAATTGGATAGACAAAATGAGAATAAGGACACTTATGATTTATTAATATATTCTTATATATTAATATGAAATCATATTGTTTAATTAGTATTGATCAATAATTAATTTGGAATTAATTTTGTGATCAAAAGAGACTAATTAAATATATGAGGATTGATTATGTAAATCTTTCATTCTTATATAGAGGGCTTAAGGTCCATGATTCACTAGATTGGGCTAGGACCCATTGGGTGCTCCATGGATGCTCCATGGAGGTTAAAACCCATGGATCATGGGGGAAATGAAAAGCCATGCACATTAGGGTTTACATGGTGTAACCCTACATGTGACACACTATATAAGAAACCTCATATGGAGCAAAATCGGCACTAAGACAATAAGAGTGAGGGCTAGCCGAATTTATGATCAAAGTGTACTTCTCTCAAGTTATTCCAAGTGTTTTGGTGTTGTGTGAAACATTTCAGGCATCACATTTGGGGTGCTAGGCTCACAAAGTCTTTAGGAATCCAAGCAACAACAAAGGTATGTCATTCTACTAATTTTTATATTACAAGTACCCCATGCTATGCTAGTTAAAATGAGAACCTTGGAAAAATCATATTTGCATGTATATTAGAGAAAACATAGATCCACGGTTTCTAGGGTTGCATGTACACCACAGGAGTGTTAGAATGCTCAAAACCCATCAGTGGTATCAGAGCCTAGGCTTGTTTTCTATATACTTGATGCAAACTGCTTGAAAAATTCGAATTTCTGCTAACTGTTCAGTGAACTCGCCGAGTCCATGAGGGGACTCGACGAGTCCAAGTGAAATTTCATCCTACTCGTCGAGTAGGTTCTTGCACTCGACGAGTAGGAGGCCCTGTGTGCAGATTTTCGAGTTTTGCTGCTGGAAATGGACTAGAATCATTACCCTAAACTGTTTTGGACTTATAAACCTGTTTTTGATGTGGTAATGATTATGCTAATCCATTTACAATGGTTATTATCAAATTTTCAACTTTTATATATGTTTATATGATTCTTGAAATTATTGATTTGAATGTTCATGCTTGTGAGTTTTAGTAGATCATAGGAATTATTTGCAAATTGTTTGTTAGTGTAATTCTTGATCTTAATGCCAATTAATGGACTCCAAAACTTGTCCTCAAGTTATGGAATTCCAAAAATATTTTCTTTAAAGTTATTAAAAACTCATAAGTTATTGAATATGAAAGGTTTTGAATAGTTTCAAAATTTGCCGTCAAGTTTTGGAATTTGTAAAGTTACTTTAGAAAACTTTAATTCCAAACTCTAGAGTTTTAAAAGTTAAAATTCAACCCTTATACTTTATAGTATTATAAGTTAATAATATATATATATATATATATATATATATATATATATATATATATATATATATGTATAAGAGCAAATTAGTTTTACCGTTAGTAGGCCTCATTCACGAAGCCGGTCTATAAGGAGGTATAAGGTTGTTGCCTATAAAATAGCAGCTTAATGAGTGTCCAATCTCACCCACCGATTCCTTGACTAGTGGATGGTCGTTAGCCGAACGGGTAGGACAAGGACTATAATTCTCATTAAAAGTATAATGATAAATATAAAGTAACTAAACCTTTTATAAATTCCCAATCTTAGTTACTTTAGGAAAATGTGAATTTGGTTCTATCCCATGAAATTACACTTTGTACCTTACCAAGTCGTTGGTTGAGCGTGTGTGGGTAACCGACACACTAACATGGACTAGTAAGAGTGGCAAAGGGTGACTTAATGTTTATCATAGATCGGTGGAGTGCGTGTGGTTAACTGGCACATCGATTAGGTGATAAAGATTAAGGGTACCAAGTTAATTTGCATGGTTATTCACACCTTGTTTGTGATCCTCAGAATCCCAGTCACAAACTTGAGAGGGCACAATCGAGATTTAAACATGCCATTGAAAAGTTCAATGAATCTCAAAGGATCTAGGAGTTTCAATCCAATTAAAACCTAATAATTTATTTCATTTTTCATGGTGGAAATTGGTGAATCGTCATTTGCCTTCCTTCAAATATTTTATAGCTTGGATTATGGCATCCCTCTTCCAAGTTATAAAGTATTGTGTTGGGTCCTAGCCTTAATATTACATTTGGGTGTCTTATTAAGGATTCCATATCTAATCTAAACTTGTCTTTCTTCTTTTCAGATGTCTTCCAACAATGCTGCTTCTGGCTCAAACCCTACCGGCTCCTTCTCTCTCATGAACCTTTGTGGGAGACTCATCTTTGATGGTTCCAACTTTATGGATTGGATCAGGAACATCAGGATGGTCACGTATTACGAGGACAAGGAATATGTCCTTGAAAAGGAGCTGAAATAAATAGATAAGTCTACTGCTACTCCAGAGGAGATCGCTGACTTTAGGGCACATGAGAGAGATGCTACCAAAGTGGCATGTATCATGTTGGCCAAAATGACAGCTGAACTCCAGAAGTCCTATGAGGACTTTTACCCTTTTGAGATGCACATGGATCTGATGGACCGCTACCATCAGAGTGCTCGTCAAGAGAGGTATGATATCATCTCTTCCATGATAACAACCCGAATGAAGGATGGTGAATCCATCACGGGCCACTTACAGAAAATGCAAAGGTATGTGGACTGTTTGCTGAAGTTGAATGTGAACTTCCCTGAGGAGTTGGCTATTGACATCATACTGAACTCCTTACCTACTTGTTATGATCAATTCTGAATGACATATCACATGAATAAGGAGGAGGTCACACTCAGCAAGCTTCAAGGACTTCTGAAGACCACTGGAAGTGGTCTCAAAGGTAAATCGATTGTTACTACTCCTACTCCTAACACCGCCCCTGTCTTGGCAATCAGGCAAAGTAGAGGGAAAAAGAGGAAGACCCCTTCGAATGGTACCAAGGGAAAGTCTCTTGATGACTCCTCTTCAAGTGGAACCAAAGGTGGTTCTGTCACTCCTTCTTCCAACCCAAAAGAAGCTTAATGCTTCTATTGTCAGGAAAAGGGGTACTGGAAACGAAACTGCCCCAAGTACCTGCAAGATGTTAAGGATGGGAAGGTCAAACCTACCCATGCAGGTATTTACACTATATTGTCTAATAACTCACCACATACTACTTCTTGGGTTCTTGATACAGATTGCGGTATTCATATATGTTCTGATTTACAAGGCCTAAGAATAAGTGAGGATGTAGAGCACGGAAAGATAAACTTGATCATGGGGAATAAGAAAGCTTCACCTGTCACCAATATTGGAGTTTATTCTTTGTTGCTAAGTAGTGGGTTAGTGTTAGATTTGAATAAGTGTTGTTACTCGCCCGAAATGACGAGAAATGTTATTTCTTTTCATGGCTTGTACAAACAAGGTTTTAATTTTTCGTTTGATAATGAAATCGGTGCTATTAATGTTTTTTAGAATGATGTATTTTACTTTAAAGCATTACCTTGTAATGGTGTATATGAAACTGTGAATGTTGTAGACAACTTAGGAAATAATGTTTTACACATTGATTCTTCCACTAGTTTGGATAAAGCATCCTTGTGGAATTTTCGTCTTGGACATGTTAACAAGAAGTGCATAGGCCAACTCCAGAAGGTTGGAGTCTTAGAGTCATTTGACTTAAGGTCAGATGATAGTTGTGAGTCTTGTTTGCTTGGAAAAATGACAAATTCACCCTTCATTGGTACATGTGCTAGGGGTGAAGGTTTGTTGGACCTCGTACACACAGATGTGTGTGGACCCTTCAGAACTGCCACAAGGGATGCTAACCGCTTCTATGTGACTTTTACTGATGATTACAGTAGATATGGTTATGTCTACTTAATCAAGCATAAGTCAGAAACCTTTGAAAAGTTCAAAGAGTTTAAACAGGAAGTGGAGAATCAGTTGGGCAGGAACATTAAGATGCTCCGATCCGATCAATGAGGAGAGTATCTTAGTACAGAGTTCCTTGACTATCTTAAGGAATGTGGAATTGTTTCACAATTGACACCTCCTAGAACACCACAACTTAATGGTATGGCTGAGAGGCGCAATCGAACCTTGTTAGATATGGTTCATTCCATGATGAGTCGAGCTTCGTTACCAATCTCATTCTGGGGGTATGCCTTAGAGACTGCCGCCCATATCCTTAATCTAGTCCCTACCAAGAAGGTTGCCAAAACACCTCACGAGACGTGGACTGGGAAAGTTCCCAATTTAGACCACATCAAGATTTGGGGTTTCGAGGCTTTCGTGAGACGTGAGACTCAGGACAAGCTCTAACCTCGTAGTGAGCGGTGTATTTTCATCGGCTGCCCACATAATTCTTTTGGTTACCTCTTCTACAGACCCAGTGAGAATGTGGTCTTTGTGGCAAGGAGAGGGGTCTTTCGAGAGAGAGAGAGATTTTATAAGCCAAGGAAACAATGGGAGGCAAATTAACCTTGAAGAACTTCAAGAGTCAAGCGGTGAAGGAACCTCAAACCCTAGCAATCAACCTGAGGAGGAAACTCCTGTTGATGAGTCCGTACCTCTGAGACGTTCCATAAGAGTTAGGAATCCACCTGAGCATTACTATGGTTTTCATATTACTGCAGAAGGTGATGCATTTATCAGTGATAGCATACTGGTAAATTTGGATAAGCCTAACAACTTTAAGGAAGCCATGGCAGGCCCTGAGTCCGCCAAATGGAAAGAGGCCATGGACAGTGAGATTCAGTTATGAAAATCAAGTTTGGAACTTGGTTGATAATGTACCGGGTCGTAAGACGGTCGGGTGCAAATAGATCTTCAAGAAGAAGACCGACATGGATGGGAATGTACACACTTATAAAGCGCGACTGGTTACGAAGGACTTTACTCAAACTCCGGGAGTTGACTATGATCAGACCTTCTCACCAGTAGCGAAGATTAAGTCTATTAGGGTTTTTCTAGCCATAGCTGCATTTCATGATTATGAAATATGGCAAATGGATGTCAAAATCGCTTTCCTCAATGGAAAGTTGGCTGAGGATGTTTACATGAGTCAGCCAGAAGGTTTTGTCAGTGCAGAGTACCCTGATAGAGTGTGTAAGCTTGAGAAATGCATCTATGGATTGAAACAAGCATCTCGCAGATGTAATCTTTGTTTCGATGAGAAAGTCAAAGAGTTTGGTTTTTCGAGGAGCGAATATGAGTCCTGTGTATATGTTAAATCTAGTGGGAGTATAGTTAGCTTTTTGGTATTGTATGTAGATGACATACTACTCATAGGAAATGACAACCCAACTTTGCAGGAGGTTAAGTCCTGGCTTGGGAAGTGTTTCGCTATGAAGGACCTTGGAGAAGCTGCCTATATCCTAGGGATAAGGATATTGAGAGACATGAGTAAGAGACTAATTGGACTTAATCAAAGTACCTACTTGGATAAATTGCTGAAAAGGTTCAGCATGCAGGATTCCAAGAAAGGTGACTTACCAATCCAGAGTAACGCCAAACTGAGTAAGACTCAGAGCCCGAGTACAGAGGCTGAGATAGCTGAGATGAGTCGAGTACCATATGCTTCCTCTGTAGGCTCGATCATGTCTGCTATGACTTGTACTCACCCTGATGTGGCCTTTGCTTTGAGCATGGTCAACAGATATCAAGGGAATCCATGCAAGGCTCACTGTACTGCGGTGAAGAATATTCTCAAGTACCTACGAAGGACTAGGGACTGGGTCCTTACCCTCGGTTCGAGTGATGACTTGAGAGTAGTGGGGTATAGTGATGTTGGCTTCCAGACTGATAGGGATAATTTCCGCTCTCAGTCGGGTTGGGTCTTTACCCTAAATGGAGGAGCAATTACTTGGAAAAGTTCCAAGCAGGAGACAGTAGTTGATTCAACTTGCGAATCAGAGTACATAGCAGCAAGCGAGGCAACAAAGGAGGCAATATGGTTAAAGAACTTAATTGGAGACCTTGGAGTTGTACCTGCTATTAAGGAGCCTATGGAGATTTTCTGTGATAATGAGGGTGCAGTTTCCTTAGCTAAGGAACCAAGGGATCACGGCAGGTCCAGGCACACCGACAGAAAATACCACTTCATTAGACATCGGATAGAAGAAGGACTCCTCGTGGTTAAGAGGGTATCATCGCATGAGAACCCAGCAGATCCCCTCACAAAGGGACTGTGTAGGGTTAAGCATTTGCAGCATGCGAGGCGCATCAGGCTGAAGGATGATATTAGTTTTATAGATTAGAAAGCTAGCTATGAAACTTGTAAAATGTAATTGACATTTGATAATTGAATAAAAGTTGTTGTTTATTTATAAGTAAGGTGTTGCTATCTTGTGTCAATTGTTTGCTATTGTTTCAATTTTGCATGTTTTGACTTCCAGAATAATTACTTTATTCAAACTCTCCACAGACAGTCATATGTTGGAAGTAGGTATGAATCAAGACTGTCATGAAGGTGGCTTGTAGATGTCTAAGGTGTTAGACATAGTAAAAGTTGCTACAACATTCATGAGTGCTCATATGTTATGAGTATTGGATTCAACCCATGCTCACTTGTATCACTTCATGGAATTTATCTCGAGTGATCGTGATACTGTAATATCATATAAGTCTTCAAACCTAAAGATATGAGTTGTTGATTATGAATTGGTTGTGCATTGATTGCACGAAACACATCAGTAACTTGATGTTATAAAACGTGCTTTTGTGTATGATTCAACAAGTAGTTAGTACAAGCATATGAGTCGAAGTTTATCTGTTTCTTTTAGTCCTTGGAGGATTAAAAGCGATATTTGGGCCCTTCGATGATTTTGTTTTGACTTATGTGTCGGGCCCGGTCAGAACCAAATTGACGTGTTCAGTTTAGTTCTATGTCAAACAAATCGGAAATCGGGAAACAAACTGCTGGACAATAAGTAGGACATTGTTCCATGTATTTTTCCGGCTGATATCTAGAACAGAGGATTATATGATCACTTATCTTAAATGGGGCGTCATCATCTTAGTTCCGCAAGACTTTGAAAGAGCTACGATTGTTGGTCGGTTCCTGAAGTCATACATGTAACTATAGTTATTAGACTTATCCAAGTGGGAGACTGTTAGATAAGGTGTCTAAGTCCATAACTATATTTGGTATGTACTTGACCCGGCTTGGCATGGTCCATTTGGGTTGCATGGCATCTCAACAAATGGATAGACAAAATGAGAATAAGGACACTTATGATTTGTTAATATATTCTTATATATTAATATGGAATCATATTGTTTAATTAGTATTGATCAAGAATTAATTTGGAATTAATTTTGTGATCAAAAGAGACTAATTAAATATATGAGGATTGATTATGTAAATCTTTCATTCTTATATAGTGGGCTTAAGGTCCATGATTCACTAGATTGGGCTAGGACCCATTGGGTGCTCCATGGATGCTCCATGGAGGTTAAAACCCATGGATCATGGGGGAATGAAAAGCCATGCACATTAGGGTTTACATGGTGTAACCCTACATGTGACACACTATATAAGAAACCTCATATGGATCAAAATCGGCACTAAGACAATAAGAGTGAGGGCTAGCCGAATTTGTGCTCAAATTGTACTTCTCTCGAGTTATTCCAAGTGTTGTGGTGTTGTGTGAAACATTTAAGGCATCACATTTGGGGTGCTAGGCTCACAAAGTCTTTAGGAATCCAAGCAACAACAAAGGTATGTCATTCTACTAATTTTTATATTACAAGTACCCCATGCTATGCTAGTTAGAATGAGAACCTTGGAAAAATCATATTTGTATGTATATTAGAGAAAACATAGATCTAAGGTTTCTAGGGTTGCATGTACACCATAGGAGTGTTAGAATGCTCAAAACCCATAACTTATTCCCAGAATATAGGCAGCCTCTCCGAGGTCCTTCATAGCAAAACACTTCCCAAGCCAGGACTTAACTTCCTGTAGGGTCGGGATGTCGTTTCCTATGAGTAGTATGTCATCGACATACAATATGAGGAAGCTAACTATACTCCCACTGGCTTTGATATATACACACGACTCATCCTCGCTTCGCAGGAAGCCAAACTCTTTGACTTTCTTGTCGAAACAAAGATTCCACCTGCGAGATGCTTGTTTCAATCCATAAATGGACTTCTCAAGCTTACACACCCTATTAGGATGATTTGCATCGACAAAACCCTCTGGCTGACTCATGTAAACATCCTCAGCCAACTTCCCATTAAGGAAAGCAGTTTTGACATCCATCTGCCATATTTCATAATCATGAAACGCAACTATGGCTAGCATCACCCTAATAGACTTTATCTTCGCAACTGGTGAGAAGGTCTCATCATAGTCAACTCCGGGAGTTTGAGTAAGCCCTTCGCAACCAATCGCGCCTTATAAGTGTGCACTTTCCCATCCATGTCGGTCTTCTTCTTGAAGATCCACTTGCACCTGACTGTCTTACGACCTGGTATATTCTCAAACAAATTTCAAACTTGGTTGTCATACATGGACTGAATCTCATTGTCCATATCCTCTTTCCATTTCGCAGACTCCGGGCCTGCCATGGCTTCCTTGTAGTTGTTAGGTTCATCCAAATTTATTAGTGTACTGTCACTAATAAACGTATCATCTTCACTTGTTATATGAAAACCATATAACACAGGTGGAACACTAACTCTACTGGAACGTCTAAGAGGTAAGGACTTGTCAATTGGTTTAACAGGAGTTTCCTCCTCAGGTTGAGTGCCAGTGTTAGAGGTTCCCTCATCGTTCGATTCTTGAAGCTCTTCAAGATCGATTTGCCTCCGACTGTCCCCTTGGCTTATAAGTTCTCGCTCTCAGAAAACCCCTCTCCTCGCAATGAAGACAACATTGTCACTCGGTCTATAGAAGAGATATCCAAAGGAATTCTGTGGGTAGCCGATGAAAATACACCGCTCACTACGAGGTTCGAGCTTTTCGTGAGTCTCTCGTCTTATGAAACGCTCGCAACCCCAAACCTTGATATGTGCCAACGAGGGATATTTCCCTGTCCACATCTCGTGAGGTGTTTTAGCAACCTTCTTTGTAGAAAATAAGTTTAGGATATGGGCGAAAGTCTCTAAGGCATACCCCCAGAATGAGATGGGTAGCAAAGCACAACTCATCATGGAACAAACCATGTCTAGCTAGGTTCGATTATGCCTCTCAGCCACACCATTCAACTGCGGTGTCCTAGGTGGCGTCAATTGTGAAACGATTCCGCATTCCTTGAGGTAGTCGTAGAATTCAAGACTAAGGTACTCTCCATCTCGATCAGATCGAAGCATCTTGATTTTCCTACCCAGCTGACTCTCCACTTCCTGCTTAAACTCTTTGAACTTTTCAAAGGTTTCTGACTTGTGCTTGATTAAGTAGATATACCTATATCTGCTATAATCATCGGTGAAAGTCACATAGAAGCGGCTTGCATCCCTTATGGTGGATCTAAAGGGCCCACACACATCAGTGTGTATGAGATCCAATAAACCCTCGCCGCTTTCACAAGAACCAGTGAAGGGTGACTTGGTCATCTTTCCAAGTAAACAAGACTCGCGCACATCATCGTCCCTAAGGTCGAATGACTCCAACACTCCATCCTTTTGAAGTTGGGCTATGCGTTTCTTGTTGACATGTCCAAGACGACAATGCCACAAGCATGCTTTATCCAAACTATTGGAAGAGTCAATATGCAACACATCATTTCCTAAGTTGTCTACAACCATCACAGTTTCATATATTCCATTACAAGGCAATGCTTCAAAATAGAAAACACCATTAAGATAAGCATTAAGAGAACCCTTTTCATTATCAAACGAATATCTAAATCCTTGTCTATACAAACCATGAAAAGAAATGATGTTTCTTGCCATTTCAGGCGAATAACAACAGTTATTCAAATCTAGTCCTAATCCATTACTGAGCACTAAAGAGTAAACTCCAATCTTGGTGACAGGCGATGTTCTTCTATTCCCCATGATCAAGTTTATCTTCTCATGCTCCACATCCCTATTTCTTCTTAGGCCCTGCAAATCAGAACAAATGTGAAAACCACACCCTGTATCGAGAACCCAAGAAATAGCATGTGATGAATCATTAGATTGAATAGTATAAATACCTGCGTAGGACGGCTTGATCTTTCCATCCTTGATATCTTGTAGATATTTCGGGTAGCTTCGTTTCCAATTCCCTTTGTCATGGCAATGGTAGCACTCTGCATCCTTTGGGTTGGAGGTGGGTATAGCGGGACCAGCCTTGGTTCCACTAGAAGAGGTGTCATCATGGGACTTTCCCTTATGGTGGCTATTTGAAGGAGCCTTCCTCTTCTTACCCTTCCCCTGCCCAATAGCCAAGACGGCGGCAGCTATAGCGGGAGTTGATGCAACGGATTTATCCTTGAGGTTGCTCTCAACAGTCCTCGACAAGCCTTGAAGCTTGCTCAACGTGACCTCCTCTTTGTTCATGTGGTAGGTCATGCGGAACTTGTTGTAGCAAGGAGGAAAGGAGTGAAGAATAATATCAATTGCCAGCTCCTCATCGAAGTTAACATTTAACTTCTGCAGGCGGTCGACATATCTCTGCATTTTCTGCAGATGAGCAGTGACAGACTCTCCGTCCCTCATCTTGGTTGTGATCATTGAAGTGATGATCTCGTACCTCTCCTTCCTGGCACTCTGGTGGTACCTGTCTAGTAAATCCTTGTGCATTTCGTAGGGATAGAAGTCCTCATAAGACTTTTGAAGTTCAGCAGTCATGGTCGCAAGCATGATGCAATGGACTTTCGTGGCATCACGCTCATGTGCCTCAAAGGCAGCGATCTCCTCGGGAGTAGCAGTGTTAAGATCCACCTCTTTCAGCTCCTTGTCGAGGACATACTCCTTGTCCTCGTAGCGGGTGACCATCAGTATGTGCGGATCCAATCATTAAAATTGTTTCCGTCGAAGATCACCCTCCCACACAAATTCATGAGTGAGAATGAGCCGAAAGAGTTTGAGCCGGAAGCGTTGTTGTTCGGGTTAGACATCTGAAAGGAAAAGAGACAAAGTTTGATTAGATAAGAATCCCCAATTAAACACCGAAATGAGAAATTAGGGCTAGGATCCAACAACATTATTCACAATTTAGAAGAGGGATGCCTTAATCTAAACAACAAATAATTTGAAGGTAAGTGAATGACGATTTACTAATTTCCACCATGAAAAACAAAAGCAATTAAGTTTTAAATGTTTTGAAAACTCCTAGATCTTTTGAGATTCATTGAACTTTTCAATGGCATGTTTAAATCTCGATATGCCCTTCAAGTTTGTGACTGGGATACCGATGATCACAAACAAGGTGTGAATAACCATGCAAATGTACTTGGTACCCTCAATTTTACAGTCACCTAATCAATGTTCCGGTTAGCCACACACGCTCCATTGATCTATGACAAACATCGAGTCACCCTTTTCCACCTTTGCTAGACCCAAATTAGTGTGTCGGTTAACCATACACGCTTCACTAACGTCTTGGCAAGGGTACAAAGTGTAATTTCATGTAATAGCATCATTTTCACATTTTGCCTAAAGTAACTAAGATTGGGAATTTTTAAAAAAATTAGTTATTTTATTAATCATTATACTTTTAATGAGAAATTAGTTGCCCTATCCTACCCGTTCGGCTAACGACTCTCCACCAATCAAGGAAGCGGTGGGTGAGAGTGGACACCCATTAAACTGCAATTTTATAGGCAACAACCTTATAACCCCCTTATAGATCGACTTCGTGAATGAGGCCTACTAACGGTAAGACTAGCATTTATCTTATACATATATAATAATTATTCTTATAATATTATAATAGTATAGGGTTGAATTTTAAACTTGTAAAATTCTAGGGTTTGGAATTTAATTATTTCAAAATTAAACTTTTAATCAAAAATTTAAATTCCAAAACTTGAGGGTAAGTTTTAAAACATTTCAAAACTATTTAGATCAAAATTCAAATAGTATAATTAAACAATTAATTGGTGATTAACTAATTTTAACCTAATCCAATTTCATGCAAAATAATTGATCAAATAATTCAAATAATTAAGGTTTATCAATTAAGGCAATAATTATCTAATTAAATGATAAATATCTTTTATTTTGACTAAGATAATCACATGGAATCAATAAAATTCGGATTTTATTAATTAAAGACAATTTTGGTAATTATCCCAAGTCAAAATAAGCCAAAATCCCGAAAATCCATCTGTCTGACAGCCCGACTCGCCGAGTCCCTTACAGAACTCGTCGAGTTCATCTGACTCGTCGAGTTAATCATGGGACTCGACGAGTCTGTCAGGCATATGGCAGAAAAAACGATTTTAAGCAATGAACAAACATACAATGCATCAAATCCAATAGAAACCAAGCAAGGCTCTGATACCACTGATGGGTTTTGAGCAAAAGAACATTCCTATGTGCACATGCAAAACCCTAAAGCTTTGGATCTAGGTTTCTCTATTGTACATGCAAATTTATCCAAAGCTTGTAAACCCTAATCTAGCATACTATAAAAATCGAAATCTACATCTAATATAAGTTTAGATGATTACCTTTTGATAGTAGCAAGAATCTTCAACTTCAAGAGCTTAGTATCACAAGTGTAATACCTCTAATGGCTTACAAACACCAAGGCAAGAAGATGATTGAGAAGAAAGGGAATGGAGGCACAATTTTGGCTATAGGAACTCTAGGGTTTCTGGTGTAGCCGAAATATGAAGCCCTAGGGGTCCTTAAATAGCTGAGTTGCTAGGGTTTCAGTTAAAACCCTAATTTGATAGCTTAGGCCCTAAGCAGCTCCAAGAACCTTCTGGAATAGGGCCCTTGGACGATTTCAAGGTGGGCTTCCACCTCAAATTCGTCCACTCCTTTAATCCACAAGATTCACAGCCCAAAGTCAATTATCTTATAATTGACAGTTCCAGTCCCCCTTATTTAATTAATCTCTTTTGGCCAAAAAATTAATTCTTGACCAATATTAATTAAACAATATGATTTCTCTTTTAATATATTATTCATATAATATATTAATAAACCATAATATCCTCTCTCTCCTCAAATCATCTTGTCCAGTTACTTTGGTGAAGGCAACCTAAAAGGACCATGCAACAACCGGGTCAAGTACATACCAAATATAGTTATGGACTTAGACACTAATCCAACAGTTACAACTTCAGATCATGCTCAATACCACAAATGACCCACAAATATGCTAAAAATGGCCTTAAACCCTTGAATGAGGAGATCTAACACTAGAATGATCAAGGTAACAACTTGTTACCTTCAAATGGAAGCCAAAACGGAGTAGATACTGGATCTGCAAGCTTCTTCTTGACCCAAGCTCTTGAGTCTTCAAGTTCCTTTCACTAAAAACACATTCCAAGCTTTTACACACACACAACAAGGAGTAACACATGATTAGGGTTTTCTGAGGTTAAGGGGGACGATAAGAGAGGCGGAGGGTGGCTAATGAGCCTTTAAATAGGGTGCAAACCCTGGGAATTAGGGTTTCACATTCCAGCTCCAACTCGTCGAGTTGGTTCCTCCAACTCGTCGAGTAGGTCCCTTAAGTCACGCGGCCATATCCGTTTCTAAACGACGAGTTAGGGCATCCAACTCGTCGAGTAGGCCTTTAAATATGAATATAAAGCTTTAAAATTTTTACCTGGGGGTCGGGATGTTACAGTTAGTTCCCAGGAGGGTGGTAAGGAGTGATTTCGAGGACAAAATCTAATTTAAGTGGGGGGAAGTTGTAACGCCCTGTTCTGAATCCTTTCCTATGCGGGGCAGTGACCCAAAGATCGGGTATCATAAGGCTTAGGGCCTTTAGAAAAGAGGAATTTATACCCATTTGGGTGCGGGTAATGTAATTTAGATGATCCGGGAGTCCCGTTGGTGATCTGGAGCCCAATGGTATATCTGTAAAGTGACAGTTTGGGCTTTTATGGAGATTGAATTTTTGTTTGGGAAGTTTTAAGGCAAGTATGAGTTGATAGAAGCATAGAGCTTCTCGTTAACTTTCTGTGGATATAAGGATCGTAAAAAACGGACTTAGAATGAAGAAGTTATAGAATTTAGAAGGTTGACAGTTTTAGGGTTAAGCCTAGTACGTGAGGCGTACATGGAAGTATGTTGGGCATACTAGGCAAAGGAGTCGTCCATGCCTTATGGAGTATGTTGGGCATACTGGGAGTACGCGGGGCGTACTCCAGCCAGATGAAAACCCTAACTTTTAGGGTTTGCACCCTATTTAAACCTCATTATAGCCTCTTTTGGACATGATTAACCAGCCTCCACCTCTCTTTGTTCCAGAAAACGAAACCCTTGAGTGTTTTGGTGAGTTTTGAGCCTGACAAAGAGATTTTCGAGTATTAAGGTGAAGAAGAAGAGGAGGAGGAGAACTTGAGGGGATTACTTGAGCTTGTGGATATGGGGTCAACTCCACATTGGGAAGCTTTCTGAGGTAAAAAACTTACATCTTTATGCTCTTCTATGTTAGATCTAGTTCATGGAGCATTTGTTTACTTTTTGGGTCCTTTGTGTTAAAGGAAAGCTTTTGATCTACTCCAGATGTAATGAATGCTAGATCTTAGCTACATTCAATCCCCAAGTACATAAAAATGCAAACTTTATGGTGTATCTTGACCCATGCATGTATTAAGACCTTTATAAAGCTCTTTTTGAGCTCTTGAGCCCCATTAAGCCAAGCATGCATATAAAGTTGCCAACTTTACGTGATATGTAGCCTTTTAGAATCAGATATGAGATTTTGGCTTGAAGTCTCAATGGATTAAGTGCTTAATGGAGTAGGGTGGAAAAGTGGGGAGTACGCTAGGCATACCCAGCTGGTACGTTGCGCGTAATAGCCCCAGAAGGACTACGCTAAGCTTACAAGCTGAGTACGCCCCGCATATTTAGCAAATGGAAGTTTGGGCTTGGTATTCTCGTTTTGGGTCATTGCTTGGGTTTTCTTAGATTAGGCCATAATGGGCTTTAGAATATCATTTAGGATTTAGGCCTTGGAAGTAGTTGAGTTGGGGCTTGGCCTTGAGCCAAGTAGATGAAGGGTAGAATGGTCTTTTACCCTGGTTATGGGCTAAGTAGCTTACACTCTTGGTTATGGTTCGGAACACATTTAATGTTTGGATGTCATTTGATGTTGATAGCGCGAGGATTTTTCCGAGCCAGACAAAAATTTATTCGAGTGTTTCCGCAGCTAGAGGTGAGTTTTCTCACCGTATCCACAAGTCGAAGGCACCAATTTTGGCCCATTTCTTGTTTTGTGGAATGTTTGTTGTCTTTGTGATAGTTATATGAAAGACCATAGGGGGTAGTCCATGGCACTTGAGTGTAAGACCGGGGATTTGGCCATCGGCATCGCAAGGAAAGACCATGGGGGTAGCCCATGACACTCGTATGTAAGACCGAGATTTGGCCCTCGACATTGCGAGAAAAGACCATGCGGGTAGCCCATGACACTTGTATGTTTTGTGTATGTGACATTTTGGGGAACTCACTAAGCTTTGTGCTTACGGTTTTCATGGTTATGGTTTCAGGTACTTCCGGTTCGAAAGGGAAGAGCCCGGCGTGATCACAGCGCGTCCACCCATGTTTTCGCATTATGATTTTTGGATTGTATTCTGATAATTGTTTTCTTATAAAGTACTTTTGAATATTAGAAAAAGGATAATGAATGTTGATTTAAAGATAATTAATGTTTTGGTTGAATATTAAATGGAATTTTTACCTCGTAATTTTTTTGGAACGTTACATGATTTGATGTCGTGTATGGGTCAAGTGTCAATCGGTTCAACCACCGAATCAACCTGGATTTCAAAATTTTATTTTAAAGAATCTGATATTAGCAACTTTCATGTACAGTGGTAATTGGTTTTAAAAATATAAATTGCTCACTAAAATCGATGGCACGTAACATTTTAGCATCGATTTTGTGAAAATTTTAAATTAGTTTTGATGGTTTATTTTTACTTTTAATAATTAATTTTTACACTTTATGATTTATCAAACGGACAATTTCAAGATCGATCCAAATATATCAAAAAGTAAATAAACTACAATATTGATTAATAAACGGGTCCAACATGGTTCCATATCAATGGTTCAACCAAATTTTTGCTAAACTCGACCGGTTTAATCCGTATCATAAATAGATAAAAACCGCTCTTAATTGATCTGTTCACTTCACCGGCCTGGTCAACTCGGGTGTTAAAACTCTTGTTTAATGTGAGAAAAGAGTAATGAAATATTTATGTAGACACCAATTATTTGAAAAATACTATTAAAAGATAACAACCTGAACTTTATGCATGTTCACAATGTACATTTATTTCATTAGTTTTAAATTGTATTTTATGAACAAAAATAAATAATTCTATACTTATTTATGACATTAATTACACACTTGTCATAGAATTTGTAATTGTATTTTATAAACAAAAATAAATAATTCTATACATATTTATGACATTAATTACACAGTTGTTATAGAATGAGTTCCGTATTACTATAGAAAATATAGAAGGTATTGTTGCCACATGACACATAAGACATCCTAAACTAAAAATATATAATTGTTTACAATATCATTCTTGTAAACGAGTATTTTCATAACTTTCTATGAATATGATATCTGTTACCAAACACTTAAAATCACGATTTCCTAAATTTGTATTTATAGTTTTTTTATATGTATTTACTTAGTCTAACGGTATCAGATGTTTCTCTTCGGTTGGGTTCTTAAATCTCATTCCTCTTACATTCTACTGCTTGTGAGCCAAACATTCCTTAAATGTAACAACAAATATTCTACCATCTAATAACTACAAATTAAAGAATGCAAACGTAATCATATATGCATTCAAATTCTACATTTACTTGACTACCTTTGAAATTTACACCTGTCACACCACAACCTAAATTCAACCATGCATTGTTGTGCCACCTCCACACGGGGCCCATCATGCACTCCCTCCCAACAAACTTCTATATATAAGAAAAACCACGATAAACAAAGGTTCACATAAAAAATTTCTAACACATTTAGCCATGGAACTCAACATAGATGATTTAGAATGCATCATCTGCAAAAAGATATGCAAAGATCAGAACACGTTGTCAGACCATTTATCCTTGCACGTACTAGATACATCCGCCGAAGCAACCCGGTCGTATCGGAACCAGAAGCGGAACCGGTCACCACCTCGCACAATAGATTTCTTCCCTGATCCATTGAGGCTCAAGCTTGCTCCAGCCCCTCAGACTGCACCACCATCTCTTGAGCTCCCACTCGCCCCCAAATACAACCAAGCTTTGGTTGAACCTATGAATGTTCATGAAGAACCTAAAGAAAATAAAAAAGAAAGTGAAGTTTCAACTACTCTTAGTTTGAGTTAGCCATTTAATTAATTAACCATCTAGCTTTTATTATATATTACTATCTTTTAGTTTTCTTTATCTAAAATAGTAAAATGTGTGGTTGATCTAGCAGATGTTAATTTCCTATATAATCATATGACTAAATTTCCGCTTGTAAATGTGTTCTTTCTTGTTAACATTTTATGTCAAAATCTAGATTGTTCTCCAGAAAAATGTTTTGATCTCTCGTAAAGTTTAGGTTTTATTCATCTGTAAAATGTAATTTCATTGTTATTCATTATTCTTTTTATGGTATACATAATCGTTAATTTCTTTTACACCATATGAATACAAAATAAATGCTAAATGACACCTTGATTTAGGACTTGTTAGTTCTAGTTCTAGCCACAAAATGACATATAACATCGATTTACAGTCTTTTGTTTCCTTTTTAAAAAAAAAATTATTTTATTGGTTTTATTTAAAAGATACAAAGGAAAATGAAACTATCTCTTACTTTTTTTTGTAGATCTGTAAACAAGGACCCATAAAATCTAAAATGAAGAATAATAGTATAAAGTATAAACTATGAACTTGAGTTACTTCCTAGTCCGTAACGTGAAGTGTGAACGGAAAAAGTGTTACATAAATGCTATGATGTATATCACCTTTTAATAGATATATACTTGAACACTTGTCATATGTATTTGTTGAATTTTATATATATTCTCTTACGTTTCTATATAGATGGTCTACTAGAATTTTCTTATGATTCAAGGCGTGAGTGACTTGTGTACAAATTATTGTTGCAAAAAGTCAAATTTTAAGGATTCGTATAAAATTATAAGATTGTCAAATTTTCTAATTGTGTAATTTGACTCTTGAATGCTTCGATAACCATTTTCGACATCTCATAAACTTACTATTTTGTTTTATGAAGAAAGAGCACATTACAATTTTTTTTGCTTTAGTAATAATGCCAAGTTTTGATCTAATGAAATATAAACTTTTTTTTTTTGTTTTTCTAATATTAATAAGGAGTTTTCGTTGGTTAACGATCATACTAAACAAAAGTTTACATTTTGTTGCTTAGAATGTTTATAGAAAGAGGGTCAATGTTTTCATCCATTTCAAGGTTCATTATGGGGAAATTTTTATATTTCATTGTTAAACATCAAAATATCATATTTGTGAAATATATCTTAAATAAAATTTTAAAATATCAAAAAAAAATTGATCAATTTCTTACTTTTAACATTTTTAAATATTTTATAATGATTTTAAATTTTTATTTTTATTAATTGACTACTAAACCCTCTCTCTCTCTCATCAAAGATCGTTTCTTTTTCAAATGCGTCAATATTTGCAGTTGATACCAATTGTTCTTTGCAAACATATCATAATTATAATGTTATAAGTCGGCAATGTTGGATCAGCACAAAGAATTTCCAAAATGTAATAAATTCATATCCTTAATTGTAGACCTTTTCCGGAGGACTAAACAGATGGACACCAAGAATACAATATTGAATTACCTTTTTAGGATTTAAATCAACAACGGTTAGTAATCTCATATTTATTTAATTGGTATTTAAAATCATATCACCGACTTAAAAGAGCACATTGATAACACAAATCTCCTTAATTTTGGTGGGTTGAATGCCAATTTTGTGGAGAAAAATGAAAATGATGATCGATCGATTTTCTATCTCAATGAAAAAATTTAAGATTTTTTTTTTGAGAAAATATCAATGCATTTTTAAAAAAGAAATTATATTTGATAAAATTAGGGATTATCCTAAAAAGGGTATAATAGTCAATTAATTAAAATAAGTATTTAGAATGCTTATAAATATTTTAAAATGTTAAAAATAAAGATTTAGGAAATTTTAGTATCTTAAAACTTTATAAAAAATATATATGATATTTACAATTTAGGTTTGACAAATAAGATATTTTGAAGAAGAGAAATTAAATATCTTCCTACCTTTTGTTTCTAAATATCATCCTACCCAATTAAATGGTGACATGTGTAACATTTAATGCTCATTTAATGAAATTTAATTATATTTTAGGATACTAATATGCCACTTGTCACCATTTAATTGGGTAGGATGATACGTAGGAAGAAAATGTAGGATGATATTTAATGTCTCTTTGAAGAATATATACCTATCATTAGTTGTTATATTATTATGTGTTAATCATCTATCACATGTCATTATTTTTTTCATAAAATCATATATTTGCCAACGTTATTAAAGACATTCGAGCATAACTTGACTTATATCCCAACGGATCGTTAACAACAAGTATACAATAACGACAACTTCTAATATATTTAAGGGTTCTATAATCATTTAATTTATGAAACGATACTTTATTTTATGGATATGGAGTTATTATCATAGATTTATAGATTTTTTTTTACCACCATAGCAAATACATTTCGCATCTGTTTGCTTGGATTCTTTGTAATAATAAGATTGACGTGTTGATCTGTTTAGGCCTTCCGTAAGCATATCATAATACCTTGATTGTTTATTGTATGACAATATGCTGATATAATCATGTCACACACCTTGTAAACAATCAAGAACTTGAGAGAGAAGAAATGATTTTCAATCTTCATTGTATTGATTAACTGATTACAAAAAAGATAACAAGAACTATATATACAGACTACTCTATCAAAATAACGACTGCTAACTAATTAGTAATTAAATTACTATAATACCCCTAACAACAATAACAGAACAGAAAAGCTAACACCCCCCCCCCCCCAAACTGGGGGGTATGGAAGTAACCCAAGTTTGTTTGTTGCATCTTGATGTGGTGGTCCATAGAGAGGTGTGGTAAAGACATCAGCCAACTGTTGTTGAGTAGAAACATGAGACAAAGAAATCAGACCAGCTTGAAGCTTCTCTCGAACAAAATGGCAATCGAGTTCAATATGTTTTGTTCTTTCGTGGTATACATGATTAGATGCAATGTAAATGACAGCTTGATTATCACACTTGAGAGGAATAGGGTTAATATTGTTCACTTGTAATTCAGATAAGAGACGGCTTAGCCACGATAATTCTGCACACACACGTCTCATAGACCTGTATTCTGCTTCAGAAGATGATAAGGAGACAGTGACTTGCTTCTTTGACTTCCATGAAATAGGAGTATCCCCAAAAAGGATAAAGAAACCACTAAAACTTCTTCTTGTGATTGGGCGTGATGCATAATCAGAATCACAGAAAGCTTCTATGTTAAAAGAAGGATTTTTATTGAAAAATAACCCTTGTGTTATAGTGTCTTTAAGATATCGTAATATATGCATGGCAGCATTGTAATGAGCTTGACACGAAGTTTGGCTAAATTGACTAAAATATTGAACTGAGTATGCCAAATCTGGTCGAGTATGAAGAAGGAAATTCAATTTCCCAATGAGCTGTCTGTATATAGTAGGATCTGGCAAAGGTTCTTCCATTAAAGGCAATAAATGAAGTTTCGGTGGTAAAGGAGTGGTAGTGATAGATTGTTCTTGCATTAAATAAGTAGAAAGAATTTCGTTGACATATTTTTGTTAATTAATCACCATTCCGTTTGCAACTGTATTAAACTCTATGTCCAAGAAATAATGAATGTGACCCAAGTCCTTGATTTGAAATTGATTATGAAGTGAATCCTTGAGAGATTGAATCTCTATGTCATCATCTCATGTGACCAATATATCATCAACATATATGGCAACAGGGGCGGAGCTAGAAATTTAGGATAAATGGGGCTTATTTATCAGTGTTACTAGTAAGCGGTGACTAGGAGGTGAAGATGTCGTCGAGTGGTTAAGGTTTTTGATTCTAGAATTTTTCTTTTTTAGCATTTTGTGGTTTTTAGCGTCTTAAAAATCAGTTGTGCATTTTTCTCGGTCCAAAGTATTTTAATTTTTTGATAGAATTAGATGCGATCACAATTTTAGTATTTTGAATTTCAGATTTACATCATTTTTAGTGAGACTTTTTTAAATGAGCACATCTTGTTTTGTTATGTTATAATCTATTTCAACAAATGGATTTTTTTTTCATTTTGAAAAGTGAGAAACCATAAAATGGGACCATGCAAGTATTATATAACTAGTTGTGAAACCCGTATATTATACGGGTTGATAAAAACAAAATGTTAAACACGAAGGAGTAAACAGAAAGTTTATTTTGTATTTGAAATTTAAAATAAGTGACAATTATGAGAAAAAAATTAAAAAAAACAGGCAAAAAATAAATAAATTAAAATTACATGTTTAGTTGTCAGACCCGTGTACTAAACAGGTTAATTATAACAAAATGTTAAATACGAAGGTTTAAATTGTATTTATTAGAATTTGAAATTTGAAACTTGAAATTAATATAGTTATTATGGTATTTAATTTATAGAAACTAAATTAATGATATAATGGAAAATAAAAAATGAAAGTAATGACAAGTGGAAAACAAACATTTCTAAATTACCACAAATTAACATTTGACAAATTGAATGAGAGAATGACATGTGGCAATATGATTCTTATTTATTAGGGAGGAAGAGAGGGTATATTATTTGATATTTAAAGTAAAAGTTTAAAGAGACAGGGGTAGAAGTGGTTTAAGTTAACTAGCATCCAATCGAATATAATATGTATTAAACTATATATGTGTTTTTAATATTGTTGGGTCGAATAGTGTTGCGTCATGGGCTCGGTCCTTAGCCCAGTTTTGTTATTCGGTTTGGGCCTGTCCAACCGTGATTGTTTTTGTTTAGGGTTTTGTATTTAAGATGCATGCATGCAGCCTTTATGGTTGTGCTTTTGATTGTTATTATTTGCTTTTGTACTAAAAACCCTAGCTCGCCTCTACAGTGGAAGTTCTTAGCCGAGCTCTGCTGAGGCGTGACTACATTTGAATCATTAAACATCATTTGATTCTATATTGTGTTCTTTGTGTTTATTTGATTTTATTGTTTAACCTGTTGAAGATCTAATCGATCTAAGAGTTTTTCAACTCAACAATTGGTATCAAAGCAGGAGACTGTGTAACTCATACACATCTCTTCTGTTGAAGAAGACCTTAGGGTTTTCTGCTTAGATTGATATTATTGGAGTCGTCATCTGCTATTGACGTGATTCTTAAATATTCGATCTTACCCTAACGTTATTTACAAGTCTGATCTTAAGCAGGTTTTCAAACAAACATCGACACATCCATGGACGATTCTCAGTCAAACCCAATCAACATCTCAAACAGCATAGGGTCGACCACAAGGATTCCTATTTTATACACTCAAGATTATGAGGTCTGGGCGCATCACTTTGAGGATTACGTGATTGGCTCAGAAGATAATGGATACTTAATCTGGGAGGCGATTACTGTTGGTCCATTTGTTCATGCAAGTACCTCAAGAGTTGTTAAAACTCAAAAGGAATATAATCAACTCATTGGTGACGTGAAAGATATACCTCAAGATGAGAAGGAAAAGTTTCAGTGCAATATCAAAGCTCTAAGGATGATTAGGTTTGCGTTACAGTCAGACACGTTTCGGCTGGTAAGTTCATGCACGACAGCAAAGGAGATATGGGTCAGGTTGAAGGAACTGTACTCTACAGATGAAGATCTTGAGCACTCAATCCAAACATTGTTGCTCTCAGAATTTGGTGATTTCAAACAGAAGCCTGAAGAGAAGCTTGTTCAATCCTTCGATCGCTTCAATCATCTCTTAAGCAAGATGATTAAACATGGGATCGAAAGAAAGGTCATCGAACAGAAGGTAACATTCATGAATGGCCTTAGATCGGAATGGATGGCTGTGGTGTCAACAGTGAAGGCACATGAACAGTTCAAAAGTTATTCTCTTGCAAAACTGGTGGGGATACTAAAGTCGCATGAGAATGCCTTGACTAAAGAAACGAATGTGGTTTCTAGCATGGGATCTTTAGCCCTAATCTCAAAAGGTAAGAATACTGCTGAGGAAGAAGAAGATTTAGATCTCTCTGAATATGATCTAACAAGCGAAGATTATGCTCTGATGGTGTCAAATCCCAAGAAGTTCATCAAGAGAAGGTTCCCAACAAACAAGAACCGAAACTGGCATGGCAATTACAGCGCCGAGAAAGCAAAGGAGGAACCAAAAAGTGTTTCTCAGACAGAAGAACCAAAGAAGGAACCGAAACTTGGAGGTGACTCGGGCTTTACCTGTCACTACTGTGGAGGTAAAAATCACTTCGCCAAAGACTGCATGCTAAGAAAGATGTCTGAGAAGAACGAAGATGAGGACGAGGAAGCGAACCTCACAAGGTGTTTGGAGGAAATCAGGAAGAAGAAAGCATGACCTAACAACACTATGAATGCTCTCATTGTGCAGGGAAATGTTGCTGATGATGAATTTGGAGGTGTTGAAGTTTGGTCAACTGATTCAGAGGACGAAGAAGTAAGGAAGCTGACTCATGGCAGGGCTTTGTTGGTGAAGGAAGAGGATACTGCAGGAAGGTTTTTGATGGTGACCTCTGGAGTGTCACACATGCGAGGCCATACAACTGACGGGGGACATGATAGAGATAAGGAGAGAGAAGGCCGTTGTTTTGCAGCAAAGCCTGTCAGTCAGCAAATCAACGAATGCGACGAGTTGATCCAGAAGGTACAATCTATTCTTATCTCTCTGAAAATTCCTATCACTAAGTACGAAAATGAACTCAATGGATTAAAATCTAAATTTTCTAGTTTAAGTGGAAGTTTAACTCAAACTCGCGTCACAAACTCTAACCTAACTGATCAAATCAGCAGGGTGTCATCGAAGAGTGAGGAGAGGCGAATGTGGATTGAGCAGAAGGAGAAGGAGTTGGTTAGGTCTAGGGATGAAACAATTTATTTGCAAAGAGATAATTTGGAGCTTTTAAAACAACGAAATGTTTTTTGTTTAATTGCTAAGCGGTTATATACCAATATTACTCAATTGCATCTTGATTGTGAAATAGGGAAGAAGATACATCGTATGATTTTACCCTTCCTTGAGTTAAAGGAGGATGAAATCGATGCTGATGCATATAACTGTGAAAACGTTGTTTCTTCTGAGGATATTTCTCCTGCTTACAGAATTGGTCTTGACAAAATAGAGTCCTTCATAAAGTCCAAAGACCATAAGGACATGCTCAAAAATTTGTTAGATGAAAATGACAAATTGAAAATCCAAACCGAAACCGTACAGAAATTTGACTTGTTGAATGCTAAATTGAGTTCAGAAAATAAAATTGATGTTGAAAATATTTCTGAATTCGATGAGGATGATGATATGAGTGTCATTTCTGTGGATGACGTGGTTGATTGTTCAGAATTTGTAAAAAGCGAACCCGAAACTAACAAAAATCTTATTTCTGAAAATTCGGTTGAGTTTGCTCGTTTGTCCAAAAACAAGACCAAAGTCCTTAAAGAAAAGGCCGTTGTGTATCAAAAGGTCCAAACTACTCCAAATCAGGTGTACAAAGTTAATGGAGTTACTTTGCAACAAACAACCGAACTGACGGCAATAGTTGCAGAAGATAATGCTGAAGGCTGTGATGAATATTTCTGGTCAGCACCCATTGACAATGCAGATGAAACAGTAGGTTCGTCACAGAAAACTTCATGGAGAGTGAAAGGAAGATATGTGGCCGAACCACTTAATGATCCTACTCGTTTTGATGAGTCTAGCACAAGTGGTACCAAAATGCCTTCTGACGAACAAGTCGTAGTCTCAAGCGAAACCTCTGCACTTAAGAGCGAAGCTTATGTTCAAAAATCTGAGAAAAAGGCTAACATCCACAAAAATCCAAAACAGGTGAAAGAACGAAAGCATCAAAGGAATGTAAGGTACAAGAAAAACCTTACTGAAAGGAAGCAGTTCTGGCGATCTCAGAATCCTAACTACGTTCGCTATGAAAAACCTTCTAAGCAAAAGGTGGAAGAAAAAGGAAACCCCGACACTTGCACTCAGCATGGCAACAACAACCGTAAACAGAGTTTCGGTCCTCAGAACCATCCCAACCGAAAGAAGTATAGCGGTCCTAATCATCAGTCCAAACTATGCTGAGCTTCGCTTCACTGCCTCTGTATTTCTGGGCTGATGTCATCGCTGCTGCATGCTTTACGCAGAACAGATCTTACCTCAACAAACGTTTTTCAATCACTCCATATGAGATCTTAAACAACCGAAAGCCAAATGTCAAGTTTTTTCATGTGTTCGGCTCAAGATGCTTCATCTTTAATTCAAAGGAGCACCGAAATAAATTTGATGTGAAAGCAGATGAAGGAATTTTTTTGGGCTATTCCTTAACCTCCAAAGCATATAGGGTTCTCAACAAACGATCAAAGAAAATCAAGGAGACCTATTATGTTACCTTCGATAATAACTACGTCAAGAAACTCAAAACCGCTGAAGGTTCTGTGGGGGATATATTTCCAATTTCTGGTCAAGTTACAATACCTATTTCGAACCTATTTGAACAATACATGCTGCTGTTTGATGAGCCCGAAAAGGCCATTCTCTCTGAATCTGAAGCTGCAGACAACAAGGTAGATAACTTGAAGAAGATAATCGATGAAGCTGCAGCGAATATGGAAGAAAACCAACCTGTTGAAACCAACAAGCCAGACACGAGTGAACCTCAAAAAGATTGCTCTCATGCTCAGGGGGAGGGTTCGTCTGATCTTCCTAATCAAGATCCAACATTCCAAGGGGAGAGCTCTGCAACCGAAAGTCACGTCCAAAGGGAAAATTCTGAGCCTGAAGTTGAGGAGGTATCATCTTTCGAAAGGAGAGATTCTAATCCTGAAACTAAGGAAGTCTCATCTTTCGAAGTGAAAGATTCTAATCTTGCAACAGAGGAAGTATCATCTCTCGAGGGGGAGAATGTGAACATTAACGATGATGACACTCAGTCGGAGTTTGAAGTAGAAGTGAACGCTGAACTGGATCCTTCATTCGATCCTAATTATCCTCCACTCATCAAATGGACCAAAGATCATCCCCAATCACAAGTTATTGGTGATTCCACAGAAAAAGTTCTCACACGATCTCAATTAAAAGAGAAACGAACAGCACTCTTCTCTAAAGTAGAATTTTGCATGTTTAATTCTTTCGTCTCCAAAGTCGAACCGAAAACAGTCAAGACTGCACTTGATCATTTTGATTGGGTACAGGCAATGTAGGACGAACTACATGAATTCGAACGAAATAAAGTGTGGAGACTGATTCCAACACCAAGGGATGCTTCTATGGTTGGATTAAAATGGGTGTTCAGGAATAAGATGGATAAGGAAGGGAATGTGATACGCAACAAGGCGAGGTTGGTTGTCAAAGGCTACTGTCAAGAAGAAGGCATAGATTATGAAGAGACCTTCGCTCCAGTAGCAAGGCTAGAATCGGTTCGCATTTTTCTCGCCTATGCTGCACACAAAAACTTTGAAGTCTTCCAAATGGACGTAAAGTGTGCCTTCTTAAACGGAGAACTGGAAGAAACTGTGTATGTAGAGCAACCACCGGGCTTTGTGAACGAAAAATATCCAGATCACTGCTACATCCTGGACAAGGCGGTCTATGGTCTCAAACAAGCTCCAAGGGCCTGGTATGAAACTCTAACTAGATTTTTGAAAATGTCTAAATTTAAACAAGGTTCGGTTGACCCAACCTTCTTTCGCAAGAAAGAGGGTGACCACCTTATGATCGTTCAAATTTACGTTGATGACATCATCTTCGGCTCCACAAATCCTAGCTTAACTGCTGAATTCAGGAAGCTGATGGAAACTAAATTTCAAATGAGCTTAATTGGTCTTATTAGCTTTTTCCTTGGTCTGAATATAAGACAGGGAAATGAAGGCATTTTCATTAATAAAGAGGCCTACACGAAGACATTGCTTGCCAAGTTTGGAATGTTGGGAGATTCAAAAGTGAAGGTTCCTATGGCGTTTGGCACAAAGCTAACACCTTCTCTAGACAAACCGGCTATTGACATGACCCTTTATCGTCAGATGATAGGGTCTCTAATGTATCTCACTGCTAGTCGGCCAGATATAATGTTCTCTGTTTGTTATTATGCCAGGTTTCAAGCAAATCCACGCGAACCTCGTCTGTTGGCAGTAAAGAACATATTTCGGTTTTTAAAGAGAACTACTTCTCTCGGGTTGTGGTACCCAGCCAAATCAGGGTTCTTTGTCCAAGCATTCTCAGATGCTGATCTTGGGGGATGTGGACTAGACCGGAAAAGTACCACTGGATGATGTCAATTTCTGGACGGCAAACTCGTAAGCTGGCAATCGAAGAAACAAACATGTGTATCTCTCTCCACTGCCGAAGCAGAATACATTGCCGCAACATCATGCACATCTCAGGTCATCTGGATACAAAGTCAACTTCGTGACTTTGGCCTGAATATGAAGAAAATCCCACAATATTGTGATTCCGAAAGCGCAATTAGGATTTGTCACAACCCACTGCAACACTCAAAGAC
Organism: Lactuca virosa; assembly: GCF_052849685.1. Lineage (NCBI taxonomy): Eukaryota > Viridiplantae > Streptophyta > Magnoliopsida > Asterales > Asteraceae > Lactuca > Lactuca virosa. Next base: position 17,135,658 of record NC_136434.1, read on the forward strand.
GAAACACATAGCACTGAGGTATCATTTTATCAAAGATCATGTGGAAGACGGTAACGTTGAAATTCATTTTGTAAGAACCACTGATCAAGTGGCTGACATCTTCACTAAGGCCTTGCCTGAAGCAAGTTTTAATAAAATCCTGCATGGCTTAGGAATGATGGAAGTTGAATCTGTACCGAAATCCCCTATGTTTCAATAAAAGTTAGAAGCGAAATAGAGCGAACGCTCGGTCCATTTCGGGTTCGGTTCTTCTTGGAACCGAAATGCACCGAACGCTCGGTCCATTTCGGGTTCGGTTTCCCCGGTCTCGTTTCGCCTCTAATTTCTTTCTTTTGGTTTCGGTTGTATAGTATGTATACTCTTTTCTTGCAACTTTCTTTATACCTTTCTTTAATATTTCATAAAATCCAAAAATATTTCTTTCTGTTTTTAATTCGTTTTCTTTAATATTTCATAAAATCCAAAAATATTTCTTTCTGTTTTTAATTCTTTTTCAGAATATTTCATGAAATCGAAAAATATTTTTCTTTTCATTTTTGTTTCTTGCTTACTTTCTGTACAAGAATTTCTCTCACTGTTGGAGCTGGGGCAGGTATCATCTCAATCTATGTTCTAGCTAAGTGTCCCTAGAAGCATGTTGTTGTATGTTGACCAAAGCCTCGAATGATTTTGAGTAAAGCCTTAATGACTTGATATATACAAATATTGTCTCACCAATCAGGCTGTCAAATTTACTCTAATCATGAGCTGCCTTACTCTTCTCAAACTGAGTTAAGAGTTTTTCTGCTTTGTCAATCTTTTATGGCAGAGGCACATTCGATTCTCTTACCCACCTTATTTTTCTCCATCACGGTTCGATTCACATTTTGTAACCCTTGAGACTCTCAGCAATAACCACTGAGGTTTATGGTTACACAATTTATGTGTTAATGATCTTACTTTCGTCCACCACGAATTAAGTGAAACCCAAAATCCAACTCCCATAATGAATTGACGGTGAACTCTTCAAAGTTCTAGCTATTATTTGTCACCTTATGAAATCTCCAATTTTCTTTTTGCGAGATCCTTATAAAATTGTTTTTCACCAAGACTTTTTCTTCCAAAAGGATCCAGTTTTTTTTATGAGATTTCCTGTTAACGATTTTCAACAAGTCATTGAATATGTTTCCTACCTATTTGTTTAACAGGCCACATTGGTCTCACAAGTACTTCGTTCTGTTTCGGTCTTATATCAAGTATCGAAATCATGAATTGAAGTGAAAGCCACCCTTAATAGCTTTAATTAAAAAAAGGCCTTTCAATGCTTCTTCACAAGTACTTGATCGTTATTCAACGGGAATCCACACAAGCACTTTAAAGTCTCTCTTGACTTTGAAGGAAGAGATTTGTGCCCGGGATCCACTTCTTAATGTCTCAATAGACATCACAAATTCCCACAAAAAGTTTGCTTTATTTCTTTATCTTTTACAATCTTACGCACACACATTTAACATTCACAACAAGGTATTGTTCGGTTCTTAACGAGTTCATGCAGACGGTTTCACAATTAAAAGCGATGGGTTGGTGTAATGTCTTTGAGTCATTATGGTAATAGCAATTTTATTAAAGATTCATCCGATGACTCAGCAGGAAGTTTAAACGCTTGACGGTTTGAATTATGGATAAGTTTGGAAGGCGCCAGAATTTGAATTGGTCATCATGCGTCATCTCTACTTTATCGGGGTTGCAAGATGTCAAATCACGCTTTTTCAGGAATCGTTTCCAAGATTTCAGCAATCATCACTTACGATTTCTCTCTCCAAGATCGTATATAAGGGCTAATTTATGTGCGACTATTCCTTACCACACTTCAATTCACTAGAGCAAAAGCAGACGATCAATTTCTCACTGTTCATCTTCTTCCTCGTCAAGCTTCATCAATGGCAGAATCCTCCTCAGTTCAGGAAACTACTGCATGCTCCACTCTTCTTGCAATCAAGCCCAATCAGAACCTGCTGATTGATCTCTCACCTTTCCTCTACGATACGTACATGTATCAAGTGGTGGAATGCCTGAAATATTCCCCACTCGTCAAAGCCCTAACCACAGTCGAAGTTGTTCCGATGTCCTGTCTCTCTCAAATCTATTCCTCTGCAACGTATGACAAAGGGGCAGACAAAATTTTCTTCGATATTCTTAACCAGAAAGCCTCAATCTCCAGGAATCGTTTCTGCTCTCTTCTAGGGCTTGCATCTGAAGACTCCATGGTTAATCCTAATTCCATTACCACATGTCAGCTCTTCTCAATGTTCTACAACATGGGGTATACTGAAACCCTAACCACTGTGACAAAGTTCAAAAAGTCCTGCCTTCCTCCTCAATGGAATGGCCTCTTCACTCTACTCTTCAAAGGGCTTTCTCAATGAAGTGTTGGATCTGACGGTGCGAGCAAGTCCTTCATGACTCTGCTTTATGGTGTGTATCACGGTCTTAATCTGGATTATGGAATGGTTTTATGGCTTCAACTTATTCAGAGTTTATCATCTTCCTCTCGCCACACCGAGATCTCTTGTGCTCGCTTCTGGACTATTATCACTCAGTGGGCAATGGATCGTTTCCATGTTCCCATCATGGCGGACTCAATGCTTTCTTCCATTGCTACGTTTCATACTACCAACATTATTGTTACTCATCCCTCAAAGTTTCTTTTTGTTGGTTCCATTCCTGAGTCGATGTCTGCTTTTGTGCCTCCTTCAAGCAAGCTTATTCAAGAATACAAGAAGCTTCCCTCCTCTGGTCCAAGGGAACTCACTGCTGACATGGTGAAATCAATTGATGATGCAGACAAACCTGCAAAAAGAGGCAAGAAGCCAGAAGTGAAAAAGGGTGATAAGGGGGGTCAAGTTTCAAAAGTTCAAACCCCTAGGAAGCGAAAATCTGAGAAGGCAGCACCAGCTCAACCTAAGCCGAAGAAAGGCAAGAAACCCGCTCGCCGGCTCATTCTTCAATCCTCAAGTGATTCTGACTCAGAATACGTGCCTCCTAATCAACCCACAATTCTTCCCAGTGAATCTGACAGCGAAAGCTCAGAGGATGAGGGTTCGGTTCGTGGTGATACCCCGCCTCGCTCGCCTACACCAGAGGTACCTGTTCGGTCCCACGCACCTTCTCCTCCACCTATCTCTGTTCCTGTCTCCATCCCTCCTATTTTTCCTGTCATTACATCTCAACCATCCTCTACCATTCCCATTTCTGCAACCATCTTCTCCGAGGCTACTACTACCACCACTACTGGAGTTCGAACCAACGTATCTGATACGGGGGCTCGTTCTTCAGCACCCGAACCCCCAGTCACTACCGAACCTCCAGTTACTACCGAACCACCATCTCCTACCCAATCCACTGAAACCAAAACTGTTCTTGGAGGTGAGGACTTGGAGTTTGATTCCACTTACTTCAGTCCATACCGTGTCCAAAGTAATGATGATGACGATGCTCCAGTTACCAAGCGCCATCTCAAGGCTGTTACTGATAAGCTTGATCAGCTACTTTCTTCCTCCTCCACTGGTGCTTACTCCGAAACTGCTCTCAAGGCCTTGTTCTCTTCGGTTGTTTAAGAGCATGATGCCTCTCTCTCTGCCGCAACAAAGGCTATCGATGCCTCTACATCTCAATGTCAGAAGGCCTCGCTTGCTGTTGAGGTCTCCACGAAAGAATGGAAAGAAGCGACCGCAAAAATCGAAAAACTAATTTCTGAGGCTCAACTATTCCTAGATTCTTTGCAAGCTGCCGCTCAAAAGAACTCTCAGACTGTGAATGCTTCAGTTGATAATCTCCAGCGTTCTCTTGAAGCTGAAAGGACTAATCTTGAAGTCGCTCGCCTGGCCATTGAAGCTGCCAACGAAAAGCTTCATAATAATGTTATGAGCGTTTGACTCAGCTGGAAGCCGAACTTGCCGTTGAAAATCGGATTATGGATGAGTTAGACAAGCGAACCTCTCAGCTGAAAATTCAAAACATCAAGGTTCGCTCTGCCACAAAAGAGCTTGATGATTTAAAGTCTGAAAGAGAGGTTATTCGAAGCTCTGTGGGTGACGTTCATTCCATTCTATTACACCTTCTCGACGCTCATGACTCTACTCTGACTATATCCATTAGACGCCATTTAGCCGAAAAACTCATACCTGCGTTGGATATCTTGAGTCGGATAGAGGGTGTTCCGATGACTTCTATCAAACCGAAACAAGGGGGAGAAAAGGTTACTCAAGCTGGCAAGGATGAAACTCAACCTCCTCCCGGACCCAAATCAACAGCTGCACCGAAGGATAATGTAGCTTCGGTCAACAAAAGGGATAAAAAGAAGAAGAAGATTGGAGAAGATGATGAAGATGATGATGATGATTTTGAAGATATCTTGGGTGAAAATCCCTCTAAGCCTTTTCAGAAAACCAAGCCCACTGATAAGGAGCTTGAGAAAAAGATTGAGAAGGAAACGGTTGAGCTCGAGAAGAAGCAAAAAGAAAAGGAGCTCTTGGAGAAAAAGAAGTCCATTTTTCCAGAATGGACCATTGAATCGCTCCAGAGAGAAGCTATAGATGAACCGAGTACTCATTGGCTTGAACCTGTAATGTCATTCGGTCTTGAGAACTCGAAGGACGCTCAATTTGATATGCCAATCACACGAAAGGCATTTATATTTCATTGCTTCAACTCAACTGCTGTCATTCCCTCTCCCGACCCGAAGGTAGATTGGGATCTGTTGGAATTTTATCTGGAGTTCGCTCAGCCACAGTACTTGACCTGGAGCTCACAGAAGATTACTACGGTCAAGGTACTGAAGCCTTATTCAGCTGGAAAATTTGTCAATGTCAAGTTTAAAGTGACCCGAGGCTCTGACAGCTCGGTTCATAATTTTTCCCTGGCTGATCTACCGAACCTTAACCCTCACGACTGGATACTCCTCAACAATATTCTGCTGTCCAATCCTCAGGAGTATCAGCCGATTATTGACCACATCAAGCGAATGCTTGTTTGCTACATTCATGAAGTAGCGAAAATGGATCAAGAAATCGCATCTGCCATTCACAAGCGACCAACGATCAAACCAACTGGAAGAACTGGCAATGTGAACGTGATGGTCAAGGGTAAAATTGACCCTAAATTTCATATCGTGATGTTCGTTAGGGGTGAAAATCAAAAATGCCTTTTTGCTCTTTGTGATAAGCACCTGTTCTCCACTGCTTGCTTGGAGCATATTTTGGAGATCATTCACAGGTGTGATCAGAATTCTACAGCCGACAAGAAGTTGTTTACTGATATGCTTCGCTGGTATATTCAGTTTCGGCAGACACTTCTTGCTATCATTCCTCGACTGTTCAAAGTTGTGAAGAAGGTGAAGGCTACTCAACCGAAATAATCTCTCGCCTCATTTTACGCAAAGGGGGAAATTGTTGGGTCGAATAGTGTTGCGTCATGGGCTCGGTCCTTAGCCCAGTTTTGTTATCCGGTTTGGGCCTGTCCAACCGTGATTGTTTTTGTTTAGGGTTTTGTATTTAAGGTGCATGCATGCAGCCTTTATGGCTGTGCTTTTGATTGTTATTGTTTGCTTTTGTACTAAAAACCTTAGCTCGCCTCTACAGTGGAAGTTCTTAGTCGAGCTCTGCTGATGCGTGACTACATTTGAATCATTAAACATCATTTGATTCTATATTGTGTTCTTTGTGTTTATTTGATTTTATTGTTTAACCTGTTGAAGATCTAATCGATCTAAGAGTTTTTCAACTCAACAAATATCTTTAAAAAAATGAATTTGTTAAATTCGTGAAGCTAGCGTTTAACCTAGTGCTGATGTACTGATGGAATGTAGATAAATTGAATATAATATGAGCTACTAGTATTTACAATTCATGAATTGAAAATGTTGGGGGTGGCCAAGCACCGACTAGTCCTCCCACTAGCTCCGCCACTGTATGGTAACAATGACTATGTTGGTAGGAGTTTTCTTTATGAAAAGTGAATAATCATTTGATGACATGTGATATCCTTTAAGAACAAGAGCAGAGGAAAGCTTATCATACCACTGTCTTGATGTTTGCTTTAAACCATATAATGATTTTTTAAGTTTGCAAACAAGTGAAGAAGAGGAAAGAGAAAGACCAGGTGGAGGCCTCATGTAGACTTCTTCATAAAGATCCCATGCAGAAATGCATTATTTACAATGTACATTCCAACCCCTTTTCATGGCTATAGAAACCATGCATCTAACAGTGGTGAACTTTATAACTGGTGAAAAAGTTTCATTGTAGTTTATCCCCTGTTTTTGAGTAAAACCCTTTGCTACTACCCTCGCTTTATGTCTTTCTACAATACTATCTACTTTGTATTTGATTTTGAATACCCATCTACAAGCAATTGGTTTCTTCCCTTTTGGCAGTTTTACGACTTCCCAGGTGTGATTTTCATCTAAAGCTAGTAACTCTTTTCTCATAGTTTCTTCCCACTGAGGCTTACCTTTAGCTTCATGATAAAAAGCAGGTTTAATTTCCATGTGTGGAAAATGAGATGAGGTTTTGGTAACAGCTAAAGAAACACTTTGAATCTGAGAATGAAGACCAATACATACATTGGTGAGAGTGTGAGAACAAGAAGAAGATGCATCTGTAACAACAGAATTACAAGTATAATCTTGAAGATAAATAGGTGGCTGAGATATTCTGGTTGTTCTCCTTAATAAGGGTTCTTGAACAGGTGAATCAGGTAAGGAAGAAGTAGTTGGAAAAACATTATTACCAAAAATGGGGACAAAATTGGGATCAGGGGTAAAACGGATTAGAAACAGAAATTGAGTCAATTGTGGATTCTCCTGACATGATTGAAACAATCAATTTTAGAAAGAAATTGATTGAAGATGAAATCGAGTGAAAAGAAGAATGATTGAAGATGAATGCGAAAAGAAATTGAAGATCGGATCGTTAATCTGATACCATGTAAACAATCAAGAACTTGAGAGAGAAGAAATGATTTTCAATCTTCATTGTATTGATTAACTGATTACAAAGAAGATAACAAGAACTATATATACAGACTACTCTATCAAAATAATGATTGCTAACTAATTTGTAATCAAATTACTATAATAACACACCTAGTTCTACTTTTTGTTGGAGATGTCGCTAAAATATAAAAAGAGAGCAATAAGTTTATTATATAATATTGATGGAAATATAATCTTGATATTTTTAGTTTGCAAACAAATGGCATACATTAGACTAGAGAGACGACATTTTGCACTTATACGGTGGAACATGATTGTAATAATAAGATGTTGGATTACTCATTTTGGGTTGAAGAGGCTTAATAACATTGGAGTATTTCATGTATGTTTATATAAAACTTTGATAATTGAAATTGTATTGTATATTTCATATAAAAAATGCACTTGCACTTAGTAAAAGCCAAAGCACTAAATAGTGAAACTCATCATTTAATTCATACTTGCACTAGTACAGAAAAGGTTTAATAAAGCGGTTAATTTATTTCTTGATGCGGTTATTCAACTGCTTCAAAAAATATAGCATTATAAAATAGTGTTGTTTTTTGAGGAGGTTCTACAACCGCCTTAGAAAATGTCCAAAACCGCCTCATAAAAATAGCTTCATAATATAGACTTATTTTTTGATGCTGTCCAAAACCGCCTTATAAAATATAGTTTCATAAAATAGACTTATTTTTTGATGCTGTTATTGAACAGCCTTAGAAAATAAACCGCCTTTTAAAATACAATACGAATGTCAACATAAAAATATCATCAATCATTTGTTGATGCTGTTAGTCAACAACATTAGAAAATGTAGAACCACTTTATAGATAAGAAAGGCGCCAACGCTCTATTAAATAGCACAATTCGGTTGCTATCAATGGTAGCAAAAAAAAAATACCAATAAACAAAAAGGTATTACAAAATACTGCACCATTACACAAAAAACAATTAATTTATAGTTTAAGTTTTAGTTATAATAAAACACAAAACATCCTAATGAATTCTTACTGAGTTCTTTTCCGACTATCATTCACCATTTCAATCAAATGCGGTATCATTTCTAAGACCATATCTTCAAGTTTATCACGCAAAACAAACATCTTCTTTTTCCAAAACTGCAACAAACAAACAAATTATATAAATATGTATACAACTATATAGAAAAATTGATATTTTAAATATATACTAAACACTTACTTTATTTTGAAAATCATGTTGAATGGTCTCAACAAACTCTCGCATGTGTTTAATCACTATATATCCACATTCCCAGCTACCTTTTTGTTTGTAGCACTACATTTAATTCACAATTAAATATTTCAAACCACTTGAAATAAACTGATAAAAACAAACATAAAACATACCTTTACCTTCTCCCACTTACCAAATCGTCCCGGGAAAATTCTACTTATCAAAGAAGCAAAAAGGTATTCGTCTAATTTCTTTTGATCATTTTTTGAAGTATCCAGAATATAAGCAGATTTGCTATTCGGACATAGGATAAAAAGAACCCAATGGTCACTACAAAAATAAAATATATAGAGCAAGTAAGCATATATGTGTAGTGTGTATATGTATGCGTATGTATTATGGAAAGAAAAAAATACCCCTGTAAATATGGAGCAAGAAAATATTTTTTGCCTTCATGATACGAAAATACTTCTACGATATGTTCGGCGACAACCGTCATCCTTATTTGCGTATCTAATCTTGCAATGCGTAACGGATCAAAAAAGCGCATTCGGAATTGGGAGACCTAGAAAAAGACCTATATATACTACACAATGTTAGTAAAATTAATTATATCCAAATGTTATTATACCATATTAAAAATATAATAACTTACATCGCAAACCAATGTATAATGTTTTCTATCAAACTAATAGACACGCAAGGAAACCGACGAATAATATTGAGAATTATATGTCGATTAGTTGCGAATAACAAATTCAATTATTATTATTATATTTACCAAGTTTCGTCCAAACCAGATCAATCCTTCACGATTAGATCTGATTATAAGAAAGGAAGAAGAAGACTGTCCTGTTGTTGGACGAAAGTAAATGCAAGACAGAAAAGTAAAACTGACTTGTTGATGGCTGATCTTGAACTTCAAATAACTGCACGGATCGGACTACTATCCTTAAAGGTTTTTACTTCGCTTCTACTGGCTGTAAGCAACAGAGTAAAACCCCATGATTTAATGCAGATCTATCGACTTTCCAACAACACTGGAAATCGATAAACACAAAGCGAATACTCGGAAACTGGAAGAAAAAACCACAGAGAGTGGGAGAGAGCTCTAAATTTTGTGAGTGTCAAATGGCTCCTAGGGAGCAGTATTTATAGGTATCGAAACCCTAGAAGGCATAAAACGGGCCCCCATAGGCCGGCCCCAGAAACCTTAGGGCGACGACTTGCTCTCCAAGCAAGCCGTTTCCTGATCCTTCTAGAATGCCCCGATGACTTATCCTCCACGAAGTCAACGTCGGTCAACCATTTGACCAGATCGGTCAAACCGACTTGACCTGAACTCGTCAAAAATAAAAGCTCCTCAGCTCTCCCAGCGACCGATGCATCGTGCGAAGTGCCAAGTGAGCCTAAATCGCGCCATTTCGCGCACTCGCGGCGTCGGCTAGTTCTAGGCTAGGCTAGGTGCGCGCGTGGGCTTGGCCCATTCCTTTGATCCACTAAAGCCTTTGAAGGCATATCAAGGGAATAAGCTTATAAACCCACAAAAGTTTCTTCCCCCCACCAATGTGGGATACAAAGGAAATTGCCAACTTGCAAATCCTTTATATATATAAAGTTCCAACAATCCCCCACCAAGTTGGAAAGTTTCCTTTCACTCAGACAGATGATGTCACTTGGGTGTCACGAAGATTAAACCCTAGTTTAATGGGAACAAACAAGAAGAGACCGATTCAATGGTATCCTTATAGGTTTAAACCATGAACCTTAATGACCTCTCCGGTTTACCCCCACACATCACAAGTCATCTTTGTGTTCTCCCTGAGCGCTAATATGGCCATGCGCTATAAACCCTTTTCATGACCCTTTAGAAGATAAAACACTAATCTTCACTTGAGGCGGCACCACCTCTAGATCATATAGGCAAAGTTTTACAACATCTTCGTTGCTTAGATGTCTCCAAAACTTTGTTAAGAGTTGTAACTCAACCTCTTTCTCGGCAACGATGTACTATCCTACCTCACATGGATCTATCATTAATGATAGTACCTTCTATCGTTAGTGACTTCGTTGTTACCCTTTAAACTTGAGAATTAGGAGCAGTAATGTCAAGTTGGGTTTCCATCACTAAGCGATTCTATTGTGGTTTTAGACCCATGACTCTCGTGGTAGATGTAACCAAATCTCTCATCAGAGGTTTGGTAAAAGGATCTGCCAAGTTTCTACTTGTCTTGACATAGACAACCTTGATGGTACCACTTTCAATTAGTTCTCTCACAAAATTGTGTCGCAGACCTACATGTCTAGACTTCCCATTATATACCGCATTATATACTTTAGACAGTATGGCCTCACTATCACAGTATATGGGTATTGAAGGCATTGAAGTATCCCACAGACAAATATCCATAAGTAGATCTCGAATCCACTCTGCCTCTTTGCCCGCTGCTGCTAAGGCAATTAGCTCTGCTTCCATTGTTGAATGAGCTATACATGTCTGTTTCTTGCTCGCCCAAGAAATAGCACCGCCAGCTAGAGTATAAATCCAACCACTTGTTGATTTTGAATCACTAGTGTGATCAATCCAGCTGGCATCGGAATAACCTTCAAGTATTCCATTAGATGACGAATACGTCAACTCAAAAGTACTTGTCCTTTTCGGGTATCCTAGTACTCTACCAACTGCCTTCCAGTGCTCCGTCCCTGGATTAACAGTATATTGACTCAGTTTGCTTACAGCGAATGCGATGTCAGGTCGAGTGCAGTGAGTAGCATATATCATGCTTCCAACTGCACTAGCATATTCTAGTTGAGCCACTGCTCGACCAGAATTCACCTTTAGTTTCACACTTGAATCAAAAGGAGTGTTGAATTCTTTAATGTTCAAATGTTGAAACTTTGTCAGAACTTTCTCTATATAATGAGACTGACTAAGAGAAATCTGACCACCTGTCCTTTTCACCTTGATACCAAGAATTGTATCAACTTCTCCAAGATCTTTCATCTTAAAGTTCGAGGATAGGTATTTCTTCGTCTCAAGAATACCTTCTAGGTGAGTGCCAATGATCAGCATATCATCAACATAAAGACATATAACTAATATGTAATTGGATGTATATTTGGAATAAACACATATGTCAGCACTATTGTGCTGAAAACCAAAGACAGTCACATTGGTGTCAAATCTCTCATGCGACTGTTTAGGAGCTTGCTTCAACCCGTACAAGGATTTAACAAGTCTACACACTTTGTTTTCCTGTCCAGGTATCACGAAACCTTCAGGTTGCTCTAAGTAAATCTCCTCCTTGAGATAACCATTTAGAAAGGCCGTCTTCACATCCATTTGATGAATGTACAGTCCTTTCAAAGCTGATATTGCTATGAGAGTTCTAATAGAACTAATCCTAGCAACTGGGGAATAGGTATCAAAATAATCAATACCTTCTCGCTGCCTATAGCCCTTAGCAACTAATCTTGCTTTATAGGCAGATATGGATCCATCTGGATGATACTTTCTCTTAAATATCCACTTGGAGCTCATGCACTTGCTCCATGATTGATTTGTCATCGGCCATTTGAAACTCTAGGTACTTAGACACAAGGTACTTGTTAGTACCTTCCTCATGTGCCTTGTACTTAAGTTCCAACGCATTCCATAGCTCTCTTGGATCTTTGACCGGCGCGTAAAGATCATAGAGCCGATCAGATAGGGAGTTCTTGATGTGACCCACACACAGTTCCTCAGACTCTCTACGCAGAGTCCTTTGCTTTTCCAGTTCTGTGATGACTGTTGGGTCCACAGTTTTCCCCACCTCGGGAATTGGATTATCAGGAATTGGTGCCAGTTATGAGTCCAACACAAAGGAGAGCTTCAAAACATAAAGCATGAACTTGACCTTTTCGGCCCAACGAGTGTAAACCTGACCATCGAATTGGTCAAGTTTGGCAAACTCTTGGTTCATGAAGTGGAGGCTAGCAGTAGTGTCCATTATTCTGTTGATGTATCACGAATAAAAACCTTTAAGAATGTTTTATATCAAACTAATAGACACGCAAGGAAACCGACAAATAATATTGAGAATTATATGTCGATTAGTTGCGAATAACAAATTCAGTTATTATTATTATATTTACCAAGTTTCGTCCAAAACCAGATCAATCCTTCACGATTAGATCTGATTATAAGAAAGGAAGAAGAAGAATGTCTTGTTGTTGGACGAAAGTAAATGCAAGACAGAAAAGTGAAACCGACCTGTTGATGGCTGATCTTGAACTTCAAATAACTGCACGGATCGGACTCCTGTCCTTAAAGGTTTTTACTTCGCTTCTACTGGCTGTAAGCAACAGAGTAAAACCCCAGGATTTAATGCAGATCTATCGACTTTCCAACAGCACTGGAAATCGACAAACACAAAGCGAATACTCGGAAACTGGAAGAAAAAACCGCAGAGAGTGGGAGAGAGCTCTAAATTTTGTGAGTGTCAAATGGCTCCTAGGGAGCAGTATTTATAGGTATCGAAACCCTAGAAGGCATAAAACGGGCCCCCATAGGCCGGCCCCAGAAACCCTAGGGCGACGACTTGCTCTCCAAGCAAATCGTTTCCTGATCCTTCTAGAATGCCCCGATGACTTATCCTCCACGAAGTCAACGCCGGTCAACCATTTGACCAGATCGGTCAAACCGGCTTGACCTGAACTCGTCAAAAATAAAAGCTCCTTAGCTCCCAGCGACCGACGCGTCGTGCCAAGTGCGCCTAAATCGCGCCATTTCGCGGCGTCGGCTAGTGCTAGGCTAGGTGTGCGCGTGGGCTTGACCCATTCCTTTGATCCACTAAAGCCTTTGAAGGCCTATCAAGGGAATAAGCTTATAAACCCACAAAAGTTTCTTCCCCCCCACCAATGTGGGATACAAAGGAAATTGCCAACTTGAAAATCCTTTATATATATAAAGTTCCAACATATAATGCTATAATCAAGCCAACCCCTTAAAAATAGTTGTAACACCTCGCTATATAGGATGGGAAGTCGAACTTTGTCTCGATACAATCCTCTGGGTGAAAAAAATATAAGTGCCATGTGCATTCTTAAAAAAGTCTGCTACTTGAAAAGCAATAGCTTGAATTTTAGGACTTTTTTGTTGTACTTTGCTCAAGGATATATAAAGATTAGGATCTATAACTGTAAATGGTTCGGGTTCGGGTTCGGGTTCTAGCCCGGGCCCGGCTCCGAGTGCATTTAAATCAATTTGTGGTGGATTCATAGATAATATCTAAAAACAAACATAAAGCATTAGTACTACATATGATTGTATACAAACATTAAACATCTAAAAACAAACATAAAACAAGTTTTTTTAAGACTAACCATATCAACTAAACCACCATGAAAAGGTTCATTAGCATCCATTTGATGATGATAAGGAAAGTGGTTTTCCTCAAACTAAAATAACAAACAAATTTTTATAATATTAACAAATAAAACTAAATTAACAACATTTTATAAGAGTGAACCGGTCGACTACGACATCATAATGTAGTTTCGTTTCATGCATAACCACGGTGGAAGATTGTAAATGCATAAAAGAACCGGCCACGTACTATGACGACTGCTTATGTTCCCAAAAGGATTGATCCCGTCTGAACTAAGCCCAAATTGTATGTTTCTCATCTCTTTTCCAAATTCAGGATACTTCTTATCAATGTTTCTCCACTGAGGTGAATCTGCAACATGTCTTAGTTTTCTGTCAGTTTCACGTTCTTCCGAATGCCAACAAAGTAACTTTGCTTCTTTTTCGTTTGAAAATAACCTTTTCAGTCTCGGTATAATAGGGAGATACCACAACATTTTAGCCGGTGGTCCATTTTTTGTCACATCATCGTCAACTTCATCCAAATCTTTTTTCCGTTTATACCTCGATGCACCGCAAACAATACAATTATGTTTATTCTCGAACTCCTTTCTATACAACATACAATTATTTGGACATGCATGTATTCTTTCAACTTCCAATCCCATCGGACACATTAGCTTTTTTGCTTGGTATGTAGAAATGGGTAATTCATTGTCTTCCGGAAGAATGTCATGCAAAAGCACTAATAGACTTGTGAAACTTTTATCACTCCATCCGTTTTTCGACTTTAAGTTCATCAACCTCAATACAACATCAAGTTTTATAAATTTGCAACCGCTATATAACGGTGTTTCTGCTTCTTCAAATAGGTCATGTAATTTTTCTTGTTCAACATCACCCATATTAGCCTCCATGTCATCGAACATTTCATTGAAATTGTCATTGGGGTCATTTGAATGGTGATCGTCATCAACAACATATGAATCTTTGTTGTATGTACTATTATTAATATGTAAATTGCTCGAGGATGTGCTACAATCAAGTAGTGTTTCACCATGTCTTGACCAACAAGTGTAATTAGGCACAAAACCATTTTGCAACAAATGATACTCTATTTGTTCGGTACAATTAAACGTTTTAAAGTTTTTACAAACGTTACAAGGACAACAAATCGATCCACTTCCTTTTTCTAAGCGATTTTCTTCGGCAACCCTAATAAAAGTTTGAACATCCTCTATATAAAATTGAGAAAAACGTGAAGTGTTGTACATCCAATAATCACGATTCATCTGAAAATTAAAATAAATATTCAAAGAAGGTAAATATATTGATTTTAAACAAACAAGTTACGTAAATTTTCACATGTTCACAATCTACACAAATCAATTTAAAAAATATCAATAAACAATCATTTAATAAATAAATACTTAGAATAAAATCAAAAGTACAATAAAATTAAAATTACCTTCAATGAAGATAGCAAAACAATTAATGACGGTATTTTGAGTTTTTACGCATTTATGTTTATGTTTCATAAATGCTGCAGAGAATCTCCATGTTCCAAAAGTTCTAAATATGTTAGTGTTTACAGAAACCCTAAAAGATGGATATAGCTAGTTTTCATTTGATGCGTTTTTCAAAATATAGCATCAAAAGATAAATATATAATGATGCATTTTTATTAAAAAGAGCATCAAAAAATCCTTATTTAATGATGCTTTTACATGAAGTAGTACTAAAAAATCATAGCGTTTTCATATGATGCGTTTTTTAAAATATAGCATCAAAAGATAAAGATTTAATGATGCTCTTTTATAAAAAGAGCATCAAAAAACCCTTATTTAATGATGCTTTTAGATGAAGTAGCACTAAAAAATCTGTTTTTGTTGCTATTCGTTTTTAACCGCCTTAAGAAAAGCTTCTGGAAATTTATCTGTTGTTTTTTTAAAGCGGTTCATTGATTATTTAATGCTCTATACATTTAATGAGGAGGTTTTTACCATAAACCTCCTAAAAAATAAAGAATGGTTCGCATTATTAAATCACTGTTGCATTTAGGTATAATCAATTGTTTTTCTTAATGAAAAATGCATTGTTAATATTTTCCAATTCTGATCCACTAACTATTTAAATGGCCTAAAGGTGCAGAAATCCACTTGATGCCAACTAACAAGAATAATGCAATTATTTTTCCAATACAAATTGCAATCATAATTTCTTCGTTACTTGAACTCATTAATTGTTTTTATTAAACCTTTAACTTATTGAATTAGTTTTGTAATTTTTTGATTACAATTTGCTTATCTTTTGCATTAGGTAAATAAAAATTGAAGCCATTGGATTACTTTTGTCACCTGTGAGTGACTCCATTTTGTTTCACCAAATCGAAGGTTTTGTAATCAAATTGTTCCTTTAATTTATGATTTTCTTAATTGGAAGTTACACTTGTGTTTTGTAGTTTTGACTTTTTATGAAGTCATTTTTTTCTAAAAAGGTATCAATGTGAGTCCGTATATTCATCTTTAATTGTGTAGTGGAGGAGTAGATATTTCAAAGCACCATGAAAGTAGGATGCTATATCGAACAAATCAATAGAAGCGTGTTGTTATTTCTTGCTTTGATCTTTAATAATTATTCATTTTCAATTTGTAACTGTTTCTCTTCTTCATCTCATGTATGTAAGAACCATCATCAACAGCTCCAAATGAAAGAAGAAGTAACAAACAGCATCGCATGCCAATTCACATTCACTTTTCAATCGCTTTCGCAACAATTGTATCAACATCTTGAAGTGCAGATGTAGATGTTCTGAAGTGCATTATTCCAGAAGACGTATAGGCAAAAAAAACTCAGTATTGCCTTTTATTTTTCATTTTGGAATGCCATTTATGTTCGCATACAACCACTATATTATAATGAAAAACTATAACCTATGGACCCATGCGAAGCATGGGTTCCCCACTAGTTTATTATAATAAAAGCTAAATTGAATCAAAATATAATTATAATAATAAAATATTTATAGTTACATCTAATAATAACAAAATATAATCTAACTAATATTTTGATTTTTTAAAATACTAATAATGTACGGGAGTAAATTATAAAAACGGTCCTTGTGGTTTAGTCAAATTCACAGATTTAGTCTCCGGTTGAAAAAAATGATCGAGTTGCATCCCTATAGCTATTAAAAATTACATCGAAGGTTCTTTGGTCCATAAGAAAAAAAATGATTTATCTTATTTCTATATTTTTCTTTTTCTTTTATCAATTCGTAATTTTTAAAAACATAAAATAAATAAAGAGTCGATCGTCCACCTAAAATTATTTAGGATACAATAGAAGAAGATTTTTAAAACTAACTTTTTGTTAATTCTTTAAAAATGAGATTTTTAGAAGTTATGATTTCTAACTTCTTGAAAATGAGATTTTAAGCTTTTTTTGGTCATTTTACGCATGATTGTCAGAATCATGATCTTGATCATAGTAGAATCGTACGATCCTAGGTATGAAAAACGAGTCGAGTCGTAAACGGATCGTATTTGAGGTAGAATCGTAAGATCGTTGGTAGGATCGTAGGATTGGGATCTGATCCGATCCTACCTTCCTTGGATATATATATATATATATATATATATATATATATATATATATATATATATATATATATATATATATATATATATATATAAAAGAACTTTTTTATCATTTTATGCTTTTTACTCTTTACCAATTTACTGTTTATCATTTTGTATTTTGACTTATGACTAATATTTTGAAGGTTTTATAATTTTTGCACAAAAAATTAAATGTTTGAAATATTTTTCATGTTTTAAAATTATAAATTAAAATTATGTTTCATTTTGTGGGATCTTAAGATCCGGATCCCGATCTTGCAAACCCAAAAACGATTATATGTAGGATCCCGATCTTAACAACCTTGATTTTACATTGATAAATTAAGTCAAACATTTAAAAAAAATGACTTATTAACTTTTGATATTATAAAAACTAATCTAAACATATATTTTAAAAACTTGTTTTTCTCTGTCCATAAGTTATTTTTCCTATTAATAACCTAAAAATATTATCTTTGGCTTCAAAATAGAATCCTAAACACCCTTTTCGCCTCCTTAGAACATCCACAGCGGTAGATTATACGTCTTTCAATTAGCCTTGCAAGTGACGTGGAGTTGGCACATATGTTCTGACATTGCAAATATAGAAAGGGAGATGATTTGTACACAACAATTTTTTTTCGTACAGAACAATTTGTGTTTTAAAATGTTATACTGTACAACTCTATAATGCATAAATTGTTGTATATGGAAAAAAAAATGTTGTATACGAATCACTTCCTATATAGAAAGGCTTGCAACTCATTATTTATGAGTATTTTAATATTGATTACGCAACTTGATATTTACATACTTAAATATTAATATTAAATGAAACAAAGTTAATATATAATTAGCATATTGTATCTAAATATAAATCACATTCAATCTTTTAACAATTTTAAGTGCTTAATATTTAGATCCCGTAATATATATATATATATATATATATATATATATATATATATATATATATATATAAGGCGTGACTTGTCGACAATATCAAGCCTCAAGCTTTTCCGAGCCTTGGCGAGCCATAACGTTTGTAAGGCGTGACTTAATGCGGCAATTTTGTATATAACTAATTTTTTTATATGTATTTTTAACTATTATTCTATTTTACACACATATATTAGTTATGACGGCGTTTTGGTAAAGCTTGGCGGCAGACACAAGCCTTGGAGCCATGGTGTGCCATGGCGGAGCCATGACGAGCTTTTTAGAACCTTATATATATATATATATATATATATATATATATATATATATATATATATAGTTAGGTTCAAATGTTTTTGACAAGTATTGTGTGCTTGAAAGGACCAATGAGATTTTAGAAAAATATAAATCATTAACTTTAGGAATAAGGGTAGCTTGGTCATTTTATATTTTTAAACCAAAAATAAATCTTGTATCTTTGGAAAATCATTAAATGAAATCTGCAATATTTTTATAAACCCTAGCTTCCTCCAAATCGTCGATACCTTTTTTTCCATCTTCAATTTTCTCACTTCGGCAAATCAAGTGATTGTGCTCCCATCCCCACCCAATTCACCGGTGTTTGTTCATCGTGGGTGTTTGTTCTTCAACAACCATCGTCCCTTCATTACCATCCCCACAGAAGTCGACCTCGACCCCAAAAAAGTTTCAATCGCTGAAACAAAAGCTCACCTGTCATCCTCTCAATCTCGTATGTAGCCTCTATTTCGGCCATCTGGTAAGTCGATTCAAAGGGTTGAAAAAAACATCATCTTTCTTTTAAAATTTCTCTCCAGTTTAAAACCTCTGTTTTTGCGATTTTTGGGTTCTAATCGATTTTTTTTGTTGAATTTAAATTATATATTTTAACTCTTCTGATAGATTTCAGTCAGAGCATTTATTTGTTGATAATAATATAAGTTTCTCAGGAAGTGTTTTAAGTTATCCAAGTCCTTTTTTTCTGAACACCAAGTGTTCGACTAAATGCCTAAATGAAGATTTACTTTGTAATTTGTCACTTATCCATTAAAAACTCTTTTCTATGGTCCTAAGTGAATTGTTACTGAGTTTAGATAGTTCTTATATTTTGAGTAATGGTTTTGTTTTTTACTTTTTCAAATAGTTGTTTACCTTTCAATTATGTTTGGTTCAATTATCAATTTATGTTTGTGTAAAGTGCACTAATCTTGTTTGGTTCAATTCTCGCATCATATGGATATATAATTTCAATAGGCCTAATTAAAAGAATGATCATGAAATTAATTTATGTTATCTCATCTCATGAAAATTGAGTAAGTAATTGTGTTGTTGATTTGTAACTTACAGGTAAACCATTGAAGGAGCACAAGCAAAGAAAGTATGGGCAATATTCTGCCAGAATGTATACTATGTAGTCTTCCATATTCTATGTATATACTGATGGGGTTGATTTCATATGCCAACACAGTGAATTAATTTTGTTTGATTTCATATACCAACATAGTAAATGCTTAATATCATATGCCAATATAGATTGGTGAAAGCTACTCATCTTGTTCTAGAAAATTGTTTAAAAAGGTAAGTAATTTGTTTGTGTATTATTTTGGTTCATTTTGTGATTTTGAATTCCAATTTCTATTCTCCCTTGTTATTGTGTATTTGGAATCTAAAATTATATTAGCAGTAAATACGATACTTTTGAATGTATTCTAGGTATTCTGTCAGAATATATTCTGCCAGAATAAAATCTATGTATTCTGCCAGAATATATTCTATGTATTCTACCAGAATATATAAAGTGATAGTTAATTGCAAGCAACATGTTTTTAACCATTATTAGTTTTTGTTGTATTTGTGATAGGAATGGCTGGAAGAATGTGTTGAAGACCTAATAGGAATAACTTGAAGAATGAATAAAGTTTGAACATACTCACATTTTAATAATGTTGTTATTTTTTAAGAATTTTATTCATTTTTGTTAATATTCTTTTAGAATATGTATAATTATATTAAAATGTATAAGACTTTTAGTCTGTAAGAATATGTATGAATTTGTATTTAAGTTTGGATGTATAAGAATATATTAGAATGTTGTTATTTTCCAACCTCAGATTCAAGAACTTTGTTATTTTTCAATAATATTCTAATAGAATAAAATTCTGAAAGAGCATCATTCTAACTTAAAAAATATTCTGACAGAATAAAATCGGTTATGTTTACAAATTATGTTAGAATTAAAATTGAATTAATTAAAAAAATTCATATTTTTAAAATTAGGAGAATTAATTATCCATAAATATCCGAAAACTTCCTTTTATAATTGTAGTTAATTGTCCAAAATACCCTTTTGCTAAAATTTGTATGATTATATGGTACATGCTACTCCATTGTAATATCATACACTCTCAAATCATGTCCATTGATGAATTCAATCCGTTGGTCCAGATTTGTCCATCGTCCACCTAAAATTATTTAGGATACAATAGAAGAAGATTTTTAAAACTAACTTTTTGTTAATTCTTTAAAAATGAGATTTTTAGAAGTTATGATTTCTAACTTCTTGAAAATAAGATTTTAAGCTTTTTTTGGTCATTTTACGCATGGTTGTCAGAATCACGATCTTGATCATAGTAGAATCGTACGATTCTAGGTATGAAAAACGAGTCGAGTCGTAAACGGAATCGTAAGATCGTTGGTAGGATCGTAGGATTGGGATCCGATCCGATCCTACCTTCCTTGGATATATATATATATATATATATATATATATATATATATATATATATATATATATATATATATATATATATATATATATAAAGAACTTTTTTATCATTTTATGCCTTTTACTCTTTACAAATTTATTGTTTATCATTTTGTATTTCGACTTATGACTAATAGTTTGAAGGTTTTATAATTTTTGCACAAAAAATTAAATGTTTGAAATATTTTTCATGTTTTAAAATTATAAATTAAAAGTATGTTTCATTTTGTGGGATCTTAAGATACGGATCCCAATCTTACGATCCCGATCTTGCAAACCCAAAAACGATTATACGTACGATCCCGATCTTGACAACCTTGATTTTACATTGATAAATTAAGTCAAACATTTAAAAAAAATGACTTATTAACTTTTAATATTATAAAAACTAATCTAAATATATATTTTAAAAACTTGTTTTTCTCTGTCCATAAGTTATTTTTCCTATTAATAACCTAAAAATATTATGTTTGGCTTCAAAATAGAATCCTAAACACCCTTTTCGCCTCCTTAGAACATCCACAGCGGTAGATTATACGTCTTTCAATTAGCCTTGCAAGTGATGTGGAGTTGGCACATATGTTCTGACATTGCAAATATAGAAAGGGAGATGATTTGTACACAACAACTTTTTTTCGTACGGAACAATTTGTGCTTTAAAATGTTGTACTGTACAACTTTATAATGCATAAATTGTTGTGTATGGAAAAAAAACTGTTGTGTACGAATCACTTCCTATATAGAAAGGTTTGCAACTCATTATTTATGAGTATTTTAATATTGATTACGCAACTTGATATTTACATACTTAAATATTAATATTAAATGAAACAAAGTTACTATATAATTAGCATATTGTATCTAAATATAAATCACATTCAATGATTTAACAATTTTAAGTGCTTAATATTTAGATCCCGTAATATATATATATATATATATATATATATATATATATATATATATAAGGCGTGACTTGTCGACAATGTCAAGCCTCAAGCTTTTCCGAGCCTTGGCGAGCCATGACGTTTGTAAGGCGTGACTTAAGGCGGCAATTTTGTATATAACTAATTTTTTTATATGTATTTTTAACTATTATTCTATTTTGTACACATATATTAGTTATGGCGGCGTTTTGGTAAAGTTTGGCGGCAGACACAAGCCTTGGAGCCATGGTGCGCCATGGCGGAGCCAAGACGAGCTTTTTAGAACCTTATATATATATATATATATATATATATATATATATATATATATATATATATATATATATATATATATATATATATATATTATGGAGGTATTGATGGGTCCACTTTTTATGTGCCCCAATCCTTTTTTGGTTTCGTTTTTTTTTCCGACATAAAAAGAGTGTTACAAGTAAATTTTCTAAAAAACAACCCAAAAAAATCTATAATTCTTAGCAATTGAGGTTCTAATTTGTAGGAAGGGCTCTTATGCCTTCATGATTAATGTATCCTGAGATTTTTTGGGGTTTTTGCAGAACTGAAGTTCAATTATGGATCTAATCGGATTGGAATTGGAGATTGACAATTTAGGGGAAAACAAGAAATTCATATACATAAGAAAGAAGTAAAGGCAACATAGATTGAAT
Source organism: Lactuca virosa (assembly GCF_052849685.1). Lineage (NCBI taxonomy): Eukaryota > Viridiplantae > Streptophyta > Magnoliopsida > Asterales > Asteraceae > Lactuca > Lactuca virosa. Next base: position 17,158,170 of record NC_136434.1, read on the forward strand.
CTATCAAGGAGGATTTGATTCAATTTAAGAAAACAAAAGATTGAGTATGTTTTTTTATGTTTGTTTGTGTGTGTATATCAGATCTTGAGGTGATGTAGATAAAGAAATAGTAGGATGCTCTTCAATTGTTGCTTGACAAGTAAAGTTGTAGGTTTAAGTGCTTTTGTTTGTGTGTGTGCATTATTATTTGAGTTGCATGTGTGTTGGAGGTTATAAGAAGCAGGTTAGTCGAGATATATAGAGAGAGAGGGGGTGGAGATTCAGAGTTTGAATGCTGGTAGAGACAACGTTCCTCTCCTTCACCACCATCAGATTTTGGGGTTCAAAGACTGTCTTTTTAAGGCTATGCTATTATCAAATCTGTAAAAGAATTTGAGAAAGAAGAAAACATGGATACGTGTAATACTAATGATCATCCAATGATTAAAGAAAATAAGAGTGGGTGTTGTTCAGCTAACAACAAAGAAGAGATAAGTTTTAATCGAATATGAAAAGGGATATATGAAGGGCCAGTGACGGTGGGTATAGTGGTGGTGGGGACGGTGAAAATGAGAGAAAACGGGACCGGCAGGGAGATAAATAGGAGATATAGGGCGGTAGCGGGACTCATATTCTTTGTTTTTTTAATTGTAAATAAAAAGGAAAAGAAATTCAGAGAAAAAAACATGATTTTTTCATAAAGCTAGGGTTTCTAAAGTTTTCAAAAAGTCAACTAAGAAGTTTGTGAAACAAGGAATCTTGAACTTATGGGCCTTGATCCTATATGAAGATATTTGTTAAAAAATCGGAGAAGGGCGGGGATGAGGGCAAGGTTAATCCACGTTTTAATTCTAGGGGTGGGGACGGGAGTGGACAGTCTCGTCCCGAATCCTTCATGGGGTCCCCGTTAAGATAATATTACATGCAATAATCATCCAAAGCTTGTAAACCCTAATTCTAGCATACAAAATTCGAAATCAACATCTAATAAACAAGTTAGAATGTTACCTTTGATTGTAGCTTGATAACCTTGAGCTTTTGAGAACCTAGCACCTCAAATGTGATGCCTCTAATAGATCACAAACACCAAATCAATTGGAGAATATTAGAGAGAGAGGGGAGAGGTAATTTTCGGCTCTTGGAATCCTTCTAGGGTTGTGGTAGTCAAAAATTGGATGCCAAGGGGTTCTATATATATAGGTGAGGGATTAGGGTTTCAGTCAAATACCTAATCTGGTTGCTTAAGCCCTAAGCAGCCCATTGGAACATTCCAGAACCCTAGCCTTTGGACGAAATCCATATGGGCTCCCATAAGATTTCGTCCACCCCCTTCTAAAGGGTTCCTCGGCCCATTTTGCAACTATCTTATAATTACAACCTCAACCCCCTTAATTCAATTAACCTCTTTTGACCACAAAATTAATTCTAAATTAATTCTTGACCAATGTTAATTAAATAATATGATTTCTCTTTTAATATATTATTCATATAATATATTAATAAACCATAATAACCTCTTTCTCCATAATTCTTCCAGTCAAGTTGTTTCGGTGAAGGCAACCCAAAAAGACCATGCTACAACTAGGTCAAGTACATACCAAATATAGTTATGGGCTTAGACACCTAATCCAACAGATATATGGTTCCATATTCCACTACAAGATATCATAAATATCAATTTGAAAATGAGTCTCCATCTAATATGTTAGAAGCTTTCAATCATTTTCATTCATCATTATGAAGTTTTATTGAAAGATCATTCGAAATCTTGAAGAGTAGATGACGGGTACTTAATGGAATTCCTAAAATTAGTATGCAAACTCATATTGACATAATTATGGCCACATTTGCTTTGCATAGCTACATTTGTCATAATGCTAAAGAAGATATGTTTTCTAAAGTTTGTTAAATAATATCCTGATTGTGTACCAATTGATGAACATCGTGATGTCTGTGGTAGTGACATGAGTAATGAAGACTTTTCCGAAAGATCTAATAATATGAAGTGTGCATGTAATGATATTGCTACTTTACTATGAAATGCTCGATGTCGTTGTTTTTTTTTACAATATTTTTTTATGTTGTCGTATGAGTTTTGATTTTGTAATAGTACATCATTATCGAACATTTCCTAGTTTAGAAAAAGAACAGTTTAGAAAACCAATTTTTCATTATGTTGTTTCTATTTTCTATTTTACAAGATGTCGTTTTATGTATTTTACATGTTTTAAACATTTCAATATACTTTTTTCCGAATACTTATATAACAAATAAATGCAATTGCTACCAGTTAGTTTTGCCGAACACGCAATTGGATTCAAATTTACTTGTATGACTATTAATCTCTATGCATTTTCTTTGCTCCACAAGTTGTCATACTTTTGTTATTATTTGGTTATTTCGTGTATTTGTTCAAAATTTGGTACATAGTTGTGTATACCTTCTCTATCTTCTTTCATACAACATGTTAATATATTCAAACAAAACGTGTTGTAACATCCCAAAAAAATCAAGGTAAAATTTTTCATTTTTCAAAAACAACCAAAAACCATAAATTTTTACAAAAATAGTTTCCAAAGTATCAAAGTCACAAATCAAATTATCCCAAAATCAAATCTTAGAAAAAAAACTGAAGGATGTGTACGATTAAGCCTTCACATTGCCCCGATCATCTAAAGTACATGAAACATAAAACTTAAACTGTAAGCTAAAGCTTAGTGAGTTCCCCTAAAGTACCACACACAACCAAACAAATATACATATTGCATGATGAGTCCACAACCTCCCGATTGGATTACCCTGCCCCACAACCCCCCGGTTGGATTGCTACACATATTGCATACTGGTTCCACAACCTCCCGGTTGGGTTACCCTGGCCCACAACTTCCCGGTTGGATTGCCACTCTGGCCCACAATCTCCTGATTGGATTGCCCCGTGTTAGGTGCATTTTGTGCACCTTTTTGCACAACCTTTAGCCATTTTTATGTATGTTTTTAGCATAATTGTTCTTTGCTTTTATTGCATTTCATCATATTTAGGTTAATTTCTGGAACAACCTTATTTGCACTCTTTAATGTCATTTTCAGGTAAACCGGAGGTTGGAGCGCGCTTTTGGAGGTGCCGGGGAGCATTGGTGAAGATTGCGGGATGATCGGGCGTAGAACGAAAGAAATGAGAAAATCAAGTTTGGATTCGGATTCAGAGGGCAACACGGGTCGTGTTGGGTTTGGCCTAGAAATCCAACACGGGGCGTGTTTGACCATTCCAGGCACTTTGACTTCACTGAACACGACCCGTGTTCATTTAGCCTATTTGGACATTGGGCGTGTTGGTCCAGATGAACATTTTTTAGCATCATACTTTAGAGTTGGAATCGAGGATTGAAGGGTGTGTTTTCACTTAACACGACCCGTGTTGATTTACTCTATATCGACACGGGCCGTGTTCAACTTAAAAACTGCTTTTTGGCAGTTTTTCCTATTTTCCTTATGTCGAGAATGGGGTCATTTTGGACAAGAAGAGAACACACCAGAGCACTTTTGGAGAGGAGAATTCAAGGGTTTTAGCAAGGGTTTGTCCGTTAATCATTGGGAAACATTTTAATTTCTTCTTTGTAAGCACTTTAGCACTTAATATCATCTTTTAAACTTGTTAATCTTGTTCTAGTCATGTGTGGCTAGAACCCTAACTTCTCAAATTTCATGTTTTGACTTTTTGGTTGTGAATAAAATCATATGACCTGATGTTTGTGTTTAATTTCTATCTAGTGAAACTGATTTTATTTCAATCGAATGTTTGATTCTAATAATGATTCTTATTGGCCATTTGAATTAGGGTCAGGTCATTCAAGTTATTCATTTTGCAAAATCCGTAATTGTTTTGTGAATTGAACTAAGTAACAAGAATTAAATTGATTTCTTATGAATGAATTTAGTGTAAATCTTTTCACACATTCTTACGCTCCCGAGCTTGTGAGGAGTATTGGGTGTTGTTGGGAACATTCACAATAAGCTTAATGCAATCTTTTAATCTAATTCTAAGAGCTTGTTTAGATTATGTTAGCAAGGTTAGGATTAATCAAAGAGCTTGTTTTGATTGATTAATGTGGTGAATGGAAAGTGTTACAACTTGTTAACACTTTCAAGTACCAACTTAGATAGAATGAAACAAATGTCTTGTCATCTTTGATTCACATTGTTGGATTGTCATACATGAAGTTGGAGTCCTTACAAAAATCTGAACTTCATTCATTCGTTTAGTTGTTTACTCGCGTTTTAAATTCGTTTGTTTAATCATTGCATTCTAAACCCCCCTCTCTTTACTATTGGTGACCATAGTACCTTGTGCAAAGAGGTATAGACCAATTGTCCCGTGTCTTTGTGGATCGACCCTACTTGCCTTGTACTACCTTTTAGTGCAATATAGTAGTGTTATTTTGGAGTATATCGTACCCCTATTATTTGTTGGGTCTGACACGCCTAACACCCCGGGTTCGTTGTCTTATAACACAAAGCAGTACAACCTCAACCCAACCACACTATGTCGACATATGTAACAGATAAACATATAACTAGCAAGTATAGGTAACCATAAAAATCTACCAATCTATCATATAATCATCATAACATCATCCTATATACCAGGATACATAAATCGGTGGGTCGACATTAGTGCCTTCGACCTACGAGTACAGTGAAGAGAAAGTCACCTCATAATCTGAATGATAGCAGAAAAGAACGTTGCTCCAAATGCTAACTCTATAAGTCACCTATACCACAAGCATTAACCTAATCTCAAACAACCGATCGAAATACCTAAAATGCACCTAATTCAAACTTAGTAAAAATCCTGGTCAAAGTCAAGGTCAAAAAGTCAAAGATTCTTTTTGGGCTGAGTACGCCTTGCATACTCCCTCTATGCCCAGCATCGAGGGTTCCCTTCCAAAACACATGCTTGATCCATGGTACGTGCAACGTACCTCCAGGTACGCCTAATGTACCAGAGCTAAATTTCAATTTTTCCATTAAGTTCTTATTTCGTTAAGCCAAGGCACCAAACTTCAGATATAGATTAAAAGGGACGTCCTAATGAATAAAGCCTTTGGCTTTATCCATTTCCATGCATACAAGATGGTAAAAACTCAAACCCTTGGTCCAAAAGTTATCCAACGTCCCAAAACTCTTGCATGGATCAAAGAGAATGTCAAAGCTCTCATTTTTACGAATCTATGAGCTCAAAATTACATAACAAGGACCCGGAGTAGCTCATACTCCACTATATCAAACTATGGGACAAAAAATGTACATAATCTCTAAACTAGCAAGATCTAAGCAACTAACTCATCACGATTCGAACTTTATACCTCCAAATGATGCATGAGGGTGAGATGCTTCTGGATCTAATTGGTCTTGAGCTTCCAAGGTGGTTTTTCAATCTCATCATTGCTTTAATGACACCAAAACACACACTTTCAAGCTCAAAAATGCTCACACAGTGGATTAGGGTTTGCTATGGACATCTTGAGAGATGGAGGCTGGTGAGTGAAGGGGTCTTAAAGAGATAATGATGCTTAAATAGGGTTCAAACCCTAAAAATTAGGGTTTAACCCTCAGCCACTTATGCCCAGCCTAAGCTGGAGTACGCCCCCGCGTACTAGGCACAACACGCGGTTTCATTTAAATGATAAAGGGACCAATTTTGCAAATAATATTTCATACTTAAGGGTATAAATGGAAAATACCTGAACAAGGGTGCTAGATGTGTCATCCACATGAAATATTTAAAGAGGGTTTTATCTCAACTGTTAGATGATTTTAATGGATCAATTTACAAGAGTTATATTATTAGGTTGATATGGATGAGTTAAAATATTGAGTTGAAAATTTATGATATGATTGCTTTTCTGATCATATATATATATATATATATATATATATATATATATATATATATATATATATATAACATTTTCAATATTTATAATATATTTATGCACGCTAATTTATTTATTTAATATTTGCATTTATTCATCAATATATTATAATATATTACATGGATGTATGTTTATTTATAAAGAATGTTAAAATGGTAATTTAATATTCAACATATTCATTCAACAATCTTACAAAACAACATAATTTTATTTAGACAAAATTGCAGAAATGGCCCCTGTGGTTGGCAAAATTTTGTAGTTTTGGTCCAAAACGAAATTTTGGTGCACCACTCGTCCAATTTTAGATACCTTGTGTGGTTTTGGTCCCTATAGATACCTTGTGTGGTTTTGGTCCAAACATCCTCTATTATTGTTTTGCTCGACCCCTGCTTTCCCCGAAGCCACAGCTCCGGTGAGATAAGCTAACAGTCGAGGAAGAGAGCCCATCAGAAAAACCGGTTGTCAACCTCTCCACCTCCCCTCGGTTGCTGAGCAAACCCACGAACCTCCTCCTGCTATGCTGTTTCCGATTTGCCCTTTCCTTCCCTTTCTTCTCCGTTTTCTACCAACCCCTCCACCTCCACTCCTATGGCTTCTTGTGTGATGTTGCAGAGTGTCGATATGCACATTTGGGTTTACAATCTGTACAACAAATCCAATCAAAAAACAACATTTTAGAAGATGATTATTCTTTGGAGCAATCTGTCGAACAGTTGGTGTGTGCAACAGTTACAAATCGTTTTGGATGATGCTTTGTGCTTTTGATCGATAGCAATAAGAAACAAATCGTTTTCATTTTTCAAGATCTTATAGTGAGGGTTGGGGTTTTCTCATCATCACAGGGGGAAAGACGGGGTGGCAGTCAGTGGTTCTTGGGAGGTTGATGCCACCTCTGGTGGGGCTATTGTCATATGAGAAAATAAGCAAGGGAGAGAGAGGGGAGGTGGCAGTGGTCTAAGGGTGTGTTTGGGTTGTTGCTGATTGGCAAAACTGGTGAGAAGAGGTGGTTCCTAGTGATGTTTGGTGATCACCACAACAACAACACCACCACTCGTTGGTGGTGGTTGTTCTTGGCAGTGAAAGGAGAAGGAAAACAAAAAACGTGAAGGGTGGGTGGTGCAATGGATTCTACAATACAAGAGGGGGATAGAGAGTGGTCGTTTGTGGTGGTTCACGGCGGTGAGGGGTCACCGGTGGGTTCTTGAGGGTGGCAGTCCTTGGCTGTCCCTGTTTCTTTCTTCGTTTCTTTCACCGGTGTGTATGTTTTTGAGGGAGAAAAAACAAATAAAATATAAATTAAATTAATTTATGTATTTCAGCAATTAAAAAATAAAAAATATAAATTATAAGGGTATAATCGTCTTTTCAAGTGTGTAGGGACCAAAAACAATAAAAAGATCCAAATTGGACCACTGGTGCACCAAGGTATCGTTTTGGACCAAAACTGCAGAAATTTGCCAACCACAGGAACCATTTTTGCAATTTTGTCTTTTATTTAAATGCAAATTTATTTAAAGAATTTGTGTCATCCAACACTAAGGCATTTACAGGTTATTAACAATTCCTAAATGACCACCTAGTTAAAAATAGGAAAATTTTTATATTTACACTTACTAAACATCTAAATATCGTATTTGTCTGACCTAACTTTTAAATATTGTATTTTCCCTAATTAATCTTTTTAAAATATTAGATTTGCCCAAATCTATTTTTTAATAGTTTTTAACATTTAATAATCATTTTCTATAATTTTAAATCATTAAAATTAAAATAAAAGTGAATGGACCATAATACCCTTTAATCTTAAAAACCCTTTTGGCTAGATCGACCGTATTGTCCCCGCCACCCCACCCAAATAGCCTTATACATTTTCGTCTATCAGCAATGAATATCCCTAGTCTCCAACAAATCACAACCTCCCTCGTCGGAGATCCCTTTGTCACCCGGAGAAATTGTTGTCGGGAGGTTGTTGTAGCCGTGGTTGTGTACGCATGAAAGAAACTCTGATTAGCTTTAAGAATATAACAAACTTCAAAAGAGAGAATCCCAGTATTCTCATGGAATTGTAGAGTTGTGGCGTGGAATTATTATAGGAAAGGAGGCGAAAGAGTTATCGGGGGTTGTTGAACATAACTACCCAACCACATTCTACAATCATGTCAAATGTTTGTTAGCATTATGTACACATTAGTCTATTTTTTGTGATATATAGATCTTTTTTATGTTCATGTGTACAATTCAATTCGACAAGTTTGTTGTAATTTTATAAACTCTAGTAGGTGTTGTATAGGTGGAATCATTAGAAGAAACTATTAGGAACCATAAGTTTAATCTCCTTGCTATAACGTTCACCACATTCGGATCCTATAAGGTCCAATTTATATGTTTGTCGTAATTTAGTTTAATTCTTTGAATTTGTGAAATTGTGCTTAAAGGTGAAAAGGAATTGGAGGGACTCGTTGCCAGCAAGGAAAATGTAGACAAGCAACTTAAAGATGAACACTTAAAACTTCTTAGTCTCATAGATGAAACATGTATTGTGTAATTAAGAAGATAGGATGTAGAAGCATGTTATATTTTTAATCAAAGTGTGGATGTGGGGAAAAAAAATAGGGATTTCAACTTGTTTCCATCTCAGTATATATGTATATACTTTGTAGATAGTCTAATCAAGAACTTTGAAGAGACTGTTGCAGTCAATGAATCAACCATAGAGAGTTTGACTTTTAAATTGAGTGGGTTGAACTTGAGCTAACATCAAAAGAAGATGAGCTTAAATACATGCAGAACCTTAATGAAAGAAAGGAGAAAGAGAATACTGATCTTATAGCATGTAACAAGCAGGTTGCTGAGAATTTAGACAAAACAATGTAGGAGAACAATGCTTGCTGAGCATTTAGACAAAACAATGTAGGAGAACCAAAGCCTAGGGAAATTTGTAAAGGTGTTGACTTTTAAACTGACAGATTTGAAGCTATTCGTACTTTTATTCATGATTTTTTTTTGTTTTTTTGTAAAAAGCAACGATTATATAACTAAATAAAGTTCAATACATATCGATGGAAGGCAAACAATCAACATGCTGCGTCGCTAGCCCTTTCTGGATGGCAAAACTAATTCTTTTGAAAACAACATCTGTGGATCTAGGAGATATGACATTAGAATGCATGACCCGTTGGACTCTGTTGAGGAGCTCCACGGCCTCTGGTGCGAGAAAACCAAATGTATCAAATGCAAAAGGTACAAACACGTGTTGATTTTCTATACATGCATTCTCGTGCTTTGCCACTTTGCATGCAACGACCTTCAAAGCGACGTGCCCTGCTGTGAAACCCCCACTCTTCAAACCGACGAGAGGAGAGACCCCCGTAAGATCCACACACGCGTGTTTCCCTCCTACCCATCCAAAGACCAAAATGTCAGTCGGCCTGAGGCTAGATCTTCCATCCTGCGGGTCCGTCAAAAAGTTCACGGGCGCTTCTTTCTTCGCAGAGATACCAGCACGCCGACAAACATCAAAGAGAACATCTCGAACCACATCATGTCGGTACTTGAAACTATGGAGCTCTCTACAATGAAGCGCACGTTCCCCAAATATGTCCAAACATGCCTTACGAGAAACTGGGCATATCTCGTCAGTTGGGCATAGAGGAATTCACGAAATTGAATTTCAACTAACAAATAAAAACACTATCCATACTTTAATCACGAAATTGAATATTCAATTAACAAATGAAAACATAAACTTACCTGATACCAATCAATGTAAAAACGCTTGGTGAAAATAAGGTAGAAAAAAAAAGACGCAACGAGAAGAAGGCAGAAAAAAAGAGACGTAGGGTTCAGTCTCCAGTCGCAGGAATTAGTTATTCATATGATTTTGAAGGCAAGGGTATTATGGTCCATTCACTTTTTATTTTAATTTTAATGATTTAAGAATATATAAAAAGTATTATTAAATGTTAAGGGGTGTTTGACTAAGCTTATGACTTTTTCATTAACACTTTTTAACTTATAGCTTATAAATTACAAGCTAATAAGTTAGAAGGACTTACTTCTAGATTTTCACTTATTTCCGGTATGACACCTTGATAAGTTAATTCTTATACAAACACAATTTTTAGCTTATACCAGGATGAAACCGATAATAAGTTAAGAAATAGCTTAAACAAGTTTAGCCGAACACCCTCTAAAAACTATTAAAAAATAGATTTTTGCAAATTCGATATTTCAAAATATTAATAAGGGGATTCGATATTTCAAAATATTAATAAGGGGAAAATACAATATTTAGAGTTTAGGTCGGACAAATACGATATTTAAATGTTTAGTAAGAACATATATGAAATTATCTTTTAAAATTATGGATTTCTGAATTACTTTATTATTTTCAAACTATTTTTCACTATTATTCTTATTTTTTAGTTTTTCTCATCTTCTTATCTCTCATTTCTCCTCATTTTTTTTTTAAATTGCATTTTAATAAAGTAGATTGTTTTTCTTTCTCTTGTCTTTTTATTATATCATTTCAATGGATATCTAACACAGAAAAATGAGTTTAAAACTTAATGCATACACATGAAAAACAAATTCAAAACTCATGAAAAGTAATTTCGAACCATATATGGATTTTTTGAATCTACTTTTTTTTTTTAAATTAAAAGTTATACCTTAAAAAACAGTTTTTTTTTTGTTAGAAAATAGTTCAAATTTTTGGTTGTCAATTTACAAACAATTTGAGGAAAAGATAGTTATGATTGTTTTTGGAGAACATCCCAAAAAACATCCCTAAAAAGTAAAAATTGTAAAAGTAAGGGCTTGGGTAGACACGGTGGTGGACTAGACCCAAACATTTTAAGTGAAGCCCAATTAAGTAACAGAGTTTACGCTTTACCATATAAACCCTCCCATATCGTAAACCCTAGCTTTCATCATCTTCAACGCCTCCGCCAGTCTTCCTCGGCGATCTGAATACAGTAAAGCTGAAATGGTAAAACGCAACCCTGAACCACTACCTTCATCCATCTATTTATGTGTTGTGTGTTGTGTTACCTATGTTCTTACAGTCCCCATGTGATTTGATTTGTGTAGCCGTTCAAGAGGTACGTTGAGATCGGGAGAATCGCCCTCGTCAACTACGGAAAGGATTATGGAAGGCTTGTTGTCATCGTCGATGTTATTGATCAAAACAGGGTATCTCCATATTTGCTCATGTATTTTTACTATAAGCTCAGTTTATATACTCTTATCATAGTTGGGCGCTAATTGGATCCCTAGATTACTGCTTTCCAAGCAGTTTAATTTGCTTTTATTTATGTAAAATAGTCACTTTTCCGTATTTATCTGATTGTATCTGTGGGATGTCTGTGGAAAACACGGATTATAGTTTAATTTCTTGAACCTGAATCAGCAAAATCTAGAGTCATATAGTATGCATAAATATTGCCACACAACCATTAGGTTCAGTGAAGATATCAGTTGGGCTACAAGTTATCTGTTAGGATAATTTGCATTTTTTTTCTGGAATTTTTGAGTGATGACAACCTCAATACTTTTATAAGAATAGAAATAGGAGTGCATTTTGGTTTTGTATGAAGCTGTTATTGTCATTACTTGTATAATCATTGTTTTAACAAAATACTAGGATTATGAATTGGAGATGCTCTATGTGATCGTTTCTGGTGACTTCTGTTATATGGATTTAAAGAAACATGGAATCTGCAATAGATGCTCATGTCTTAATTACCTCTATTTTGATTTGATAAAAAGGCACTTGTTGATGCTCCTGATATGGTAAGAGGCCAAATGAACTTCAAGAGGTTGACACTTACAGACATCAAGATTGACATCAATAGAGTTCCAAAGAAGAAAACCCTTGTTGCTGCTTTAGAAGCTGCAGGTAAGTTTTAAAATGTTATGGTATGATATGCTTGTGAATGTTTTAAATATCAAACTTATGATTATATTTATAACCAGATGTCAAGAACAAGTGGGAGAGCAGCTCTTGGGGAAGAAAGCTCATTGTTCAGAAGAAGAGGGCTTCACTAAATGACTTTGACAGGTTCAAGATTATGTTGGCAAAGATAAAGGTTAGATCCAAATTGAATCATTTTTTTTTGTAGTTTGTTTGTGTGTGTGTGTGTGTTCTTACTGTGTGTATTGTTGTTTGTGAGTTTTGCAGAAGGCTGGGGTTGTAAGGCAAGAACTAGCCAAGCTTAAGAAGGAGACAGCATGAGATATGACTTTGGTTGTCTTTGTTCTTTGTTCTGAATATTAAGATTTTGGTGTAGTTTTATTTTAATGTTATTGATGAGTTATCTGTTGCTTATGATCTTGTGTTTTACCCTCATTTACAATGAAATTATATTTCATTTTTGGACTTCTATTATAGTTACTTGAATGCTTTTGTTTGTGTTTATAGCCTTTGTCTAATAACTTAACAGATGCTTTTCATGTCAGTTTGCGAGCTGGGTATTTTGTATATAGATATGTATAGTTTATTTATTTTTTTGAAGAAAATTATAACCAACTAGGCTATAAACTGGTTCAATAAGTTTAGTGTAAGTTTTCGTTGGTTTAACTCATGGCTCCATTGTGATTTTCAACTGCAGATCAATTAAAAAATTTAAGCATGATTTTTGCCAATTAGAGAGTTCATATAAATACCCATAAAATTCGCTGGGTTGTTTTGCAGCATTTTGTGTTTTTCTTAATGAATCTGTCAAGGTCTTTGTTATTTATAACAATTATGGGTTTATTTATAACAATTTAAGCATGATTTTTGCCAACTAGAGAGTTCATCAACACTATTAACTCTTAATAATTAACCTTGATTAATAAATCTTCATTATTTTTTTGTTGCTTTGTGTGCTTTTATTTTTGTTACCCCTTGTTCACATACCATTAACAGCATAATTTATTTCTTCGCTTTTTGAACATTATAATCTATCAAGTGGACCATTAGACTCATCTTTCATTTATTCTACCACAGTCCACAAATGACATGTCATATGTTTGGTTTGACATTCAATATTTTAAAACGTTGGATGAGATTATTTTGTGAGTATTCTGAAATTCCATGTATGTAGAACTACGAATAACATGGAGAATATGATTATTTGGTGAGTATTCAGAAATTATCTTATGTAGCCATGTAAAGCATAAGACAGTAAGTCACTCTTAAGAATATATGACGTCTAACAAGAGATGTCTAAACATATATGAGGTTTGTCACACTTTTGGGAACATGTGAAAATTAGAGTTCAATTGTCACGTAGAAAGCAAAAGTTACCTAAACAATTGAAGTGTGTCTAGATGCATGCATGTACTATCTTGAAGCATTTACATGTAAGGAACAGTCTCTCAAGAAAAAAAGCGACATTATCATCTATTGGTGACATTTATAGTAAATGGGAACAAATGAAGGTGGTGGTTCCTAAAATGTCCACTCGGTGAAAGTGAAATCATTGATCAATAACATAAAACAATGTCTTTTTAGGCATGAGGTTACTAACGACGGTGGAGTTATTATATTAATATAATGAAATCATGAATTTAAGAATTTGGGATTTAGGTATTAAGGCATTAAGCGATGATGTCTCATTATGATGAATTGGGATTTAGGTATTAAGGCATTAGCGGTGATGTCTCATTATGATGAATTAATTGATGGGGTGCAGTGTCTTCTTCAAACTAGTATGTAACGACCATAAATTCGGGCTAAAGATTTAAAATATAGTAAATAATCTTAGCTAAAGATGTAGTAGTCGTAATAACCATCTTGTGGATATAAGGAATGCTTAAATTGGACTTCGTATAAAGAAGTTATGCTTCTTCGAAGTTTCGCGATCAATACGACATAGCTACGCGTGTCATAAAAAGTGAATCGGAGATAGGTTGCTTATTAGCCTAAGTAATCTAAACGAAAGTCGTAGTAATCGTAGAAACAAGGACATGCATATAAAGAATGCCTAAATCTGACTTTGTAAGAAGTTATGAATTTTTGAAGTTTCAGTACAATAGTGTGCGACACAGAAATCAAAATATAAATTTGTTCAGTGTTAGTCAAAACAATGTAAACGAGAGTTCAAGATCTCGTAAATATAAATCGGTCGATATAAAGACAGTCGAGAATGGAGTTCATATGGAAGAGTTATGATTTTCGCACAGACTTTAACACTCTAATCTCTATTAAAATATGAGTTTAAAATAGAGTGAAAATTAGCTGTTGAGGTCTAAAGTAAAGTTGTAGAGGTCGCCAAGAGGATTCCAGGGATATGAAGGATGTCGAAAATGGAGCTCGTATGCAAAGTTATGGTCGCTCGAAGATTTTGAGAAAACACCTGCTGTGATGACGTGGCACCACCAGGAGGCGCCACGTGGCAAGGAGAGCGTCGGGTTTTCCACCGACCGAGTGACATAACATCACGGGATTGGGACACGTATCACCACATATTGGTGACACATGACAACTTCCAGAAGGGAGTGATTCAGACAAACGAGGCGGCGACAGGAGGAGCGACGACAACACAAAGGTGCGACGCGCCTGGCCAGTCCCCTATATATAGAAGTTAGTTTTGTAGCCGTTACCCACACCTTCACATCCCTTTCTCTTTCAAACGATATTATTTTCTTAGAATATGATTTTCCCTAGATTTTAGAAGTTTTTAGCCGGGATCTGAGTCGTCGGAAAGTCCAACAATTAGAAGCGTTCCGGTCGGAGTTCTTCCTGCGAACTTTCCAGACCTTTGTCAGAAATGTTTGTAAGTTAAGCTACACTCATTATGCCTTAGGTGTAACTTATATTTATATTCATAGTCGTTGTTATGAATTTATAAATAAGATTTATCAGTGATTCCAAGTCATAATAATGATTGATCTACTTACGGGAATGATGAAAAAGCTAGATTTTGTGATGTGTTTAATGTGGGATTTCCAAACGGTATATTCTGTATACTAAACAGACCCTACCTCCTATATGATATTACCTGATTGTTCCTTATTTGATAGATCTTGATGTAACATTGTGACTATTGAGGAATCTAGACTATTATTATAGTCGCTAGAAATATAAGACTAAGTAGAAATATAAGACTAATACTTAGTGATATTCATATCTATGTCTTTCGAAAGGAAAAGTTAAGGTATTAGGCGAAAGACTGCCCAAATCAAGTCATCCACATTTTACAAGTGAATATGTAACGCCCGCAGATTCGGGCTAGTCAATTTAGAGATAATTAGCGTTAAAAATGACTTTTTGATAGAAGATTATTTAGGATGAATAATCTTAACCAAATTTATAGTATATGTCACAAAGATTCCGTACATATAAAGAACGCTAAAATCTGACTTATAATGAAGAAGTTATGACCTGTCGAAGTTTCGATATTAAACCGACACGGCTTCGCATATCGTAAAAAGTAAATTTTTGACGAAATATTTTTTAGCCTTAGAAATCTAAATGAAAGTTATAATAGACGTTAAACCGAGAGCGTGCATATAGAGAACATCCAAATCTGACTTCGTTTGAGGAAATTATGATTTTTCTAAGATTTTGCATAGCAGTATACAACCCGGAAATCGAATTTTAGATCGGTCGATTTTTAGCCGACACAACCTAAATAAGAATTGAAGATCTTGTTAATAGGAGCTCAACGATATAAAGACAACCGAAAACGGACGTTGGATGACAAAGTTATGAAATTTTAACGGACTTTAACTGTCTAAGCCTGTTAAAATATAACTTTAAAAATAAAGTCAAAATTAGCCAACGGAGTCTAAAAAAAAGTTGTAGATCACGTCTCTACCTACGTGTGTATATAAAGAACGTCAAAAACGAAGCTCGTATGCGAAAGTTACGGATTTTAGAAGATAATTAATTTTTGGATTCACGTGGCATAATCTCAGCCGCACCTTCTTCCCCACGGTTTCACATGCGATCTCGACATGTGGCAGTGGTACACCCCGCGTAGGGGTATGTACGGCCTGCATACCGAGTACACCCAACGTACAGATTCAGTACGCCCCGCGTACGCCTGAACCTCAGCCTATAAATAGAGGCGCACATCACTTGTTTTCTCACACCTTTCTCAACACTTGTCTCCCAAACACCCCCAACCTTCTAAGTTTTTCCCTAGCACGTCCTAGGTGTTAGCAGTGAGTCCCGGAGCACCAGAAGGCCCCGGGAAGAAGAGCTTTCGGCTCAGAAGTTCTGCCTACGCAGAGCTAGGTTCCTCGCTAAACCCTTTTGTACGTGAGTTATGCTTACCATACTTTAAGTATAACTTATGTTTAAGTTCATTATCGTTATTATGAACCTATAAACAAGATTTATCAGTGATTCCAAGTCGTTATACTGATTGATCTACTTATGGGGATGATGTCTAGGTTGTGATTTAGTGAGATGTTTGAAGTGGGATTTCCAAACAGTATACTTCGTATACCAAACAGACCCTACCTCCGATATCGGATATCCTACCTAGTTATTCCTTAATTGATAGATCATGAAAGTAGACTTTGAGTTAATGATGAATCTAGACTAATCACTAGTCGCATTAAATATTAGACTAAAACTTAGCGATAATAATGCTAGGTCACGTCAAAGGAAAAGACAGTTGCTAGAAGCGAAGCGCTGCCCAAATTTCAAGTCGTCACTTTAGCAAGTGAGTGCATACTCCCTTTCATGAACATGATTTTAATACAAGTATTAAATATATGTTGAAAGTTTATATGTGAGTTATATGCTTATTATCTGGAAATATGTGTTATATGTATATTTGATGATATACGCTATGTGAACCATACATGGTTCTATATGTGTTAAGATGTATTTACATGATAATAATAATAGAAATATTATAAATGAGAAGATAAATGTATGTTAATACTTAATACTCTGTATAAAATATTACACTAAATTAGGATAGTGTTGCCGAAACAGAGTTCGTACTGAAAGTTGATTATAAGCGTTGTAGGCTTGCTTAGTGATGAAATAAGAGTTAAAAAAGATTCTTAGTTCTATGTACCAAGTTTTTTTCAAAGCTCTGTGTCTTAGGTGCTGCTTATGTCGGGGTATTATTATGTCTTGGTGGTATGAGTCCTACTCATACTAGGGTACTATAATGTGTCAGAAGTACTATCATGTACAAAGTCCTTTTTTTTAACACTATTGTGTGTCGGAGTATGGGAGCATATGAGAGTACTCTATTAGTATTTCCCCATACTTTTTCTTTTGATGAGCTTTGTGTGTCAGCGTTTCCTTTCACGAAGTAACTGAGGGTACTTCGTAGACTGCCTAATAGAGTGTGTCAGTAATAGACCACTACCAGGTATGTCTGATGTTGTATTGCCGGATAGGGTGAGTCTGGGGGTAAAATACCTCACGGTTTCAGACCACTGCTAGGCACAATTATCTAAATAACCACCCCTGACTTAATTGTCTTGTTGTTTTTACGAACGGAGGTTCGTGGTGAAATTTATTCTATTCCCCTCATTTGATGTATTTATTGATCCTCGTTTTGCTGCTAGGGAATTTCCAAAGCAACGTCGTCAGTTTTTTGTTCATATTGATCGTTTAGGCTAGATCCTGTAAGATCGTTGTATAGGATCTATACGTGGGAATCGACGGGATGGTATAAATTTTTTTAGAGATATGATATATATGTGTTAATGATAATAGTTGGATTTGCAGGTTTGAGATATACATTATTATCACATTGTGAGATTGAAATCCTTATGTACTTAGCAGGTTTCCCAACCTGACCCACTCAGTTTATTGTATCACAGGTGACTATATGAAAGATACATACCGCTGAGAGATTCAAGGAGTATTAGGCCACTAGTTTAATTAATGTAAGGCTTGTAATATTTCGTTATGCTTATGTTTTTGTATTGACGATGACATCCGAATGTTTTAATATAAATAAAAATACATTTCTTTGGAAATGCTTTGATAATATCATTATCATGTTTTCTGGGAACAAATTCCGCAATATTATTCTTCAAAAAAGGACACTCTGATTTTTAAATAAGCATAAACAAATCGATCTTTTCTGGCTGTGAAAATGGGGATGTCATAGAATGCATAGTTAATTTTATCTTGTAGATATTAAACAGACCATACACGGGTAGGTCTTCGACCTGTAGGTGATAAATGAACCACACATGGGTAAGTATACGACCTGTAGATGTTAATGAGTATACATTCATACAGGTACTATTTACTCCATGATTTCCTTATTGACATATATTGTTAAGGAATCCCCGAAGCAGTACTGTCTACTCAGAGATCCTTTAGGACAGGTCATCATCTTAGGATTAGGGAGTGAGAATAACGGAAATGGGTAATCGGGTTATTTGTTTGATGCAAAATATATAATTAAAACAAATTAATTATAATATTGTGGGTTGAAAACCTATGTGCTCACAAGGATCCTAAGTCTAACCTACTCAATTTCTTTGTATCACAGGTAGCGATATAAAAGATCAGGGATATTGATATTTGAATCTGCTGAGAGATTTAAGGAGTTTTTAGGCTATTAAATAAATTTATGTAATGCTTGGAAATACTAGTTTATGCTTATGTTTCCGTATCGATTCTAACATACCATGCTTTTGAATATTAATGAAAAACCTTTTCTTCGGAAATGCTTTTGATATTGATATCATTTCACATTAATAATGTTTTGGAACAAATTCTGCACTAATGTAAATAATGTTTTTAATTGGTCGTAAAATTAGGGATGTCACATAACATGTCTTTTATTTGTTATGAAATATATAAAAATCACTTTTTAAATTCCATACTTGGTCATAGCTATCAACATGAATATGAGGTACGACTAATTTGATGTTTGGTGGTATTCACGAGTTAGATGTGTATAATGTATTTTAGTGGTAGAGTGAAAACATTACGTTTTCATAGTTGGTGAATATTGGAAATGACCTACTTTGAGGTTGCACTTCATAGATATATGATGTTGAGTGAAGCTTAAACATATGATAGTTAAGCTTTATGTCCTTTGACTTGTGAATATTTCTTGGTTTCTAAATGAATGTAGTGTCAAAACTTGAGGATATGTCAAATGCTGATCTAAAACATGATAATTGTAAAGACTATATTTTGGATTTAACATGAAACTCAGGAGGAAAACAAAAATGTCAACATGGGATTCGTTCCTTTAATTATTTAGAGTTTGGTATCAGTTGGGCCCTTTAAAGAATGGATAAGTCAGAACTTGTGGTCACACCTACATGAGTATGATCGACAAACCACATGTAGAGCACGTTATTTTTCAATCCATGAACAAAGCTCTATAAATATCATAACAGTTGGATATTCATACTAAGAATCGTCGACCACTAAATATTATTGGATGCCTTATGGATGACAAGCATTTCACATATATCAAAGAGCAATGGAGTATTGATAGACAGTTTAGCTTCTCTCTCTCTCTCTCTCTCTCTCTCTCTCTCTCTCTCTCCCCCCCCCTTGCTCTCCCCTTTTTTCACAAGTGAGAGGTTGTGGAATTAATGTGCAATGAACAAAGAAATTAAACCGTATAATTGTTCGTATGTGAATCAATGAGATCACACACTTAAAAGCATAAATGATAAAAATAAAAATAATATTTATGGTGTATAAATATATACTATTTAAGAAGTATTAATAAATAAAAGTTAAAATTTGGTTCGTTATGTATGAGGCGATAAAACAAATAAGCAATTATTTATTTAATTAATAAAATGTTTTATTAATTAATTAAGTTTATTGTTAAGTGTTAATCATAAAGAGGTTTTTGGGCTTTATTTATTGAGTGTGAAAGCTTTTGCGCATAGCCATCAGTGTTATAAAAATGGCTTTAATAATTTAGCATCATACAAGATACTATAGAAACCTTAAGAGCTCCCTTTGAAGAAAACCCTAGCTACCATCCTCTCACCCACCCCCCCCTCCACACACACACTCTCTCTCTCTCTCTATATATATATATATATATATATATATATATATACACACACACACACACACAGAGAGAGACACCTTTAGTTCACCAAGGCAAAAAAAAAGTTTGACCAGTTAGAAATCTAACAACCCGTGTTTCATGCTCTATGGACCAACCATTAGGATTATCTTCTTTGATGATATGTCTCAAACATTGAAATAGTATTCTAAACACCTTATGATTGATTGATTTTTTATTTTTATGTTCAAATTCGATATATGGCTTTGGGATTGATTGAATTTATAAAGTGTTATTGTTTTTGTTGTTTGTACTATTTACAATTGTTTTGAACATCAGTTCCTAATACAATGCACAATATGTAACACCCGGTTTCAGGTATGACCGTATGAGTGTTATGTTTTTAATCTTGTGAAGTTTGGGTGGCCACGACTGATGATGAAGGATCACCACGACGTGGCAAAGTAGTATGAAATGCACATTTCATTAAGTGACCACAACGTGGTCATGTATTGGCCACGACGTGGTGGATCAGGGTTTAAAACCCTTATTCTTAGGCCTAAGGCCTTATTTAAAGGATGTGATGGCCATGGTTTGTCCACCCTTAGCCTCCACCACTCCTCTAAGTGCATAAGATCAAAGCATAGCCTCCTTTCAAGCTTTTGAGCTCATTTTGGTGACTTTTAAACTTTAAAGGAATAAGAAGAAGTTTTATGGTGCAAGGATCCATCAAGCAACTCATCTCTACCTTTGTTATCATCTTCTAGACCATTGTAAGTCTTCAAGGCTTGATCTCTATGGTTTATTTCTTGCGGATCTAAGAAAGTTAGCATATTATGATCCATTATTGAAGTTTGAATGAATGGGTGTGATAAATTTTGCAACTTTATGACTCACCAAGGTCACTAGAATATTATATCTTATGGATCTAGAAGTTGAGAGTGTTTTGAAAGCCATGCATGAGATTTAAGTCATTTTCTTATATTTTGACCTAGTTTGAGTAGAGGACATGCATGGGTCATGCATGTCCATAAAGTTTAGATTTTATGAACCTTTAGGGTTCCAAGAAGCCTTCTGGAAAGTTTAAGCAAAGGTCTTAATGGATTAAGGGCTTAATCCTGACTATGTTGTCGTTTAGCTGCTACGACGTAGCCTTTGGTTGGCTACGACATGGTGAGCGTTGACCATTGAGTTTTTGACCTGCATGGGGGGGTGTGGGGGGAAGTGGGCAGCTGCACAGGGCCTAATTTTTTATTATATATATTTATTTAAAAATAAAAACTTATAATAACGATAAGGATCCTTTTTTCTGGCTCGTCCTGGGCCTTTGAGGATATTTAACTCCTCAGGACCAACCCTGTTGACATGGTTGACTTTTGGTCAACTAGGTAGTTTTAAATGATAGACTAAGGTTTGACCTTGAGTGTTTTATTAGGTGGTGGGTAGCACAAACTTTTTTCTATGAATGTTTTGGTACGTTTGGCTTCAATTGTGAGGTGAGTCTTCTCACTATACTATGTAGGATGCTAGATTGTCTTTGTGAATCTTGCATGAAAAACAATGATCTGGCCCATGACAATTGTATGAAAGACCAAGATCTGTCTCATGGCACTTGTATGCAAGACTAATATTTGGCCATTGATATTGCAAGGAAAGACCATGATTTTGCCTGGTCCATGACAGGAAAGGATCGTAAGACTATGATTTTGCCCATAGCATTCACTTAGGGGTTGAAATAGACATGTGATTTTATGTATATGATGTGGTATTTTGGGGAAATCACTAAGTTGTGTGCTTACGGTTTTATGTTTAAATGTTTTAGGTAATTTTGGTTCTAAAGGGAAGGGCCCGACTTGATCGCACTACATCCCCTGGAGTTTTTTTCACTATCTATTTTATGACTTTAGTATGATGTTTTGAGAATATATTATACTCTGATTATTTTTTTGAATGATTGAATGAATGGCTTTGGTTGTTGGGAAATATGAAAATTTTGCCTCGTATTTTTGAAACGTTACAAGTTGGTATCATAGTCTTGGTTTAAGGATTTAGGCACACTCCATATTATCTTTGAACTCAAACTTAGGAATAATAAAATATTTTAAAAGAAAACAATTTTCTAAAAAGGTTTTATCAAGAAAGGGGTGTGATGCATGTGTCACACCCCCAAATAGACACGGGGGAAACGTTCGGGGGTGGATGACGTCATGTACAGTATCACAACAATTGCATCATAGTAATCAAAGTAAACACAACCATTACATTTAATATATAAGGTATTTACATCTGTTTGATACATAGTTTGTATACTGCAAAAGTATAACAAAAGTATAAAAGACGCGACTCTATATGCTCCGTCTTCTCAAAAGCCTGCGGGCGTACCTGTCTACTGATTCCCTGAGAATACAAGTGATTTTGAAAGTGTATCAACATTTAAGTTGGTGAATTCATAAGAATGATTCTGTAATTAAAACTTGTCTTTGAATCTGTGAAAATGTTTGTATGTTTCTCGAGAAAATCCAATATTTTCCTTAGTAGTGTAGGGTGGTCTTAAACCCTAAGACCAAAAATGTATGTTCGTTACTGTATTCTGTATTAGTATGTGAAAATGTTAGTTTGTATGCCTGGTTACCACCGGATGTATTGTATGGTGTTGTTTTGTACGAAAAAACTTTGTATGAAAACCCTGGCTATCACCAGTATGGTATGATAATTTTATTACTTAAAATAAAACCATATGTTTATATCCCCTGGAATATTCCAGTGTAATGAATAGTAGTTCTATTAATTAAAATAAAACTAATGAAGAATAAAATCTCGTAAACATTGGTTAGTTATACTGATGTGAGTTTGATATAACTATGCTTGATATGACATAGTGACCTCTACGACGTTCTTCAGGCATCAGAACGGTATGATATTTGTCACCCCATGCATGCCTGCGTAACTGTAGCTAGCAATTTAGGAGTGGGATTGTCAGTCCCAAATAGATCTATTCACAAATCTCACGCTCTCCCTCCAGGAGACTCTGGTTATATTGTGGTAGGATTTAGTTCCGCACCTCGAAGGGTACAATTGAAGTAGTGCCTCACAATCCTGTATTAACTAGTTTACATGTAGTGTAGTAGTGCTCTCTTGTACTTGAAACTATATTTATACTTGTAGAGTAAAAATAATTGTACTTAAATAATTATCTAGTATTGTACTCTTGTGTTCAGGAAATAGTATTGTATGCCATAAACTATATTTATCATAGTTTATATGTTTGTTAATGTGTAAACTCTGGAATGGATAAAAACCGTGTGTTGAATCCCAAACTATACCTATTATAGTTTGCATGTATGTTGTGTATTCGATTCACGTATTGTACTGAAAACTTTGCAATTATGATTGTATGTTGAAAACTTCCCTTATGCTCAGCATGTTACAAAATGGGTAAAATATCTAAATATTTTATATAATGTAGTGATCTCCTCGTTGCATCAATTGCATAAGTTTTTAATTCTGTTGAGATTCTTTATATAAGAACATAAAAGTTCTTTGTGTTTTTGCTTGTATTCCCCCTGAAAACGTTAAAAACAGTAAAAGTGTAGGGGTATGAACTCACAGTTGATTATGTGCATGTGCTAGACAGCAAAACCGGAAAGATGACCCTCGAGTTGGAGTACGCGGAATTATCGGTATCCTAATGATAATTAAACACATGATTGTATTTTAATTACAGAAACCATTAATTAAAGTGTTAGAAAACACTTCCTTTTGGGTTAGGAATGTTACCGAGACTTGTTTGAAGTGGAAAAAAGAGGGTTTTCAGCCAACGTTCTCGGCTCAAGGTTGTTTACGGCCGTGAACTGGGTTTTTGGCCGTGAACTGGGTTTGCGGTTGTAAACTGGGTTTGCGGCTTTTGAAGATATGAAGGCTGTTCTTGGTGTTCTTTGTGAAAATATGAAGATTTGAAGGTTTGTTCTTGAGGATATGAATGTTCTTGGGAGGTTCTTGGGAGCAACTTGAGAGAGTTTTCGGGTGAAAAAGATGAGAAATGAAGAATCTCTCCGGGAAAAACCTTTATACCGGTTGGGTTTACGGTCGGAAATGGGTTCTCGGCTGTAAACGGGTTTACGGCCCAAGAGTTTATGGTCGTAAACGCATGGTTGGACGAGTTTGCTGATTTTTCGAGGGAAATCTTGATTTTCGAGTGTTTTTGGTTCTGAAAACTTATATAACCTCTAATTATATATTCTATATTATTTTCTAACCCACAAGAACTTAACGGAACAAATAAAATTCGAAATTTTATTTAACGGAAATTGACTTTTGTTGACTAGAAAGTATCGGGTTGCCAAAACATGCAATCAACCGAGCTTAAGTAATTAATTCCCAAAATACTCAAACATGAATGTTATGTTTTGGTATGCTATTATACGAGTTGCATGATAGTATAGGGCTAAAGATCTGCTTAGGGATGTATGATAGAATGTTTATTAGGAAAGACGTCTTTATATGTCTTTTATGTGATTAGGTGCTTTAGAGATTATGTTGACACTGGATGTGATGAATGCATTAGGGTGGTACGTACTTAAGACTAGATAGCCATAGAATGTTTGATTCAACCTTAATGTTTGTTCTAGTTTGATGAAGGTCTTATGGTAGAGACATTTATTTGAACGTGTATTTTATTTCAATTATGTACAACCTGCATTTATTGGATGATTGACGATGTCAGCACAAACTTTCTCAGCACATGTAGGGAGTAGAATCCAAGGAGAGAGTAGGAAGTATTTTAGTATGTTGTGTACGCTGTTTAGCGATGTCGCCATGTATGGGTAGTCATAAAGGAGTGACTTAGGCCTACTACCAATCTACCATGTTAATATGATATTGGAAATGATAGAGAATGATAGATGTGACATCGTATATGACAAGGATATGTCCCTTCAAAAGTAGCATCATATTTTAATTTGTCTTGTTCGTACCATTTTTATATATAGAACTATAGATACAAGAAATTGTGTCAGTAAGTACTTTTTCATTTGTGAAAAGTTAACATGATCGTGTCAAAATTGACATTGTTGTGTCATTTGTATGACATAACTATATCAAAACTAACATGATTGTTATATATACGACATGATCATGTTTCAATATTAAACGACCAACCTTCAAGGTTTAAAAATTAAAAAACTTTTGACATGGCCGTGTGAAAAATAAGATGATCACTTCGAAAATAAATATAAAATTAAAAATAAACAATTGGTTTTTAAAACTTATTTTTATTATGAATTTTGATCTCAATAAATCATAACTCTCTCACATACACACATACATACAAACACATACACATAAGCACACCACCGCCTTACTTCAACCTAAACATTTATGTTGGTAGAATTTTGGACAAAATGTGATTGTAGCACATTAAACTTTATTCATTTGCTCGATTTGGTCACTAAAATTAGTTTTTTGCGCAATAGACCATTAAACTCGTTTTTGACCTGTCAATTAAACCATTATTCTTGAATTTATAAGGTTTCCCGATAACAATGCTTATGTGCCATTAATAATCAATTTCTCTCTCTCTCTCTCTCTCTCTCTCTCTCTCTCTCTCTCTCTCTCTCTCCTTTTTTTGTAGCCACATTTGTTAATCCATGTCAGCTTTGTCTTTATTTTTTGGGACGCACCTCCCACCCCCACCACCGCCAAACACCATCACTATCCACAACCACAACTGAAATAAATGAACCACTCATTTGGACCGGTTCGTGTGTACAACAATCAAACATTCATATTCCTGCAACCATTGATTCATCTTTTTGTAAACCAACTCCCACACCTTCCACCTCCTACCTCCCATCACCACCACTACCATAATTTTCCACCGCCCACCCTATCTCCACCTCCAAGCACCACCACCATTCATCTTCCTCCAATGAACACACCAAAATGAATACTAATCCCAAAACAAAATTCAGAAAAACAAGAACATCAAATGATTTGAATACAAACAAAAAAATGAAGCACATCAAGAATTACAGCAGATGCACATGCTTCCTTGATACTCATACACTTATACTCCTAAAATCAAACACCAAAAGCAAAATCTAAGAACCTAAATCGAACATCCAAATCAGTATAAAAATTGTTGAAGAAGAACAACATGAAATTAACTATCTACATGAAGAAGAAGAAGAACAAAAAATCAAACTTGGAGGTCTATATGAATAGAACACCCTCGTCGTCTGAAAATGCCAAGGGCAAAGTGAAGGTCGTCGTTTGCCTACAAGGACGATACACTGGTTTCTTCGAAGAAACGTACCAAGATAGAAGAAAAGAAAGAAGACGATGAGGAAGCTTATGCGGTTCCCGATCTGGTATCTTTGATGAAAAGCTCCGAAGAAAAGTCAGGGAAGCCGAATGTGAGAACGAGGCCGAAGGAGAAGGTTAAAGACGAGGAAGAGGATGCCGAGGAGAGTCGATTTGTTGGAGATCTGACCCTACGATCGATTGGGAAAAACTTGAGGTAGGGAAGGAGTTCATACTTGTAAGAAGGAGTTCTTCGTCTTCCTCTGTTCTTTCAAACACGATTTAGGCTATGTTTGACAGACTAGCTGAAAAACTAGCTGATAGCTGAAAAGCTAACTGATAACTGAAAAGCTAGCTGCTAGCTGACAAAAAATAACGTTTGGTAAAAACTAGCTGATAAACTAGCAGAAAGATATAAAATGACATAAAATGACATTTAGAAGAATACGTTTTTTGTAATTAATTAAGGGTATATTTGGGAAATTTTTAAAAAGCTACTCAAAGTACCTTTTTGAAAAGCTAGCTTATCAGGTACTTTTTGGTTTGCCAAACATTACAATTTAAAAAAACTCGAAAAATAAGCTAGTTTATCAGCTAACTGTGGCGCGCCAAACACAGTCTTAGAGAGATCTGATATCTTTGATTTAGGGGGAAAACACATATTAAGGATTTGATTTTTTAATTTTTAAAAATTGAAAATAGCCACCGGGTCTAAATTTTGATTTCTTAATTTTGAAAATTAAAAAAAAAAAAAAAAAAGAACCACCCGAACCAAATGTAATCGGTGAAACCAGATGCAATTTACAAGATTCCCTTGTTCAATAAGTAAAATGATACTTTAAGGATCTATTGTAGAAAAAAAAACGTAGACCAAATTAGGAAAATAGCAAAAGTTTATTGTGCTAGTTTAGTGACATTTTCTCAGAGTTTTAAGGTTAAGAAGTGGTTCAACGGCTGCCAAAGTTAAACACTATGAAATATGATATTCTATCAATAAATTTCTTTTAGTTTAGGATGTATTGACATATAATTTCTGGGACATGCAATTTTCTTATCTAGTTGACTATTTTGGTTATAACTAGTTCGGAGCCCAGTCCTGAAATCATTAACTGGTCCTACTGTAATCGGTATCGGGTCTTGCACAAATTTCATCTTGATTTAACTGTATAATCGTACATATAACCGGTTGTAATTAGCTTTTTGTAACAACTAGTTATTGGGTCTTACTTTTTTAACCAGCTTGTTATTAAATATTAATAAATTGTTAACAAGTACACTAAAAACCAAAAAGCTGCTACAAGATTTGGAGTGAGGCAACAAAAGTTTAGGCAAGGATGTTTATGAATCGAGCCCACAAGGCCACAACCCACTCGATTGTAAGGATGCTAATTAGTATGGCTTTAATATATATTTTTTTGTTAGTTTTGTTACTTATAATAAATCAATCCTGCTGAGTTCTGATTGTGAATCACGATTAAGATCATTCTACCCATTTTATACCTTTTAGCCAAACTTGTCATCCCACCCATCTTAATTGCAACAAGCACCAAATGTTAGTTATAGAATTATTGTTGATACAAATATATAAACGCTTCAAAATGCTATCATATTGAGGTTCCCAAAACATCTCCTTGTATTTAGATACAAAGTGTACATTTGTTAGAAGCTAATTACATTTTTGCCATTGAGTTGGAACACCCTCCCCTTTGTGTAAGCAAGCACTACATAATGAGAAACAAAAGAAACACTATCACTAAATATGGAACTTGATGACCCATAAAACTTGAGCTACTAACATGCAGAATGTCTGATCTGGTATTAGCCACCCTATTGCTATTGCTATTGCATACCTTCAATTGACCCAAAACTCCACTACTTTTGTGAAATGACCTAATGACCCCTCCATCCACACACAATTCAGGATTCCCTTGTACCCTTAGCTTGCTTCCAACTCTCGACACAAATTTATCAGAAAATGGAAGTCTCCCACTCAAACTGTTGTTCTTCAGATTCAGTTCATTAACCATTGTAAGCCTTTCAAGCTCCAAAGGAATTCTTCCTGTTAGCTTGTTGTTGTCAAGAGCTAAGTATGTCAAATTTCCCAAAAATACACCTATAGAAGATGGAATATTACCAACAAGCCCTACCCCTGAAAACCCGATTGCAATTATACCCCTCAAATTTTTCCAAATGTCTGGAATCAACCCTCCTAATTCATTACCACTCAGATACACCTCCTTCAATTTACTCATCTCGGATAAAAAGATAGGGATCCCGAAATTCGTAAATCTGTTGCAACTCAAATCCAAAAGCTCTATGTTCTTCAGCCCCTTCATGCTTACCGGAAAGTTGCCGGAAAAAAGATTCAAACTCAAATCCAGTTTTATCAGATTTTGTAACTCTCCGATGGCCGCCGGAATATTCCCTCCAAACCCATTTTGGCTGAGATCTAGAATCCTGAGTTTCTTGAGATTTGAAACATTTTCAGGTAGGGTTCCAGTAAATCTGTTCCGGGAAAGCGTAGCTTCTTCAAGATTCTGTAACGTACCAAACCCAACAGGAATGTCACCGGAGACATTAGTTCCGGTGATAACCAACCTCCTTAAGCTCGTCATGTTACCAATTGATTCAGTCAAAGACCCGAAAAGACTCGGGTTTTCTATGAAAACAAGCTCTTCAAGAGACGACCCCACATGTGAAAAAGCTTGTAAAGAAACGGGCTGTTGGGTAAAACAGTTGTAGAAGAAGAGTTTACGAAGGTAAGGGAAAGCAGAAAATATAAACGGGTCTTGCAGGGTTGAGTTTGGGCCACAAGGCGGGTTAGGGTTGTGGTCGGAAACGTACCCGAAACTGAGCTCAAGAATGTTGACAGTGCCAGGGTTGGTGGCGGTGGGCATGGTGCTGTAGCCGCAAACGACACCGTGTGGGGCGGAGGAGCAGAGGTCGTCAGGAAAGAGCGACCGCCATGGGATGTCCGAGTTGAGTGCTTCAAGAACACGATAAACCGATTCTTGCTCCACCGAGTTGAGAAAAGGTTGTGAGTTGACGCCGGAGATTCCAATTATGAGCAATGAGGTGAAGAAAGTGAGAGCATATGTTGGAGAAGATGAAATCGCCATTAAAATATAATAATTTTACAGAGAGCTGAAATGAGGTAGTCATGTATATATATATATATATATATATATATATATATATATATATATATATATATATAAAGAGAAAGAGAGAGAACAGGGTATAATTGTCTTTTTCCTTAAAGAATGAAAAGAAGATCCCAGTACAAAGGTAGTGGCAGAGATCTTTTCTCTGCATGTTTCAACATTGAAATCCTCATGAAATTTACCAATTTAGCCCTATATTCTTCCACATTCGAGGGTAATTTGGACAATTTGCATGGATAGCGTTAAAGATGTCCACATACCCTACCATCCCTTACTTTTTTATTTCCGCAGTAACGAACCAACGGCTTGAATTGTTATTGTGATTTACAGTTTTGATCCCTTAATTTTAATTACTTTCACTTCAGTGCCACACTTTGATTTTAAATTCTTATTTAATAAATTCCGTCGTTATACGGAATATGTTTTTTGTAAAAGGCATTTCATCTTCAATTTGTTAATTTGTTAAGTAAGTTCTTAAAATCAAAGTAGGATCAAAATAATAACCACTAGCATTTTTTAAATATATTTGGTGTATGTTCATATTATACCATTTGACATAAAGATTTAATGTAGAAAATTAGATACTTTTAACATTTTATTGATTCATTCTAATTTGTAATTTTGTATCGTCTTGTGTATATTTTACTTATAATGGTAGATAATATTATATAAAATGATAATTTTGGAATTTAATGAATAAATAACAATATAAATATAATTCATTACGCATTAAATATTTGAAAGATAGTTAAACAATAAAATTATTATGGGTTTTTTTGGGTCTTTTTAATTCGTCTCTAATTACATATAGGAAGTTAAATGGGTAAAAGCGAATATGATAAAAAAATATATGGGTTTTTTTGGGTCTTTTTAATTCGTCTCTAATTATGGGTTGTAAAAGCGAATATGATAAAAAAATATAGGGGTTGAGCTTAAAAGTATAACATCATAAGAGATTCTGCTTGGTCTGCCGGCGGCGTAATGGGACGGAGAGGGGACAACGGGACACACGGGAACACGAAAGCAATCTTCATTTCCAACAGATGCCCGCCGGCGCAGCCGACCTGTCTCCTTCCGCTAATAAACACCTACGAGGTACAACACCTATCGAAAAGGACGTCTCATTAACGTTATAAATAAATAAATAAAAAGTTAATGCCCAAAATTCACTTTTTCTTGTTCATTTTCTTATATTCCCTCAATTTGTATGTTGTGTAGAATGCATTAAGGGTTCCTTAGTAAAGAATTGAAGAGATGTATGAATGGTTTATTTCATTATATTTTATTTAAATTATGGAGTATTAATTATTATATTTATATGAAAATTTTATTTTAAATATTCCAATTAATATAGCTCATAACCTAATAAGGTTGGTGACTATGTTTCCATTTGTCCACATGATCGATGTTTGGGTCGATCATAAGTATGAATCAAATCAACCTTCTCTACCCGAATTTTACCTTGATCTATATTAAGCCTTTACTCAAGCCTCGTTAAACATATCAATACACTTCACCATGGTCAAACCTATAGTTTAGATTCAATGTCACACCCTCGGCCGGCGGCGAAATCGTCGGGCCGTACGACGTTAGAACGTTGGATCTTCAGGCAAGTATATTGAACAATACACACAAATATCACACAAACATTTCTTTTATTTATTATTAATAATAAGGGTTTACATTGTTTGATAGCCAAACATACTTCCTATTCATAAACTAAACAAATAAGACTTCCTTGAGCCACTTGTTGACTTACTTCAACACTCCACTAACTCTGATACTCATTCCCCTGAGAATACATGAGTTTTAAAAATGTCAATGTAATGTTGGTGAGTTCACGGTCTTTTTTGGTTTTATACTTTTATAATAGTTTTGTCATTTCTTTTTTTAAAAGATTTATATTCTTTATATCTTATTTTCTTAGGATAATTAGTCATTTTGTACTTATCCTATAACTTTTCATTTTATAGATTTTTATCCCTTTTCTTATCATTTTCATACTTTGACTACTTTAAAGGTGTTCCCGTTTAGGTTGTTTACTAAACTCAGGGGTAATATAGCTTCTATTGGTATCAAAATCAAAAAGTACGTTTGTATATAGAATGTTAATTAAGTACGTACCAGTGATCACTGTTGGGTCACAGACGGCATCCTTTGATCCTATTATAAATGCCTTTCCTTTGGCATTTCCCTCTTTTCCATTTAACTTTGGGCAGTCCCTCTTGTAATGCCCAATCTTTCCACATCTATACAAGATTTGTTTCCTGTTGCTGTTGCGACTCCTTGATTCTTCACCGGTGTTGGTGTAGGGTTTAGGAACCTACACTTCCGAACAAGGTGGCTATTTTTGCCACAATTCTACAAATCCAACAAGCATCAGTATGATGATAACTGCATTGATTACACTTTGGACTGCCCCATGTATACTATCTCGGGGTGGTAGTCTCGATTGTTACTATTGTAACTGCATACGCCTATACCGTTTCACGCTTCTTTTCTGATGGCTGCCTAGCCCTTCCCTTGGAATCCCTTCCAAATTTCCTCTTCTTACTCCCCGCCTTTGGGAGATTAGCCTTTTGGACCATGGTGTCACGACGTATCTCTTGGTTCGTCAGGCTGAAGGCCAACCTTTTGGCACTATCATAGGTGGTCGGCTTAGAGGTGGTAACTAATCCTTGAATGGGTTGGGATAATCCCCAAATGTATCTCTCTACCTTCTTGTATTTTGAAGTGACCATTCCAGGACACAAGTATCTAGATCATTAAAATGGCTCATATAGGCAACCACATCGGCTTCTTTCATCTCCAATTTCATAGTTCTTGTTCCAGCTTCTCCATCTCCTTGCGTGGACAATACTCCTCTATCATGAGTTGCTTCAGTTTTCTCCAAGACATGACATTAGCATTGCTAACACCCATAATCTTCGCATAACTATTCCACCACGTTAGGGTTGCATGTGCCAGGGTGCAGGTAGCAAACTTTACTTTGCAGTCATTTGCGCAAAAACTAATCTCAAAGACGAACTCCATTTTCTCTATCCACCAGGTTAAACCGACTACACCTTTGTTCCCGTAAGAGGATTTCGGCTTGCGATTCATAAATTCCTTATATATACAGGCCGTAGGTGGACCTCGGTTGTATCCTTGGGAAATTTCTCATCCAATTCCACCTCCTGATCCCATATTCCTATTGATTTCATAATTAGCCATAGCAGCAACGACTCTTTGGGATACTAGCGCTTCCACAACTGATGGGTCCATAAGTTAGGGTCTAGGTTATTTTGGGGACTAGTTGGTTTCAGTTGGCTCTCGTACGTGGCATGATTCTATATTAACGTTAAGGTTAGATATTAGAATCCTTATTATATATTTATATGTCGATGATTGGGTTATTTCGCGAGAGTCGAAAAATTTGAGCGTCGCAAAAAAATACCAATCAAGTAAGTTTGTTATGTCGCACGCTATCATTTCACAATGCAAGATATTCATTCATGAAACACATATTTTTCATATATTTACATAAGTTTGATTACAAGTTCAACTTTATCCAACATGATTTTTCAAAATCAAGCAAAAATAGTGGTTTGAATAGGAAAAGCATAGATTTTACATACAAAAGATATAACAACATACTATTGTCTGCTTACAGCTTTTCCGTCCTTCAAACCTAAAAATACAGCTTTTAGCATCCATCGCTAGAGCTAACTACCAAATCCCAAAGTAAACCACCACCAATGCAACTAATTGTGCCACCTGGAAATGAAGATAATCAATCATCACCTCTAAAGTAACCGTCCTCCGTACGATGTATCCTATCTGCATGTCGAACTGCCGGTGGAACTAAAATAGATATAGCCCTATCGGTTGAAGACTCTGGGATGGGATCTCGTAATGGAGGTTGAGATGATTCACCTACCTCATAGACTCCAATATTATCCTACCCAATCCACTCATCAACTTGAGGAGTCCATCTATGGTTGGGTCATGGCCTTTTTTAGGCTCTTAGTGATAATAGAGGTGATGATGCTCTCTTTTATGTAGGTATGTGAATGGATTTCCTAGGGGCATTCTTTCAGAATGGACCTGTGATACGAAGTCTGAATAATTGGTGAGAAGGTGATGGTGTGGATGATAGAACCTCTACTGGTTGTAAAGGCTCTTAATCACTCTCCCTGATGGTATCATCCTCAACCTGAACCTCCGCCTCAGCATGATATGCGGGGTCATCACTGGATGATGAATCCGGATATGGAGAACTATCAACTGGATCCTCGTTATTCGCTTCCTCAAGTGACTCCTCCTCTTCGATGGGTTCCTCATCCTCAAATGGCTCCTCATCCTCATCGGGCCTCTTCTCTACACATATAGGTGAAGGTGGCACTGGCATCCATGAATCGTAATGGTCTTCTGGCTCCGGCGTGTGAGGTACTACCTGATCTTCCTCCGGTAAGGGAAGTACCATCCATATACCCATGTCGGCCATCTAGCTCTAGCGAACATGCATAAGACATCAAACATGATAGATGTTTATGAGATGTAGCATAAGAATCAACAAATACATATAATATTCAATTATAATTATTTAATAGATAATATCGGGTCTCTTATGACACTCTACATGGGTATGTCGGAAACATAACTCTAGAACATCAATCCAGGCATCCTCAAAAGCGTATTCAAGCTAGGTGTCGAATCCTCAAGCAGTAGGTCTTGATCTAAGCCTCCAATCTAAGAATATCGACTAATCGAACTAGGTTATCGATCCATAAATCCTCAAGTGTTTAGTTTGTCAACTACCATATCCAGGTTTAGGCGTGCGTCGGTCATACCATATTAAAACTTAGTTGCATATTGTGGTACATCGGTTGTACTGTACTAACCTGAGGTATCGTTTTTTGATCTAAAATCTTGAGTTATGATTTATATGGATGTTCTTTATGATATTTAGATATATTTATAAGAGTTTACATATATAACTCTATATCTAACTGTTGTTTTGGTATATGTATTTTATTAGTTCTATGTTTTGTACTTCAAGGCTATCAAATAATGATCAGCCAGGGGAGAAGTGTCGGAGGGCAGGATCATTTTAGCATATAGCCGTTCTGAAATCTAACAACCCAATCGACAGTTCAAACTATACATCTCTCCCGTAAGTAGTCTATCAATAGTGTAATTAATAATAATACTTTTAGTTATTAGGCTTAAGGGTTAAACATACTTAGAGTATATGCCCTAAGTTATAGTCGTAGTTCCTAAGGAAATAGTAGTTCGCTATAACATGTAGCTCTGATACCAACCTGTCACACCTCCCGCAAACGGCGGAATCGTTGGGTTGTGCGATGTTAGGACGTTGGATCTGGTAAACTGAACAATACACACAAATATAACACAAACATTCCTTTTATTTATTACTAATAATAAGGGTTTACATTGTTTAATAGTCAAGCACACTTCCTAATCACAAACTAAACAAATAAGACTTCCTTCAGCCACTTGTTGACTTCCTTCAACACTCCACTGCCTCTGATACTCATTCCCCTTAGAATACATGAGTTTTGAAAACGATAATGTAATGTTTGCGAGTTCACATATTTTGATGGTTTTATACTTTTAGAATAGTTTTATCGTTTCTTCTTTTAAACGATTCATATTATTTATACCTTATTTTCGTACGATAATTAGTCCTTTCGTACTTATCCTATAACTTTTCCATTTATAAATTTTTATACATTTTTCTTATCCTTTTTATACTTTGACTACTTCAAAGGTGTTCCCGTTTAGGTTGTTTAATTAATTAAGGTTGTAGCTAGCAACCGCAGGTTGGGGTATCAACCCCATATAGACCTACGCATACCTTTAACGTTCACTTAAGATTAACGATTATAGACCTGGGGTTAGCTGAACTAAATCGGATAAATGATGAATAATAAGACTCATTTAACAACTTGTTTTGATAAACCTTTAAAGTATGAGTATTTATCTATACTATTGTTCCATTTAGTTATTCATTTAATATGATTTCCTTACATAATTATACATACATACATACATACATACATACATATATATATATATATATATATATATATATATATATATATATATAATTATCCTTGTATTGATATTCTTTGATAGGATATTAAGGCAGAGTACAACTAAGTATGTTGCTGGTCCTTAAGTTTTCCTTTAATATATTTTTCTTACATAATTATTCTAATATATATATATATATATATATATATATATATATATTATGTTTTTGATATTGATAGGATATTATGGCCAACATAACAACTATGTATAACCTTACAGTGTAATTTTAGGCATTATAACGACTAGGCATAATATCATTCTTAAAGCTTAGGCAGGGTAAATACCAGGCATAATATTATCCTATCGTTTCAGGTATAGTATAAACTGCTGATATATATTACAAATAATAGCATTTTTGTAAAAATTGATAAAGTAGTTTTATAACATGTATTCCCCCCATAAAACCAGGGTCGGCCCTAGGGGCAGGGCAAGCTGGGCGACCGCCCCGGGCCTCGCCAAATCCCGGGGCCCCTACGAGTTGCCGTTAATAGATATATATAGTTTTAGATGACATAAAACGTAATATGCAACAAAATAACAAAAAAGCTCATACAGTTGAGATGGTTGAGTGCCGGAACTTATAGTTGTTGATGTCTGGAGTTCGAACCTTACAATATGTATATATTTGTAATTTTTTGTAACACCCATAAAATTCAAGCCAATTCAAAACATTTTAACTCATTCAAAAACCATTAAGTTATTACAACTTGTTTTCAAAATAGTTTAAACATCAGAGTATCCCCAGAACCACATCACAAAATCATGAAATATGAGGAGCAGTACGATCACGCCTTTGCCTTGCCACGATCACCTGATGTACCTGAAACAATAAACTGAAAACCGTAAGCTCGAAAGCTTAGTGAGTTCCCCCAAAATACCCGTACACACATAACCATACACATACAACAATGAACAACATACTATGGGTCCAATCAACCGTCAGGTTGGAATACCCCAGGCCCTCAACCGTCGGGTTGGAATGCCAACATACTACGAGTTCAATCATCCTCGGGATGGAATACTCCTGGCCCTCAACCATCGGGTTGGAATGCCCACCTACTATATATACAATAGCTACTATGGGTCCAATCATCCCTCGGGATGGAATACCCCAGGCCCTCAACCATCAGGTTGGAATGCCCACCTACTATGAGTCCAATCATCCTACCGGGATGGAATACTCTTGGCCCTCAACCATCTGGTTGGAATGCCCGCATACTAGCAAGCATGTACACCTATCAAATAACCATATAACAGTCTACAAGACAACATACTAGGGCCATATCATCCTACCGGGATGGAATACCCTCTACTACTGCTCAACACGTGCACATATAACAGGTAATCTCCTACCAGCGTACAGACAGTCAGACCAGCTACAGGTCACTAAGCATAGCTACATCCAATCTACCAGAATACCGATCTAACAGAGCATACCATCATATAGCCATCCTATATACCAGGATGCCAACTAACATATCACAACAGTAACTATCTCAAATAACAAATTAAAGGGTCGGCCTTGGTGCCTTAGACCCTTGGGTATAGTGAGGATAACTCACCTTGCAACTGCCGAACCGAACCACGAAAACATAATCTCGAAGCACCGCCCCAAACTCCAACACCTATAGCCATCAATGATCCATTGACATAAATATCCAAATTACCATAATACCCTTGAAGGTCAAACTGGTCAAAGTCAAAGTCCTGGCCAAAGTCAACCTTCCTGATTGACCCTACTCGCCGAGTCAACCTGCTGACTCGTCGAGTTCCCAAACTTCAGAAAACTCTTATATCACGACTCGACTCGCCGAGTCACCCCATGACTCGTCGAGTTCAACAATCTCTGAGTCCTATCATGTCCAACTCACTGAGCTGAGTCTTAACCAGAAGAGGTTGGGGTTTTGCGTTCTGACTCGCCGAGTCCAAGAACAGACTCGCCGAGTCCACTGCAATCTTCAACAGACTCGCCGAGTTGTTCCTCCAACTCGTCGAGCCCATGCC
This sequence comes from Lactuca virosa, assembly GCF_052849685.1. NCBI lineage: Eukaryota > Viridiplantae > Streptophyta > Magnoliopsida > Asterales > Asteraceae > Lactuca > Lactuca virosa. The sequence continues at coordinate 17,195,610 of NC_136434.1, forward strand.
TATCTTCAACAGACTCGCCGAGTCCAAGAACAGACTCGCCGAGTCTCTTCAGTCCTTTATTCATACAGAGGCTTTTCGAGTCATGCAGGGGCTCCAAACTGTAGATCCACTCTTCTAGGGCATGACTCTCACGTAAAGTTGCAAACTTTACATGGAAACAAAGAGCTATAGGCCCAAATCAATCTAAGGCTAAGGTTTAAGACAAGGATGCTTCACCAACAAACCAAGGGCTGATACTTTGTGAGTTTCTGGACCAAGACAAGTCTAGATCTGAAGTAGCAACCTCAGATCTAGACCCCTAACCCGAAATAGATCCTTAACATGCCAAAATGGCCCTAAATCTCATTCTTGAATAGATATAAATGCAATAGAGCCAAGGTAACAGCTTGTTACCTCCAAAATGTGCCCAAGCTGAAGTAGATTTTGGATCTACACCAATCCCTTGATGCTAGCCTCTTGATCTTCAAGCTTCCTTCTCAATATTCCTCCCCCAAAGCTCAAATCTCTTTAACAATGGAAGCTCACACGATTTTAGGGTTTACTGACTCTCAAGGGCAATAAGGAGGCTGAAGGGAGGACATATGGTCCTTTAAATAGGGTGCAACCCTTAAGATTAGGGTTTTCTCTTTTCAGCACCAACTCGTCGAGTCCAGCTACCGACTCGACGAGTTGGTCACTTAACTTGCGACCAGAACCCGCTCCGACTCGACGAGTAAGCATACCTACTCATCGAGTACCTTCTTCAATTTACACTTAAGTCCTTTAATCATACTTCTAAATTTTGGGATGTTACATTTTTATGCTTTGTATTTAACTTGGACATTTTGTTTGCCTTTCCAAGAGATGACGACTCATTTTCCAAGAAGTAATTATTAAAGGCTCGATGAAAACTTCATAGCAGTTTTCAAAAAGGGCATAAATGGGTTTTAAGAAGGCTGAAGCATAAATCGGTGAGTGAGAAACCACGGTGAAAAGCTCAAGTGTTGAACTCTAGAGACTTATTTCTTGCTGGATTATTCTACCTCAAATTGTTGCTGCTATTCTTATTACAATTTATCCTTAATGCTTATATGGTTTCGCATTTTACCCTTATATATAATAATATCAAACTTCTAGCAAATGCTTTATAAGGTGTTTTGCAGGAGTTTACAATCCTCAGACAAAGTTCAGGTGGTGGAGAAAAGTTTTGATGACATATTCTTTCTTTGGACCATGTCTTTACCATTTGGCCCTTGGGTTTGTTTTGACCCCCTATGTGATGTCATCATAATGTTGATATCTTCTTGGTGCTTTTTGGATTAGTTTGTGTTGGTTTCTTTAACTATAATCTTTGTTATTGTTTTACTCTCTTTGTATGTTGATATCTTCTTGGTGCTTTTTATGTTTTTTAGTTAATAAAAATTCCTGGAGCAACCACCGTTCTTATCCAAATCATTTTTTATTTGAAAGGCCTTGTTTTTTGTTTTGCCCCGGGCCTCAAATCGGCTTGGACCGGCCCTGCATAAAACATTTGAAAAAATGTAAAAGTGGGTTCGTGAACTCATCCTAGTAGTGTGATTCGTTGATGTATGGTAGATTCGGGGTTCGGGCTTCGTAGACTGCCTCGAGATTGACGAACACGATCAGAGAATGAGAGGGAGTTGCTTTAGGAATTTTATAGAAATGGTTCTGCAAACACTCGTATTTATAGCAGGATTTTGAGTTGCACGTTGCGCAAATATCTATACGCGTCGCACATGAGTATCGTGGCTCCATCCGGGAGTCGACATGTGTTACTCTCTCACTGGGCCACGTCACCAGCCATCTTCTCGAATCTAGGGTTAGAGTGCACGTCGTGCATGGAGACACGATGCATGCACATAATTGTTTTTGTGAAAATCATATCTCCTACATATGAGCTCTGATCTTTACCCGATTTATTGTAACATCCTGTTTCCTGCCATTTTTGGGTTGTCGGCCGGAAGTCGATTGTGTAAGGTTTTGGGCCTTAAAGAGGCAAAGTTTAGTCCTTGTGGAAGGAGGTAATGTTAGTTAAGATATTTTACCCTTGAATTGTGTTTTAGGCCGAAGGGTAGAAAGGAAAAAGTCATTGGTTGGATTTTTATTTGAGAAGTTTTTTATTAGCCCCACACTCAGTCCGGCCCAGCAACCTGATCCAATTCAGATTGATCAGGCCCAACCTGATACAGCTTGGGTCGGTTTGGTCCAAACTAACCAGTCCAAAACCTGATTTCAACTTTGTTTTAATTCAGTTCCAGTTTTTGTGTTATTTTGCATTTTAATTTATGTTTGATTTAGTAAAAGCAATTGGTTTTTAACACTCCTTGAATGTTGCGTCATGGGTGGTTACCGACTTGTTGTTTTGTACCTGCATTTTCAAAAGAAATGGACGTTTTTTGGGATTTGATTAAAAGTTCTTAATTGTCTAGTTTTAGAGAATTTTCCATTGCTATCTTAATTTCTGGCAGGGTTAAGAGGTGATCTTTGGAAGTTAATTTCAAGCTACGTGGTGCATTTGTATCATAGATCCATGGTTGTTTATTTTGATGACATATTCATTTATAGCTCTATTTGTAATCGAATACCAGTTCTACAGTCCGGACCCACTCCAAAAACTCATCTGGATCTAGCTTTCCGTCATATTCAGGTATGTCGACCTTAATGTCATTTGTACGCCAACCGTCGTTTCCTTCTTTGTTAACCAACTCACCGGAGTTGGAGCTATCACCACTCGGCCGCCGGTTATTAGAAATAACTAAATCTTGAATCTGTTCTTGCATCGCCTTCATATGTTACTCCATATCCTTCTTGTCGACTACCATAAGCTCCAAAATGTTCTTCAATTTGGTACTACTTCGGGTATCCATGATGCTCTGATACCAAATGATAGGCTGACCGTTAGAAACAGGATCGGAATTACCCGATTAATTGTAAAACCACACAAACAATAGATTAAGATAGCAATGGAAAATTCTCTAAAACTAGAGAATTAAGAACTTTTAATCAAATCCAAAAAAAATCATCCATTTCTTTTGCAAATGCAGGTACAAAACAGCAAGTCGGTAACCACCCATGATGCAACATTAAGGGAGTGTTAAAAACCAACTGCTTTTACTAAATCAAACATAAAGTAAAAATGCAAAATAACACAAAAACTGGAACTAGATTAAAACAAAGTTGGATCAGGTATTGGATTGGTTAGTTTGGACCAAACTGACCCAAGTTATATCAGGCTGGGCCTGGTCAATCTGAATTGGATCAAGTTGTTGGGTCGGGCTGAGTGTGGGGCTAACTATATCTCAAAGAATCTGTTGTTTGTGTGGTTTATTTGGAACCCTCAAGCTCAATTCGCTTTTCACGAGCTCAAACGGTTTTTATCCTCGATCCCGGTTCTAGCCCTACCTTGTTTTAAAGAGGTGTTTGAGGTTAAATGTGATGCATCAGGGGTGGGTATTGGAGTTGTTTCATCACAACTCTGACACCCTGGTGGTTGTCAAGGCCAACAAAATTAATAACCCTATATCTCTTACACTAAAATAGTGTATAGGGGTAAAGGAGTCGAATCCGCGGAGATTGATTCAATTTTATAACTCTATGACAAATCTATTTGTAAAAGTGTTTGTAAAATGACAATAAAAATAAAAATGGGGGTTGTGGTCATTTTAAAATACTTGAAATAAAATTATAATTAAACTAAGATTTAAATGGACAATTCAACAAAAATAAGAGTTTGATGTAAAATCTAATAAGGGAAAGATGGTTGACTTAAGGTTTCCCCACTTTGACTTTTGATGAACATATCATTAGAATCCAATGCTGCAATACTTGTTTTAAATCCTTAATTTGGCTATAGTAATCCAAGAAGCTTGAGATTACCTAGAATTTTCTTAGTTTTTAAAATGGTTAGAGAAGCTCATAACAATTTCCTTAGTCAAAGTCACAATTTCCATTAAGCATGTAATTAGTGAAAGTCAACTAGCATTAAGAACCAAAAAGTCACCAAATCCAAGAGTAGTCAAATACTTTCACTACCATGTTGGAGAAAATGTTTTTATGATTGTGTGAAGCAAAACTAACACAAAAATCATTTGTTGCTTGCTAATTTGAGGATCTTTTACTTAATCAAGAAATTAGCCAACTAATCACCACAAACACATTTAAACTCATGAATAAAAACATACAAGTAGTGATAAGATGTTCAAACATAAAACATTTTCATAAAAATTCAAAACTAGTTCATTGAGTCTTCAACATTCAACAAAAGTTCAAAGGATTCCATAAAAGTCAACCAATGTTTTGTCTAGCCAAGCATGGCTAAACTCAAGACAACAAAGTAAGTAAAGATTGTAACAAACATTCAACAAGATTAAGAGGTGAAAAGATGAAGTTCTTCAAGGTTCTTTGTCTTCAAAAATGCTCCAAAATCTCCAGAGAATGCTCCCAAGTTCGGATGTGAAAAAGTTGAGAAAAGTGGCACACCAACCTTCCCCATATAAAGTTCCAATTAAAATCCCGAAATTGCCTCTACAGGAATCCACGCGGGCCACGTGGAAATCTTACGCGGGTCGCGTAAGAGTGACGGAGATTTGCGCTTCTTCAATTGTTGGGCCTGCACAACTTAGTTCGTTGGCCCAGTTCGAGTCCGATCAGCTTCTAGCCCGGTTTTTTCAAGTTCTCTTCAATTTGAGCCCAATTTGTCTTTTCCAAATCACCCATAACTCTTGTAATCGCTCGATCATTAATTCCCGCACACTTGAAAAATTTATTTCATCTTCTTTTAATTAAGAGGCCATCTTCTTCCTTGCTCCATCCATCTAAAGCCCATTTTTGCACCATCTCCACTAGATATTAAGCCCAAGATCCTTGTTATCCTCCTAACCCAACCGCTTCCCATAAGTCCCGAACATTCCAGCTACTCTCCGCAAAACCTACAATTACGCTCACGAAATTCGAAAGTACCCGAAAGTGGTCATAAAATAACAAAAAAGAAAATATGCATGGAAATTAACTAAAATGTGAATGAAATATGCTAAAATAAACTATAAAAAGAAGTAAATAAAATAAAACTATCACGCCCAATTGCTCATTATAGTGAAAAATTAAATTATGCAAAACGTTGTTATTCCACATACGATAAAGAGTTTTATGGACTCATTCTAGCGTTAGATCATTGACAACATTATTTGATCTCAATGGAGTTCATATTACATTCCGATCATGAAGCCCTCAAATATATTCAAGGCCAACATAAACTTCAACCTCGACATGCTAAATGGGTTGAGTTTTTGTAGATTTTCGCTTTCACCATCAAGCATAAATCTGGAAAATTGAACAAAGGTGCTCATGCCTTATCACGGAAGTATTCCTTGCTTAATTCATTACAACCTAGGATCCTTGTTTTTGACTTTTTAAAGGGTGAATATCCAACTGATCCAGATTTTGGAGATGTGTTTTCTACATGTCAAACACATGTTGTTGGTGTCTATCATCTCTATAATGGAATTATTTTCCGACAACAGCAACTATGCATTCCACGCCACAATTTACAGGTATTTCTAATTAAAGAAATCCATGAAGGAGTTCTGGCGGGTCACCAGGGAATCGATAAAACTGTTTTGATGTTACGGACCCATTTCTTCTGGCCCAAGCTTACTCATGATGTGGAGCATTTTATACGTCGTTGCTTACCATGTCACCGTGCAAAAAGTCATTCTTTTCCCCACGGGCTATACATGCCTTTACCAGTTCCTATCGCTCCATGGGAAGATGTAACTCTCAACTTTATCACCAGTTTGCCCCGTACTATGCGTCACAAGGATTCAATTATGGTTGTGGTGGACCGTTTCTCCAAAATGGCCCATTTTATAGCCATTCATACTACTTATGATGTTGTACAAGTTGCTACACTCTACTTTTGCGAGATTGTTCATCTTCATGGTGTGCCCAAGACTATGGTTAGCGACCATGATGTCAAGTTTCTTAGTCATTTCTGGCTAACTTTGTGGCGCAAGATGGGTACTAATCTCAAATTTAGTACTTCCAGCCACCACCAAACTGATGGTCGAACGGAGGTGACCAATCGTACCCTAGGATTATTGTTGCGAGCCCTCATCAAAACCAATCTCAAACTGTGGGAAGATTTACTCCCACAAGCTGAATTTACTTACAATCGTTCCCCTAGTAAGACCACTGGTTTCAGTCCTTTTATGGTGGTGTATGGTATGAATCCTAAGATACCCATGGATCTTGTGGTACTTGACACGACATTAAAATTTAGCAAAGAGGCTAGTGATTTGGCCACAGATTTCAAGCGTCTCCACCAGCAGGTTCATGACAAGATCACAAAGAACAACGACCTTATCAAATATCGTCGTGACAAGGGTTGTACGCATATCTTGTTCCAACCCGGTGACCTCGTGTGGGTTCATCTTCGTAAAGAGAGATTTCCTGCTAAAAGACGTTCCAAGCTGAGCCCTCGTTCGGACGGTCCTTTTCGTATCATCGCCAAGGTCAATGACAATGCTTACAAGATTGATCTCCCAGGTGACTATGGTGTATCCGACACTTCTAACGTCGCTGATCTGCAACCTTATTTTGACCCTACGGATCCGATATCAAGTTTGAAGACACGCTTTTCTGAAGAAGGGGAGGATGTTCACCCCACACTCAGTCTGGCCCAACAACCTGATCCAATTCAAATTGATCAGGCCCAACCTAATACAACTTGGGTCAGTTTGGTCCAAACTAACCAGTCCAATACCTGATCCGACTTTGTTTTAATTCAGTTCCACTTTTTGTGTTATTTTGCATTTTACTTTATGTTTGATTTAGTAAAAACATTTGGTTTTTAACACTCCTTAAATGTTGTGTCATGGGTGGTTACCGACTTGATGTTTTGTACCTTGCATTTGAAAAGAAATGGATGTTTTTTTGGGGGATTTGATTAAAAGTTCTTAATTCTCTAGTTTTAGAGAATTCTCCATTGCTATCTTAATTTCTGGCAGGGTTAAGAGGTGATCTTTGGAAGCTAATTTGAAGCTATGTGGTGCATCTGTATAGTAGATTCAGGTTAATGTTTTGCCCACCGAAGATTTTCGAGTGGTGTAACTGTATCTCGAAGGATTTGTTGTTTGTGTGGTTTTACAATTAATCGGGCAATTTTGATCCTATTTATAACTATTAGCCTATCATTTTTAGTCCAAGATATTTAGATAATATTGTAGAGCTCTTCAACACCTTTCCGTGGATATAAAGAATGTAGAAAACAGAGTTGGAACTAAGAAGTTACGACCGTTTGAAGTTAGGGCGATTTTTGGGTTAGCCGCGTACGTTGGGCGTACGCGATCAAGACCCAAACCCTATTTTCGTGGTTTGAGCCCTATTTAAGCTGCTTAACTCCCCCAAACCCATTCCATTCTTAGCCTCCACCTCTCCAACACCCTCTCTTGAAACCCTAACCCTCGATTGAGCCTTGTGAGCAAAAATAAGGTGTTTTCAAGTGCTTTGGAGTGTTCTTGGTGCACCTTGGAGAAGAAGGAACTCATTGAAGAAGCATTGTTTGATTTGGAGCTTGTAAATCTAGACATTGTTCACCTTGATCTTTCTTCTAGAGGTATAAAGTTTGAATCTTGATGATGAAATTGCTAGATCTAGCTAGTTTTGGGTGTTATGAGCTTTTGGCCACTTTAAGTGCATAAAGTTTAGATCTTGAAAGTTTGTGACCTTGTTATGGATAAAGTTGGAAACTTTATCCATATAAACATCATAATAATTCAGATCTGAAAGCTTGAGACTTGGATTTAATGGATTAAGTTGGAAAAGATGCACTTTTGGTCCCTTTGAGACTTGAAGACTAGATCTTGGTTGGATGGACCATTCTAATGGATAAAGTTGGAAACTTTATCCATTATGGAGTTATTAGGAACCATAAAAATATCATCTTGATGGGTTTTGATGAATCATGCTTAAGTTGATGTTCATATTATGGGTTCAAATGGATAAAATTGGGTTTTGGGTCGCATTAAGACATGCAAAAGCATAAAGTTTACAACTTTATGGCTTACTACGTTTTAAGCAGCCTAGATCTTAAGTTGGACGTTATTTCTTAACTGATTAAGACCTCAAAAAGGAAGTTGGTCATCTGGGGCGTACGCATATGTACACTGCGCGTACGTACCGAAGGTAAGACTCACCAGAGGTATGTTGAACGCCGGGCGTACTCCAAGGGTATGTTGAACGTACGCGTATGTACGCTGAGGGTTTTGAGTACGTCGGGCGTACTCCGAGGGTATGTTGAACGTACTCACCAGAGGTAAGACTTAGGCTTATTTCAGGTTATTTTGGGAATTAGAGACTTTGGGCCCTTGTTGGTCCGTGAGTTTTTCTGTGATGGACTTTTAGACTTGGACCCATTTTTGACATGGCATATCTTTTGGGTTTTGGGCCATTTTTGGACTTTGGGTGTCCTTTAGGAATTGGGCCACTATTGGGATTTTAGTGCCTTTGAATTAGGCCTCGGTTTTTGGGCCAAGTGAGGGAAGGGTAAAATGGTCTTTTACCTTGGGTATTGGACAAATGAACTAGATTGTCGGTTATGGTTTATGGCCCAATTATTAATTGGGGTTTTATTTGATTGGTTAGCGTTGGGATTCTCCGGTTCAGCAGCCTGAGCATCTGTTTAACTGACAGCTGGCTGAGGTTAGTTTCCTCATTATGTTTAGCGGGTCGAAGGCACCTATGTCGGCCCATGGTTTATTATGATTAGGTTGCTAGTTGTCTGCGTGGCTATACATGTATGATTTCTGATATGTATACCGGGTGGGGCCTGATGATTATATTGTATGTTATTTATCTTTGTGATTCTTGCATGTGTTTATGTGTTTGTATGTATACCGAGTGGGGCCCAATGACGGGCGGGGCCCATTATTTACTGACAGATTTGTTCCTAGAAGGGCTCGATGTCAGGCAGAGCCCGATGCTGGGTGGGGCCTATTATGTATTTGATATGTATGACATGTGGTATTTTGGGGAACTCACTAAGCTTTGTGCTTACGGTTTTCAGTTTATGTTTTAGGTACTCCCGGAATGAAGAGGAAGAGCTCGGGATGATCGCATCGCACGCACCATATTGTTCTACATTTTAATTAAATCTGATGTATTTGGATGATTTTGACATACTCTGATTTCACTATGGTTTTATGATAACATTTTGGATGATAGTTTATTATTATAAAATCGAAATTTTTAGTCTTAAATTTTGGGACGTTACATTTATATCTATGTGATGATCTTGACGAGTACTACAACTTATCTTTAAGTTGTTTTGGCTAGTTTAGACTTTCACATTTTGGCCTAACGGGGTATAATTAAATGATTTTATAAAAATTATATCTTCATCATATGGGCTCTATTTTCGGCATTCTTTATCTTAAAGGTCTTATCTCGGGGAGTACTACGACTCTCCTATTGGTGACACTAGCCAAAAGTTGATTGATCTGTTAGTGCTATTTTGCATTAATAATTTTAATTACATGGCAGATTTTACTTTTTACAAAAATCACCATTCCTCCAATCGCAATTAGATTTTTACGAAACTTATATCCCTAGAATCACGTTGTTGCACATTTTTTGAATATGTTGACCAACTTAGAAGATGGTGCGACTTTTTGGACACTCCTTTTCGATCCTATGAGTCGATTTATCTTTCATATGTAAGAGTATACTCAATCATATTTATTTATAAAATGAAATATTACATTGATACTTTATTACAATTGTTTGTCTATGTTAATTTCTAACGGTGGTCAGTGACAAAGTTTTTCCAATTGTCACATTCAATTAACGAGAGATACCTATAAATTGAATCTAAATAATGGGCATGACCATGGTGGGGTTTGTTGATATACTAATGAGAGGGACAATTCATCTAAACTACTTACACATTGTTACATGCATCTATTTGTACCTTTTAGTGACTTATATTACAATTCGATCAAGGAAACGATAGAGATACGCTAAAGCACATTGTTCATCATATTGAGATAATAAGCATCTCATATCATAGACAATATAATACAGTCAGTCAGAAATCACTTATGACATTGATCGACAGAGTGATTTTTCAAGAAAATACCTTATTCACTATTTTTCTTCCCCAACCTAATATGTAACATATGGAGATTTTTCCAACCCTATTTGTTGAGTAAACATACCGATATTTTCTTCCCAGACTTGGCACTATCATGCTTTATTACATATGTTCTATAATTACTTTTGTTTAGTAAAAAAATCATAAACTTTCCATACCATACTTTTATGAGAGAATTCATATATCTCATAAATAAACAACATTTGTCTACTTAATATCTAAATATAATATACACCATACATAAAGTTCCAAAATATTGTATTTGCTGTAATTTTATTTTTTAATATTTTTTAACATATTTAAAATCAATATTTGTTATCTAAAATTTTTTTAATTATAAAAAATAAATAAATTGACCATAATACCTTTGTTTCGAATACATTACCAAGGTCTGGAAACAAACACATTAATGAGGTCGTCGTCGTTTGCTCCAAAAAAAAACCTCGACTTAACAACAATTTAACAATTTTGATCATCAGTGGCTTCGTCCACTAGATAATATGTCATTGATCATCATTAGCGATTTCATCTCCGGTTCTTGAACTCTATAGTATTTGTTGTGTGGAGTGTATGTGTGTCATTATAAATATGTTGAGTATGTGTGTGATTTGGATAAATATACCCTTTTGACAATTTAAGGGTATACATGATATTTTAAAGATAGTTTTATAAGATGGTGTAACAACCCAAAAATAGTAATAAAATATTAATAGTTCCATTCACCAATTATCTCCAAGTCAATAACCAAATACAATATCAAAAATATCAGAGTACAAATATCCAAAAAAATGCGAAAATCATGAGGGGGATGTTGTGTCATCATGTCGGACCCTTCCCTTGCATATCATAAGTGCTTGAAACCATAAACATAAACTGTAAGCATAAGGCTTAGTGAATTCCCCAAAGTACGACATACCAAACATACAACTGGGTTAGTCATGGGGTGTATTCCAACCCAATACACAGTTATGGGCCTAGACATGGGGTCTATTTCAACCCTGTCATACAAATATAGGCCCAACCCTTGGGTCTATTTCAACCCAATCATACAACATGTAAGAGTCGCATAACAACTAGCACTCTACATAAACAAATTGGTGGGTCGACATTGATGCCTTAGACCCACAAGTACAGTGAGGAGACTCACCTCAATCGGTAATTGGATAAAACTCACACTCAGGTTGCTGCTACAAAGCTTCTCTAACTAATATATCCAAAAATAACCTTAATTAGCAACTAAGGTGAAATTCCATAATTTAGGGTCCTAACACATACTCTCCTTGGGGTAAATGACCATTTTACCCCTTCATGACTAGGACCTACCCCACATTCAAACTAGGTCACACAGTCAACCTATAAAGTCAAACTCGACGGAAAAATATCCTAAAATCGAGTCTCATGTCGTAACCAACCCTTAGTCACGTCGTGAGAGTCGACCAGGTCCGATTCCAACAACTCGATCCCAACCCAGTCACGAATTTCCTATTGGACCAACCTCACGACGTGAGAATCACTATGTCACATCGTGAGGTTAATAAACTCAGCGATTTACGGGCTTAGTCATTGTCACATCGTGAGACCTTAGGTCTCACGTCGTGACTTCAATCTAAAGCCAAAAATCAAGGTTTTGAGTCCTCAATCCATTAGGCCATCAAACCCAACTCTTCCAGAAGCTTAAGGGGACCCCAAAGGTCCATAAAAATGTTTGCTTTATGGATATGCATGCACCATACATGTCCCAATCCATTTTAGGTAAAAAAGTGGAAAAATATGCACCAAACTCTCATGTATGACTCTTATGCTTCACCAACTTTCAGATATGGACAATATGATGATCAATGAACCATTAAAATCCATAAAGTTGCTAACTTTATAGATTTACTCCACTCAAACAGGCTTAAACATGAAGAAGAGTGGAGAATACCCTAGATCTATCCATAATATGCAATAAAGTTTGAACCTTTGGAACTTACAAAGGTCTAACAACAAGAAGTGATGATGATGATGATGATACTTTGCCACTCCACCACTAGAACACTTCTTTTCCTCTTCTTCACTCCTTCATCAAGCTAGAAAATGCACCAAAATAGCTAAGGACCTCAAAGAGGGGTGTGATTAGGGTTTCTGGAAGCTTAAAGAGTGAATGGATGCTGAGGGTGGACAACCCTAACCCTCTCATTCCCTTAAATACCGAAAAAATTAAGATTTTAGTCATCAGACCGCTCTCACGTCGTGAGCAACAAGGGCTCACGTCGTGAGACTCAAGGAATACGGGTCAACAAGTCAACCCTGGCTCACGATGTGAGAGACATTGCTCACGTCGTGACTTCTTCCAAAGGTTAGAAAAAGATTCTTAAAATCATGTGCCTCAAAACCCGAATGTTACAGATGGGTATAAATCAATGAATAAAAACAATAATTTAAAATCTTTACAAAATAATTATGAAAATATAATATTATAGATGCTTATTTAAAGTATATAGATATTAGATGGTTTTACTATTTATGACATATAGAGACTTATTATTATTATTTTTATTATTGATGTAGTTTGGTTAAAGTAAAAAATAGCTAATAAATAACACATACCGATTTTACTTAACATCTCTAACTTTGTATAAATTTCTCATATCTAATAAATGAATCATTCAATTCAATGTTCTAAAAAAATCTAATAAATGGTCATTCAATGTTATTTATAGTAATAGAGACGCTAATAACTACCTCACAATTGTTTACTGGCGAGGCGTCAAATTATTATCATATGGGTGAAAAAAAGGTACATCGTTATTGATACGTTACTAAGTTCTTTTCGACCATCTACTTGAATTTCCACCATCTACTTGAATGTACTAATCTACTGTAATTTGCAGCCTCTTGGGGAAGATGTCCAAAAAACGTGATCGTCTCTCTATCATCTATTACAGGATGCTTTGGAATTTATGAAGATATAGAAACGAGAGCTTGTTTCAAACTACTAGAAAATAACAAATAGGAGACACCATATATAATACGGATATAACTAGTTTCGTATCCTAATGGGAAATAGGATACATGATATCAAATAAACGTATTCTATTAGGTGTATGCTATCTCAAATATAAATTAGGATACGGAAATACTAGTAGATGTATTCTATTTAGTGTATTCTATTTGAGATATAGAATACACTAACAAAATATGTTGTATTCTATTTGATGTATTGTATTTGGTTTAGATTAATTTGTTGTATTCCATTTAAGTTTATATTTTCAAACGCCCTTTTATACGTAATAGATCCTATTTAGTTCTTATTTATCTAAAAAAAACTTATTTAATCAATCCCTGTTTATCTATTTAGTTCCTATTTTTACTCATAAACGATTACTATACAAACACTTCAACCCTATTATATATATAAACACTTCAACCCTATTATATGTAAATTTGAAGCCGTAACATCATCTTTTTTCTAATCAAATCGAGAACCTATTTGGTCAATTGAGAATCAAATGGACGGCCTACTTGCTTAGTTGAGGTATGTTTTTTATTTTCCTTTAATAATCTTTATATAATCATTTATCAATCAAATTAGTTTTAGTAAATGATATTATATTGTTGTTTGTTGATTTGATCGTAGTTTTGATTAAATTTAGATTAAATCTATTTATTGGCCTAGATTTTAGGTTTTCCTCTAAAGATAATAGCTCAAGTTTTCAAATTGAAATTATTAAACAATGGAAAATTGGTGTTGGCTTCTAATGTTGGAAAATATGTTATATTCTTAAAAGATGTATCCAATTAAAAGTAATAAAAAAACAATCTACAAAACTTATAAATTTTAAAATCATGGGCGTTTGAAAATTTATATTAAGCTAAGAAAACAAGATAATGGGAAATAAAACTAAGTCAGTTTATGATGGTTATATACCTAAGGTTAAATATGCATATTCACTTTTGTTGATTTTTTCATAAATTCTCAATATGTTAATGTGAAATGTTGCCAACTTTTTCTTAAATATAGTCGATATGTTAATATTTATTCCCTAGACAAATTATTCAAAAAGTGGTTTAAGTGTGTCTACCTGCACCATCTATATTCATCTCATGTATATGTATTTACTAAATATTGATTTTACAATTTATAGATGGACCGTGAAACTTGGATGTATGACTTGTCCCGTGCTAACGATGAATATTTAGATTGCTTGAATTTTTTTCTTAAAGTTGCTGATGATCATCGGGTGAAAGAAGGAGAGACTCACATTTGGTGTCCTTGTAAAAAGTGTCATAACTGCAAAAAGTTTAGGGAATTAAACATACTACAAGAACATCTGATATGCTATGGATTTATGAATGGCTATACACGTTGGACACGACATGGTGAATTATTTGTTGATCGTAACATGGTTGATACTGAAAATAATAGTGATGATATTGATGATCCACAAAATGAAAATTCTGATAAAGTAGATGACATGCTGCATGATATCGAAGATAATATTCCCGATAAAGATTATGAAAAATTTCAACAAATGTTTGACGACGCTGAAAAACTTTTGTATGTTGGTTGCACTGAATTTACCAAAATTTCCGCCTTGCTAAAATTGTTTAATTTAAAAGCAAGCAATGGTTGGAGTGATAAAAGTTTCACGGACTTGCTAGAGCTTCTACATGACATGCTCCCTGAAAATAATGAGTTGCCTATTTCATTATACCAAGCCAAAAAACTATTGTGTCCAATGGATTTAGAAGTCGAAAGAATATATGCATGTCCAAATGATTGTATGTTATATAGAAATGAGCATGCTAATCTACATGAATGTATCACTTGTGGGGCATAGGGTTAAAGGGATAATTTGTAATTAGGTGAATGTCCTTCTTTTTTTCGATTTGTAACTATAAACTACTATGTATCGTCTTTTATTTTGGGCTCCCGTCTAGTTTCTTGCTAGGGGGGGTCCGCTTTATAATTTATTTGTCGTTTCTAAAAAATAATTTGAATGTGCTGATTAATTAGATTTTGGTTCAAACGGATTAAATAAATAAAAAGTAGTTGAAAAAAAGATGGTCAAATGTCTTCAAAGAGTTAAAAAAGATCGCATATAGTTAACTTTAATGCATATAACCATAGATTATTTTATTAATTACATTATAATTTTATAATTACAATTAATATATTGACTATTTATAGATTGATATCAAAGTAATGGACATAACTTATCATACAAAAAGTTATTTGGTACCCACACTTATAACTTTGATGTTTGTTGCCCACATTTATAACTTTGATGTATACCCATATTCAATAATTGTGATCATTTAAGTTATTTGTAACTAGAGTTGCTAATAATCACATCATTATTGTTGGTGACAATTAAAGCTGTTGTAAGGAATAAGGATTGAAATATAGTTATGTAAATAACGTATTTGTAACTAGATTTTTTTTCTTTTGCTTATTCCTGTAGCTACGTGCTAACCGTGGTTGCTTCCTTTTTAATATATATATATATATATATATATATATATATATATATATATATATATATATATATATATATATATATATATATATATATATATATATATATCTTTGCTGTTTAAAATAATAATAATAATAATAATAATAATAATAATAATAACGTATGGCTTGTCAAAAAAATGTGTATATTTATTAAACTAACTCGTTTTATTTCTTATAAATTTACAATCAACCCTAAACTACTCAAAACTTCATCATGATACATAAGTAGCAATTCATCAAAAATAGGTTAGATTTACCATTTAAAAAAAATCAAAAATAGAATGACATGTATATACAATATCCTTGCTTTTAATATAATGCAGACTATTTATGTATATTGTATAACATCGGAATGCTCACAATGCTCTCAACCTGATTAAACCAACATAGGTTTTATTCACGATATCATACTTGCCTAGATAAATATGTCATGATTAGAGATGCCATTACTAGGAAGAGAAAGCCCATGAAAATAATGAAGATTACAAGCCGTTTCCATGGAAATGTAAAGACCTTCCATGACAATAATAAAGAGGAAAGGTGAAAGAGGATCGTCTTGCCTAACACCCATTTTGATGTCAAATTCTTTTGTAGGTGACCCGTTGACCAAAATAGAGGCTCTACTAGATTCAAGATAGCCCTTAATCCATCTTCTCCACTTCCAGCCGAAGTCCATTTGCTCCATAACCAAGTCAATAAATTCTCAACTCAAAGAGTCAAACGTCTTGTCAAAGTAACTTTAAAGATCAAAGCCTTTTTAGTTTACCTTTTTGGTCCAAGAATGGATTTCATTAAGTAACAACGGCCCATCCAAGATACTTCTACCTTCCACATAAGCCGATTGCTCGGGGCTTGTGATTTTATCCAAAACCCTATTAAGTCGAGTGGCAAGAACTTAGAGAGCACCTTGTACACACATCCTACAAGGTTGACCGACCTATAATCTTTCAAGGAGAGTGGGTCACGAGTTTTGGGAATTAAAGAAATAAAAGATGAATTGCATCCCTTTGCCAAAACTCTAGACTTCTCAAAATCTTTCATAAACATGATCACATCATCTTTTATTAAATCCCAATAATAGTTCAAAAACTTGAAGGTGAAACCATCAAGTCCTGGCGCCTTCTCGTTTCTGCAACACCAAATAGCATCCTTGATTTCATTTTCAGAAAACGGCATAATAAGGACAAATATGTCAATATCTGAAATCTTTTTGAACTTGTTGTTGATCAGTTTAGGTCTATTATAAATTGATTCATCAAATTTTTTGGAAAAGAATTCTCAAACCTCTTTGACTATAGTGGACGAATCCTTAATCCAAGAGCCATATATATTTAAACCATTAATTCGATTCTTTCTATTATTGTTGTTGACGACACAGTGAAAGAATCTCGAGTTTTCATCGCCGTCCACCTCCCATCTTAGTCTCGACTTTTGCTTCAAATCAAGTCTTCAAATCGAATCAATTTCAAGAACCCTTTTCTTCCAAGTTTGCCGACTAGTCCTCTCTGGGGACGATAAAGATCTGTTTTCAGCAATAATCTCATGTATATTGATGACGTGACCTCTATTGGTAAATGGTCAAAAATTAATATCATCAATCTAAATAGATTGCTTCGTTGCTTTTTTCTTGGTTCGTGGTTGATGGTGAACTTACATAAGAGTAAAGTTTATGGGATTGGCGTAAATGACTTGGAGGTTGATAGACTTGCTAGTATCTTAAAGTGTGAGCCCGCTTCCTTCCCTTTCACTTATCTTGGGCTCCCGATGGGAGCTAACATGAAACTTTCTAAGCATTGGAACCCTATCAGCGAGAAATTTCGACGTAAGTTACAGTGGCGGACGTAGAAAAAAGTACGAGGTGGTGCACAATTCTTTTAAGGATTGCACTAATAAAAGAACTCATTTCGAAGACAATTTCCATCATAAAATCTGTCACTAAAAGGGTTACACTAATATATTTACATTAAATTTACACTTATTAAGACTTAATTTGACAAATTTCCAACGGATACGTGATGGATTTGTGATGGATTTTGATGAATTTACATTAAATTTTTCACTTGACGGTAAAATTTGAGGGTTTGCCCGTGCCACCCCGGGACACCGTGTAGCTCCGCCCTTGGTAAGTTATCTAGTTGGAAAGCAAAATGTCTATCCTTTGGTGGTCGCTTAACACTTGTTAATTCGGTTCTTAATAGTCTTCAATTGTATTATTTTTCTATTTTTCGAGCGCCTAAAAAAGTTATTAACACCCTTGATGGCATTAGAAGAAGGTTTTTATGGGGTGACGATGAGGAGAAAACGAAGATAAATTGGGTGGCTTGGGATGTTGTCACTAAACCGAAGAATATGGGAGGTCTAGGCATTGGTTGTCTTGACTCGTCCAATTTTGCACTTTTTGCAAAATGGTGGTGGCGTTTAAAAAACGAGTATGAATCCTTTTGGTTTTCATGCATACAAGTTATTCACAATATTAAGCTAATTGATGGGAAGGATATTGCAAAAAAGAGCATAAAAGGTGTGTGGTCCATTATTTTTAAAATTGACACTGAGTTTGAACAAAGGGGTATTTTGTTGGCTAGCTTATTCAAGAATATTGTTGGTAAAGGTGATAAAACTTTCTTTTGGAAAAGATTGTTGGTTGGGTGACACGGCTCTTAAAGAGATTTTTCCTAACCTCTATGCGATTGATAGAATAAGGATTGTTTAGTGGGGGAGAGAATTGTTAGTGAGGATGGAAAAATCTCTCTTTATTGATGGGATTGGTCGAGACATCTTAGAAAGGGGGCGTGAGTCCAAACAGTTTTATGATTTGACTAACTTGTTGGATGATTTTGAATTTTATGATGGGCGTGACAAGTGGTTGTGGAAGGGCGATGGAAGAAATGGTTTTTCTATTAAATCTCTCTGTGATCTTATGTCTAAAAAACGTTGGTGAAGATTGCTTGAATCCGTCTAAATTGGTGAAATGGGTGCCCTTAAAGGTCAATTGTTTTGTTTGGCGATTGTTTAGAAACAAAATTCCCAGTTCTATGAATCTAATCAAGCGGATTTCCTCCTCTGTATGTCCCTTCTTCTGTCATGTTTATGATGAATGCACGAATCATGTCTTATTCTCCTGTTCTTCTTTTGCTTCAGTCATATGGAGATGGATGGTGGATTGGTCTTCTTATTTACAGGTGCAACCCTTTTCTTGTGATGAGTTACTAGCTTTACTCAACACCAATGCGGGAAGTAAAAGACTGCAAAAGTTGAGGTTGTCAATTGTCTATACCACCCTTTGGATGATCCGGTAGGCGCGCAATGTTATTCTCTTTAGGAACGAAAGGCGGGCGATTATGTTAACTACGGATGATATTAGTATTAACTCCTTTAATTCGATTAAATGTAAATCAAAATGTAGCTCCATTAAATGGGCCGCTTGGAGCTCTTCCCCGATTTTGAATTGTTTCATGTAATTTTCTCGAGCCTCTCGCTTGAGTTGTTTCTTTCTTATTAATATATCGCCTGCTGTTCCAAAAAAATGTCATGATCAGAGTCGGCAAAAATCAATCTAACCCGCTAACCCAACCCAAAATTTGAGGGTTAGGTTGAAATTTTCAACCCATTTAAGTTAAATGGGTCAAACCGCTTAACATATTTAATTAAATAGGTTGAGTTAAGTAAAAAATATCAACTCGTTTTCAATCCACCAACTCATTTAACTTTAATATGTATTTAATTTAATAGTTATTTGAATATTATCATGTATTAATCAAAGAATTGATTTACAATTTATAATGTTATATTATTATTTGTGTTTAAAAAAATGCAATCATAATTCTCATCATTTTTCTTATCACTGACAATATTGGCCACTCTTCAAAATCATTTCGAAATTAAACATTTTTAATATTATTTGAACAATTTATATGTATTTTTGAATTAGAATTGTGATTTTGTCATACTTTGAAACTTTATTTATATTTAGAACTAATTTAAGCGGTATAATCTTTAGTTTATTTTTCTATTTTAAATTGCTTAACCAAAGTTTAATGAATTTATATAGTATGTTGAGTCAGGAACTATATAAACAAGTCAACACGATGACAACCATTCATCTAAAATGTTAGGTTGTGTTGGATATATCAACCCATTTAAATAAACATGTTGGGTTGGGTTGAAAACTTCAACCCAATTAATAAATTGGTTGAACCTGAACCCAATCCGGATCGACCCATTGCCAACTCTAGTCATGATGGAACTTATAAGAAGCAAACATTCTTTATAGTTATTATCCTAACAACAAATATAAATTTTTTTACAGATTGTCTCATAATTATTAAGATCTCGATCTTGATTTTAAGATCCCACAAATAGAAAACAATATTGATCGCATTAGGATTGCTAAGGCAGTCTGTAAGATCTTACCGATCTCATGCAACCTCTTTGGTCTTTATTTTAGTCAAGACCTGAGTCTTGTAAACCTTATGAAATTCATCATTCCTATTAAAAAAAGTCTAAAATAGAGCTTACAAAATTATTCGTTAAGGTTTAAATTAGGCCTCCAAAATATTTTCATCCAACTTTCGAAATCAAACATTACAAGTAGCAGCAAGTCTGATTGAGCATCACATCCATTCATCTTAAAGTACTACTTAAGAAGTTAAAAAGTTAAATTCAGTTGCACTATCAATATCTTAATCAACATCAAATTATAATATCAATATCTTAATCAACAATAGATGTTACACCAGCAAAACCTTATGTGAGTAGATTTAGAGAATAGTAATTTTGGTTGCTATCAATATTTTAATCAACATCAAATTATAATATCCCTAAACTCCATGAGTTGCCCACTTCTCAAAAGAATAGTTGATCGTACTACTCATTCATGTTGGCAGTCACTCAACAAAACCTTATGTGAGTAGATTTAGAGAGTAGTAATTTTGGTTACTATCAATATTTTAATCAACATCAAATTAGAATAGATGCTACACCAACAAAACCTTTTGTGAGTAGATTTAGAGAGTGGTAATTTTGGTTGGATCTTCCAATCCCAATCTAATTCTAGTTGAGAAATTTGAATCCTCTATCATCGTACATAAAACATTTTCTTTCAAGTAAAGATTCAACCCATATTAACTTATCTCTTTGTACTAACAATATGGACATTAAGCCACAAGATTAATTTTAATTCATTACCGAGTAAATTATTTGACTAATTATCTAACCAAATATTAAATCAGAATTTCTTTTGTATTTATTCCCGGAAAATGAGGTAAAACAACCGACCTCCACTCATATCAGAACAAAATGATGATCAAAATACTAGTTCTTGGTTTATACCACAAAAAAAAAAATCAGAAAAAGTGGAAAATACATTACGATTTGAGTGCTTTAACTGCTTTCTCAGCCGCATCATCCAAATCTTCCGCTGTAATCAGTGCCATCCCACTCTCCTGTGTAATCAATCAATGAATCAATCAACATCATCTCTCTCTATATATATTTAATTTTTTTTTTCTTTTTAATATGCATAAGTCAAATGTAGATAATAAAAAAATGATGAATTTTACCTTGAGAATCCTCTTTCCTTGGTCAACGTTTGTACCTTCAAGACGAACCACCACAGGCACTTTCAATGCAACCTGTAAACAAAACACTAATTTCTCAAATCCTTCTAAACCAATATATATATATATATATATATATATATATATATATATATATATATATAATGTTGCATAAAATATTTTAAATAGAAATCTCACATGTTTAGCAGCATTAACAATCCCACTAGCAATGACATCACATTTCATTATCCCTCCAAAAATATTAACCAAAATTGCTTTCACTTTCTCATCTGAAGTCAAGATCTTGAATGCCTCCACAACCTGATTAATGCAAAAATATCAGAATACATATTAAAAAAAAAAAAAAAAAAAAAAAAAAATAGAGTTGAGTTGAAGTGGGCCTCACCTGTCCCTCTGAAGCATTTCCACCAACATCCAAAAAGTTGGCGGGAGTTCCTCCATGTAACTTTATGATATCCATGGTGGCCATTGCCAATCCTGCACCATTCACCATACATCCAATTTCACCATCCAATCCGATGTAATTTAAATCTGCTTTCGCAGCTGCCACCTGTCATGTGTTATTTAAAAACAAACAATTCATTACTTCACAAATAACTTAGCCAAACTGCAACAAATTGAAATAACACAGCATACTTTACTCTTTCCATCAATATAAGCAATGAATCTATAATAAGGATGTAATTACATTTCTGTTATACCTCACGAGGATCCTCTTGTGTTGGATCACGAAGAGCAAATATTTCTTTCTGACGATATGCAGCATTATCATCAAAATTTAACTTAGCATCAGCAGCAACCAACTTGTTATCAGAAGTCTCAGCAATAGGATTAATCTGAAGGGTAAGGGACAAACAACTTCAACTTAAAAGTTAAAATAAAAGTGAAGCTATAAAGTTGTGTGTAAAATTAAAGCTGACCTCCAACTGTGTGCAATCGGATTCACGGAAAAGGTTATACAATTTTTTCACTTGTTCAATTGAAGCACTTCTGTCAGCTACTGTAGGAGCAAGACCATCTACAACTTTTGCAGCATCTTCATCTGTAATTCCTTTGAAAACATCAATAGGAACCTGCAAATAAAGTGTGAAATACTTTTCTATTCCTGGACTTTTTGCCCATATTATAAAGAAAGGCAGGCATACCTTACCTTTATAATCATGTCAGGGAATTTCTCTGCAAGGTCTTCAATGCTGGTTCCTCCTTCTCGGCATGCAATTATAAGCTGAAGAACAAGGCGACTCATTCATTAAGCACCAATAACAGAAGATGTGTATGTGTTGAAAGAAACCTTAATACTATATTAAAAAACAAGCTTACAGGACCAGCGGTTGTACGATCAAGAGTGATTGCAAAGTACATCTCATTCACAAGTGACATCTTTTCACACAAGTAAACCTGCATAGAGTGAAGTGTATCTTAATATTTAGGTTCAAATGTAAAAGTTTATTTCAAAAGTTGTAAAAAGTAAAAGCAACCAATGATCAGAATAAGATATGAAGGAGAATAAGAGTGATGTCAACCTTTCTGACAACTTTGCCTTGAGGGCCAGTTTGTTTAGTAACAAGAGTCTGTCCAAGCATCTTCCCTGCAAGAACATCAAATTATCATTTTTTTTAGAAATTCATCAAGGGTCAAAATGATTTTTAAAAAATAAACATTTTGTTATGGAAGTGTGTACACAAAATTTCATACCAGCAATCTCTTCAGCCTGTTCTGCTTTGACAATGTGAACTCCACCCTGAAGACCACTTGTGAACTTCCCCAGACCCCTTCCACCAGCAAGAATTTGGCTCTTCACCACCAACTGGACCAAAAGAAACCAGTGCCAAATGTTTACATGTCAACTAGTTTTTATTGCAAATGAACATTCAAGTACAAAATGTAGTAGATTACAACTTCTAGAGTCTAGACTTTAACCTTCTGACAAGTTGGAAGTAACGTGAAGAAATAAATATTAAGAAAACCACAACCCACATGTTTCAACCATTATGGCTTATTACATCACTTTTTGACATTTAAAAGGAAAAAGCCTTGATCATGATTTTACTTCTCATATATACCCTTTGAACATCCAAACAAAAATTAAAGCAGAAAAAAAAAAGTTTATGTTTAATTACCTCCTTTTCATTTGGAAAAGTTGTTTGTATAGCCTTTCTGACTTCCTCAACAGAGGAAACAGCAACGCCTTTTGGAACATTAATACCAAACTTGCCCATCAATTCAGCTCCCTGATGCAAGAACTCATGTGAGTAAGTAACTACAGATAAAACATAGCATGTAAAGTTGTGATAACATCTGTAAACTGATGCCATGCTGTGCACTAAGCTAGGAGAACAAATGTAGGTAGACATCCGAGTCTAGAAGAACAGTAGACATCAAATCAAAGCTAATATTACTATGATTCAGTAACTTATAACAGTCCAACTTATGAAAAAATTTAGCAGAATTGGAGACAAGAGATTAATACCTACCATAGGATATATTTAATTTCTAAGATTAATACTTAATTCAAGGATATCAAAGTCAAAAAAATGTATCACTTCGTGTTCTTATTCTTTTCATATCTTTGCTATCTAGGCATCTAGCAGATGCCGTGATAACATCATGTAACCATGTGAACCATAGGCGCATATCTCAATTTCAAAAACAATAGCTAATTCGACTATTCGAGCATATCAAACTCGAAATCCCTACATCTCTTTGTGTTCTTATTATTATTTTTTTTCTTTCGTCGTACATCAGATGCAGTTATAACAAAATAGGACCGTTGATCACAAATATACGCTACACTAATAAAAACCAAAAGGATATAACTATAAGCGAAGAACAGAGGAACAGGACCTGATATTCATGGATATTGAGACGGCGGAGCTGCTGTTGTTGCCATTTTCCCGCAACCTTCAGCGATTTAGATGCGAGCTTGTTGAACAATCCTCTCACCATTTTTCTGTTGGTTGTGTTCAACAAGATCTAGTACGGAGAATAAACAGTTATATGGAGAATAGATCGAATCGAGATGATTATAAAACCGAAATCAGAAGCCCTAATATTGAGAAAAGAAAAGAAAAAAGGAGAAATGAAAGAGGTGAAACGGAGGCGGGGAGACGACTGACCTGTACACCGGAAATAGGAATGGAAACAAAAACAAGCCCTTGTTAACCTTCCGTTAACCGCGTAGAATAAAACGCAACGTTGGCCCTATTCAATATTCATATCTTCGTTGCTATGTTCTAATTCAAGTATTGAAACCGGGTTAATGGTTTCTTACCGTAATAATTTTTTTCTTACCGTTATATTTTTTTTTACCTCATAACTCCTCCAAATTTAATTTGTTTGTTTAAAAATCGAAATAAAATTTTTCGTTTACATCATAGCTCATACATTTGGTCAGGTCGTTTTCCTCTAGTTACCTATCCAACAAACATGGAGGTGCATTATATGGTTGTGATTGTGATTTACCATTGGTGGATCCATGATTTTGATATGTTGAGGGTGTATGAAAAAATATATAATTATTATTTTTTTCAGGTTAATACGGTTTTAAAAACCGATTACAAAGTTGCATTAACAAAAAAAAAAGTGTTCAAACTCATAATATAATTATCATCTACGTCTTGTCATGTCTTCTTGGAAATGATCAACTACAACATCATTTGTAATTTGTGCTAATTCTTCTTTTTCAATGACAAAAATCAAAGAAGCACTAAAAAATCAAGATCCGATTTATCAAAGGGTCCTAGTTCATACACATCAACCTACATTATCATCATACACCATTAATCTGACAACCCGAAATTTCTATCTTATACAAATCATTCATTTCAATCAAAGTCAGACTCGTTTCTGCTAACTTTTAGCACTGTTTGGAACCTGTTTTGAGTGTTCTAACCCTAATACATCAAAGAAATAAGAGATTGGAAATAGCAGCTTAAGTTCTTAACTGCCTGCAACCGTAAACCTCCTCAAAAAGGGAGTTTACGGTCAAGACCAATGAGTTTACGGTCATGGTGACTGTAAACCCATCCCTATATATATGGAGGGTGATCACTTCAGCCATTCTTTTCCCTCTTTCAAGCCTTAGAACCGATTCTCTCTCAAAAAGCATAAACTTTTGCTTCCAAATCTTCAAGAACAAGTAAGTGATTCCTTCTTTGTGTGTTAGATCCTTCCTAAATCCATGTTTCACTCTTGATTCATCCACGGATTTCATCTTTTATCTAGATCATCAAAGTTTCTCAAGAACACGGTTGTGTTTTGTACCGAAAACACCTTCCTTGCCTTCAAAACCGTAAGTACCATCCTCCTTTACATCTATCTAGTTAGGATCCTTCATTTTGGACTTAAGATCATCACTCTTTACATGAACAAAAGAGTTTACGGTTCTATGAATCTTCATAGACCGTAAACCCTTATAAAAGGGTGTTCTTATAGCCTTTACCCTTCCTAAGGCTAAGCATGGTCCCTAGAATCCGATGCCTTTGATTGAAGCCCTTGAAAACCATCATTTGTGAAAGATTTGGTGAGTTTGCGGTTGGATCTCCTTAGACCGTGAACTCCATGATTGTAAGGTCATAGGACCGTGAACCCATTGGATCGTAAGGTCATTAGACCACAAACTCAATGAACCGTAAACCCATTGAACCGTAAACACATAGGACCGTGAATCACTTTGACCGTAAACTCTTATGGTCATGCCACTTGGACCGTAAACTCCTATGTGAGGCCATACTTCCCTTATATGCAACCCTATGTGGTGTAACACTTCATTACAAGTGTTTCCTAGTCCCTAAGGTTGTTCCATTTCATGATTAGTGGTTATAAACACTAATTATATACATATAGGTGTCATTATCTGCTTATTAGGATCCGTGTGTGTGTGTTCAAGCCTTCACTTGACACTTAGCATCTTTACCGATCTTATAGTCGCATCACTCACTACAGGTGAGTTCATACCCCTTAATCTACCTTTTAAATGATTTTAAATGCTTTTATGGGGGAATACAAGTAGAAAACATGTAGTTATATAATCAATCACAAGTGATTTATAACTGTGTTTCAAACAAATGATTTCTTATACTTTAACTGTGTTTCAAACAAATGATTTCTTATACTTTAAACTGTCTTGCCAATCAAACTGTTTTTAAATCGTTTTATAAACTGACATCAAGTCATCAATATTTATTAATTAAACTCTTCAAATGTTTTACAAAACTTCTTCTTAAACTTATATATTGTCAAAAGCATGTCTATATATGTATAGTTATATAAGTAATGTTTAAAGGACTTAGGACTGATAACTCGCTTTATTTCCTTTTCCTTGTTTGGATGTGGCCTTAGGGTATCGGCTATTTGTCCGAATGTCGTCTAAATATTAGTTATATATTATGTATACATATGTAGATATAAAAGAACTATCAATCAGTTCAGTACCTTTGGGTAGCAAAGGCATACCTTCATTCCTTCAAACTACAGAAATTACTAGTAAACTATAATAGGTATAGTTTAGGAAGACACTACTCATTATTTCTAGTACAACGAAACATACAAGATTCAGTTCATTCATGAGTCAATACAAACTTACTATTATGAGAAACTAAGATGATAGATATACTATATGAGAAACAGAACAAAAATACTATATGAGAAACAGAATGAACACACTATAATGAGAAACTAAGAGAACATACTATACATTATACAAGAGAACATACTATGATGAGAAACAAAGAGAACATACTACATACTAGACTGAGAGAACATACAATACACTAGTACATACAATACATATACAAGAATACTATAACATAAATGTGAGCCACGATTTCGGGGCATGGCATCACCTGCCATGGCTCGTTTTGTATCCAGAGTCTCCTGGAGGGAGAGCGTGAATTTGTGTATAGATCTATACTGGATTGGCTATCCTGTACCTTGTTGTTCGCTACAGTGGGACTTGCAAGTCTACGGGTGCCAAATAGATCTATACTGGATTGACTATCCTACACCTTACTGTTCGCTACAGTGGGACTTGCAAGTCTACGGGTGCCAAATGTCATTTCTTCCGACGTCTTTCATCGTCGTGTTTTTAGTCGATAGTATGGTGCAATCATATCACATTATACCTTAAATAACAATTGGTTTAAGGTAGTTAGTACAGCAGTAGTTACTATAATACAACACTATAGTACTTTATTATTTCCCCATTGCATTTACGTTGTGATCTTCTCACATAAACGGTAATGTAAAACTATATTTTTTGTTAATGATAGTCACACTTGGGAAAATACACACTTTTACAAGAAACAAACATACAAAACATTTGATGCCTTGGTAGAAGGCTACGTTTAGTAGAAAATATAGGATTTTCTAGGAGTTACAAACATTTACTACAAACATTTACAAACTTATACATCAAACACTTACAAACATTCACATTGAACATTTACAAACGTTTTCATCAAACTTACACAAACATTGACACTAAATACTTATGAACTCACCAGCTTTAATGCTGATAAACTCTTTCAAAATAACTTGTATTCTCAGGTCACCAGTACACAGGTACAGTCGACCAGGTTTTTGAGAAGATGAAGCTTATTCAAGACTCGTCTTTTATTTTGATTACTTGTTTTGATGTCTTTTTACTATGAAAGAACACACTTGTTTTGATGTCTTTTATTTTGATTACTTGTATTAATGCAATGGATGATGTTGTTGCTTGTGTACTATTTTTCATTGTTATGATACTGTATATGACGTCCTCCACCCCGAACGTTTCCGCCGTTCCGGTTTTGGGGTGTGACAATTAAGCTTACTTTTTAGGTTATTATTATCATATAATTATCATTGATTTTACTTTTTAAGTAATCATTACCATATAATTACTATTTGACTTACTTTTATTATTATTTATTGTAACCTAAATGGACACCCCATTTTACCATTTAAACACCCTATATAATTTTTAAGGTTTTTTCATTGGTAAAAATTACATTGTTTTTTGAAAAAGATGATTAAAAATAGTTACCTATTGGTTGACTTTTGATAAAAATGTGTGGTGTCTTAATAGCAGCACCCAAAAAGACCATTATTATTTAATAATTACAATTTTATTATTAACTTTATTAATATTAATAACTTTAAATTTGTTTTTTTATTAAGATAAATAACAATAATAATATTATTTTTAGAATATAATAATATAAATAATATTATAAAAAAATAAAATTCTAAATAAATTTTCATCAACGTAATATCATTGACAGTATAAATAATATTATAAGAAAAATAAATTAAAAACAAATCTTCATCATTTTTTTTTAATTTTAAATATTTCATAACAAAATTCCGAGACAAAAATAAACAACTAATCATCTATAGTTTGTCATTCAAGACGCGACTTATACATAGTTTGTCATTCCGACAGCGTCTAGTGTTTCCGGTAGCGTCTAGTGGAACAACTGCCGACTCACTTTCAATAAGCAGGCAATCTGGCAAAGCACTTATTCGATCTTCTTGGCCCTCATCCGTGAAATCTAGAGACTCAATTACATGTTGATTTTGTCTCTCATCTATGGCGGCAACATAAATGTTCCAATAAGGTAAGGTAAATATTTAGGACAAGTTAAGAGAAAGAGAAAGAACTTACAGCGAATGCTCCGATAATGTATTTCCGGCAAGAAATGATGGCTCCGACGATAGATATTTCGGTTCCTAAAGTATTCCCGATGATATTTTTCGACGATATATGAAGGTTACAGTTTATCTTTTGTGAATGTTTTTATTTTTATTTTTTATGTAATATGAACAGTAAAATTTATAGGTGTAATATAAACTTAAACTTTATAGTTTTTTGTATTTTTGTTTGGAAATTTAAATTGACAGCTTTTTTGAAAATATAAACTTGAATATATGGAAAATTGGTAATAAAAAAGAAGTCAGAGTCAAACAATAGGTCAATAGTAATAGACTGGTGTGTAGTAGAGTTTAAGTAAAATAATACTAAAATTTGATTTTTTTTAGATAATAATAATAATAATATTATTATTATTATTATTAAAAGATAACAATTAATTATAATTTTTTTTAACGTTAGGCTTAAGTTTAGAATGAAAAATAATTAAAAAATAATTAGTAAAGTGGGTAAATTGTGAACATACACCGATAAAAAAATAGTTGAAATAAAAAAATAAAAAGAGAAGATAGGTTTTATGGAGTAAACCTCAAATTCGAAAAATCCAAATATCACTCCACTTGCATTTGGTGGTCAACAATAATTCAGGCCCAATTTCAAAAAAGAAAAAACGGAAGCTACCTTTAATATATATATATATATATATATATATATATATATATATATATATATATATATATATATATATATATATATATATATAAAAGAAGAAGAAGAAGGCAGAAGATGTGTCCAGACGCCTCCAATCAAAATTAGTCAAAACTCATTGAGTAATTAAAAAGCCCTATAAATAGATGTAAGTGCCCTATAGATAGATTGGTGTGTGAAAAGGAATTTTCTTTATCAAATCTAATTTAGCAAATTTCATAATTAAAATACATCTCATATTTGTCGTCATTGTAAAGGTAAAACCGGTACCAACTTTTCTAGACAATATACCAAGTAATAAGAAATATGTTTTCTTGTTTCCATCATGACTCTGAAAAAGACGAGTGATTCCATTGAAATTATAAAACCGATCATCTTCTTTCACAAACATCATAATAAAAATCAAGTTGTTGTGCAATATTCATTCTTTTCGCCTCCGTAAAATCATGATTCAACGCGTCAAATTAATAAATTGAGTAACACAAGTTCAAAGCCGCCATATTTTTAAATAATTTGGTGTTTATCTTGCAATGATCACAAAACTCTTGCACCATATTCTCGAGTTTTTTTAGGAAAGAAAGGAAGGGTAACTTTCTTTCCTTCCTTCTCCTTCCCCTCTTTTTCCCTCTCAATCATCCAAAAAATGAGAAAAAATAAAACTTAAAAAATAAGTCTTGTTTTTCCCTCTGAGTTCCTTCTCTTTCCTTTCTTAAATAAAATTCGAGAAAACCCTTTTTTCCTTTCATTTCTTTCTCATCCTTAAAAAACTCAAGAACACTCATTTCTTTTCATTTCCTTCTCATACCCTCCTTAAAAAAATAAAAATAAAAACTTTGAGAACACCCATATCATCTCGTTTGCTCCCATTTTTTTCTTTAAAAAAGCTCGAGAACATGGTGTTGAAGTTGCATATCAATAACTATGGCAACCGTATCAACTTTATAATGATGTTGATTGTTGATGTTTGTATTTGTCTTCACGTAACATCCCGATGATAAGGTACTTCTAATTATGACCCTATAATTGAATTATATTGCATTTCAGTCCCTAAGTATAAGAATGAGTACAATGAAGGCGCTAGTGGCATTTTCGTAATTTGGGAGTTTGGGGAGTACACCATGTGTACGTGTGTACGTTGAGCGTACTAAAGCGCGCCCTAGTACGTAGGGTGTACGTATGTACGCAGGGCGTACGTGCTAGGCATGCAAACCCTAATTTTTAGGGTTTGGCTCATATTTAAACCCCATTATAGCCTCATTTTCCCTTACTTCATCAGCCTCCATCCTCTTGAAACGTTTTTACAACCCTAATCCATCTTGTGAAGCATTTTTAAGCTTGAGTGTGTGTGTTTTGTGCTTTTGAAGAAAAAGGAGGGAATGATAGACCACCTTGGAGGAGTGAAGCTCTTTAGATCCAGGATCACACCACCTTTTGGCACCATTTTGAGGTATAAAGTTCTGAACTTGGTGAAGTTTCATTTAGATCTTGTGTTGGAATGATTTTTGGTCCTTTTTATCCTAAATGTGGAGATTCATGAACATAGCATGTTCTTGACCCATTAAGCTGTCCTTTCAGGCCTTTGGAAGGGTATTGAGTTATAAAAATGGGTTCCAAATGGCTGGTTTTGCTCCATGCATCATTTAGAAGGTCTTAATGGATTAAGAAGTTGAGTTAAGCACTTAATGGTCATGCAAAGTCATAAAGTTGGAAACTTTGTGACTCTTGAGGGTATTTTAGCCATGGATCTGAAAAATGGACGTGAGAGCTTAAGCCATTAAGCTCTTAATGAAGGATTTGGGCATCAGAGAGTACGCCCCGCGTACTTGGAGTACGCATCGCATACGAGGTCAGCCACCCCGATGACGGTCAACGTTCGAGTACGCCCATCGTACATTTGGAGTATGTCCCACGTACTCACTCTATGGTGACTCGACTGGATTGACTCAGTTGATTTGACTAGTTTGACTTTGACTTTGACCAAGTTTGACCTAAGTATATTTTGGGATTTTGATTGGTCAGTTAGTTGGATAGGTGACGGTTAGAGTTGAGATTCGGAGTCGAGACCTCATCGGCTTTTATCCAGTCTGTAAGGTGAGTTTTCCTCATTGTATTTACGGGTCGAAGGCACCAAAGCCGACCTATTGATTAGATATCATGTTATGTGATAGTATATTATCATGTTGTAGTGATCTGTTAGATCGGTATCTTGGTGTATTGTAACACTTGAATTTGGTAAGTTTCATTTTTAATCTCTAATCTAAAAAGTTTGTAAAATTGGTCCTTAACCTAGTACGTGGGGCGTACTGGGTGGTACGCTTAGCGTACTAGCCTGATTATGATCGCGGAGCTCATCCACGTACGTTGGGCGTACGTGGAGTACGTTGGGCGTACGTGGGCGTACCAGCCTGAGTATGTTCTTGAGAGTTTTGAGTCATAAAGTGTGTTTGTTGGTGCTTTGTGAAGGAGAAGAAGAAGTGGACCACTTGGAGTTGTGTTTGGAGCTTGAGGATCCGAGATTAGATCATCATTTTCTAGTCTTTTGAGGTAAAAAGCTTCTATCTTGCTAATCTATGACGCTAGATCTAGTTATGTGCTATTTTGTGCTTTTTGAGTCCTTGAAGTGATTGTTGAGCCTTTTGATTCACTCCATAAGTGATTGATGGCAGATCTAGGGTTCTTTTGGTCCCTTTGTCCATAAAATTACAAGCTTTGAGGTGTTCATGGATTCATACATGTGTTAAGACCCTTTGTTAAGTTCTTTTGAGCTATAGAACCCCATTACGCCATGCATGCACGTAAAGTTGCCAACTTTACGCGATAAGCCACCTTAAGGAAGCCAAGTCTGAGAGTTAGGTTGAAGTCTTAACTGAATAAGAGCTTCATGATGAAAGTTGGCCAAATGGGGAGTGCGCAGGGCGTATAAGCTGGTACACTGCGCGTACAAGCCCCAGAGCGTGTACGCTAAGCGTACGAGCTGAGTACGCCCCGCGTACTCAGCACTGGGCTTCGGAGTTTTGTGCTTTTTGATATTGGGCCCATGTTAGACCTTTAGGAGTCTAGGGCTTTTTTGGGCCATCAGAATTCTATTTTTGGGCTGATGTTATTTTATTGAACTCTTTTGGTTGAAGGCCCATGAAGGGATTTCGGCCCAATGTGGAAAATTGGGCCATATTTGGGCCTTGGGTGATCATTTTGGAATTTGGGCCTTTTGGATCGTTTGCTTGGGCCTTGGCCTTGGGCCAAGTTAGGTAAAGGGTAAAAGGTTTTTTACCCTAGTTTGGACTCTGAGTGTGAGTCGGGATCCAATTATTAATTGTATGAAATTTTATGTTGATAGCGTGGGGATTTTAGCGGACCAGCAACCAGAGAATTATGTGTGTGATTCATCAGTCAGAGGTGAGTTTCCTCACTGGGTTTAACAGGTCGAAGGCACCAATGCCAGCCTATGATTATTATGTTAGGATGATAGATGTTTGTGTGACTCTTGCATGTGTTATGTGCTTGTATGTATACCGAGCGGGGCTTGATGGCTGGTGAGGCCCGATGACAGTATTGTATGCTATTGACTTTGTGATTATCGTACGCGTTAGCATGCTTATACGTTTATATGTTTATATGTATACCGGACAGGACTCGATGTCAGGCGGGGCCTAATGAGTAATGAACGACAGATCTGTAACCCGAGCGGGTCTCGATGTCGGGCAAGGCCCGATGTGGGGCGGGGGCCTAGCATGTGTTTATTATGTATGGTATGTGGTAGTTTGGGGAACTCACTAAGCTTTGAGCTTACGGTTTTCAGTTTATGTTTCAGGTACTTCTGGTTCGAAAGGGAAGAGTCTGGGATAACTGCAGAGCACACACCACTCTATTCCGCATTTTGAGATTTGCTCTGATATTTTGTGTTGTAGTGATACACTTTGGTCTTTCTAGTTTTATGACAATGTTTTGGGTTACCGTTTTATGAATTTTTAAAAATGAAATTTTTGCGTCATATTTTGGGACGTTACAAGTTGGTATTAGAGCCTTGGTTTGAGGGATTCAGACATACTCTCGAGTGTGTCTGAACTCAAACTGAGGATTTGGTAAAAAATTTAAAAAAGAAATATCTTTAAAGAAAAGGGTTTTCTAATACGAGAAAGGGTGTGGTGCATACAATCGACCGAGCTCAAGTAAGTTTTCCCAAAATACCCATACATGTTATCTGATATGATTTAAATTGTGAATATGTGAATCACATGCTACTTAGGGCTAAGGATTTGCTCAGTATTTTCATGATAGAATGCTAGGAGATATGCCTTTGTATGTCTATTGTATGAGCTTGTAGACTTGCATGCTAGTACTGACCAGTCGGTGATAGGATGACCTGATTAGGTTATGTTTGGTTCTGATTACTCGATGCTCGAATGTTGCTTCCTTTGTGATTTTTAGGAGTTCTCACTAGTTTCAACTAACTAGTAAGTGAATATGTTAAGTTACATATTACTGAGACTAGATAATTTTAGAAGGTTAGGTTTTAACTCTATTGCGCAACTCTTGTTTGAGGCCAATTGTTGTAGTGTGAGACCTCTCATTCGAAGAATTATCTGGTTTTAGTGATATGTAATTGTATTCATGAGCTAGTTAGAGGAAGTTAGCGGGAGTTCCTTCTGCAACTGATGTATCTAATCTACGCCCAACGTAGAGTTAAGCTCATCTTACATAAGTCTACGCCTAGTGTAGAGCTACGCCCAACGTAGAGCCCCTGATCCCAAAAACTTCTATTAAGCTCTTAATACAGCAAGTCAAACTCTCAAACTCTTAGATTTGATCTAAATGAATGTCTTAATGGATAAAGTCTCTGACTTTATCCCTTTGCACGGCCAAGATGAACACACAACCAAATTCTAAGTTCATATTGCCACCTTTTGCTCAAGAACTCATGTATGGATGGATAAGAGTGCCTAAGCTCTCATTTTTATGACTCTATAACCTTAAAAACATTAGAAGGAGGCATTCAAATGGTTTGGAGTAATCCATACTCACAAGGACCAAGATTATGGGGACAAAAGCATGAAGCTCATAACCATATTAGATATAACATGTACAAGCATCAAGATGAAAGCTTTATACCTTCCAGAGATGGATGTTGGCTTGCAAGCTCCAGATCTACACACCTTGAAGCTTCTCACTTGATTCTACAAACACTTTCTTCCTTCAAAGAGCACACAAAACTCTCCAAAAGCTCCAAAACTCACAATCGATGGCTAAGGTTTCAAAAGAACAATATTAGGTGATGGAGGCTGGTCATGGGAAGGATTCCAAGAAGTTAAACCCCTTAAATACGGATCAAAACCTTAAGGTTAGGGTTTTGGTCTGCAGCGGCTACGCCCCACGTAGCATAACTACGCCCTACGTAGGTCATTAAACTCGGGTCCAGAATTCAGCGCCTACGCCCATCGTAGCTTTCCTATGCCCAACATAGGACAAAATCCCCAACTTCCAATTCAACTTTAAATAACTATAACTTCTTCGTTTCAACTCGGTTTTCGGCGTTCTTTATATGCATAGAAAGATATTAACGAGACCCACAATTCTATCTAGTTACTTTTGCCTTAACACATGTCGAACTAAAACCATAATCCATGCAAGAAGCCCGACACATAACTTTTCCCATTTTACTTTGTGATTTCAGTACACAAATCAAGGGCTTAGATCTCGTAACCAATATTATCAACCTTCAATAAGGTCTAAACTTTACTTCCTCAAAGCCTAAAACCTTTACATGATCGAATTACACTCCACAAACCCTGAATTAAGAAATATCCCAAAACAGGGTGTTACAAAATAAATCAGTTTTCTTGATATTCAATTCAATACTCAATCCTCTACTACCTCCTGAGAATGTCTAGCACTCTGGTGACCTCCTTTGAATCCAATACATATTTAAAATGCTAATTTTATGGAACAAAGAGAAATGAAATCACATAATAACCTCGACATCTATATAAAAGTTACAAACTAATTATCTTAATTTCACAAATTACATAAAATGACACATTGATATTAGCCATAGATTTGAAAATTTAAACGGATGTGATATGTTATTGCGATTTCAACCTTTTTTATGTTCTCAAATCAACTTACTCTCTCTCTCTCTCTCTATATATATATATATATATATATATATATATATATATATATATATATATATATATAGTTTTGAGAATTCGACCTTGTTGCTTGTGGATACACGAAATCATATTCAAGTTAATTTAAAAAAAACAATATCTTGATTTTAAGCAAAATCATAATTTAAAACACAAAATATGTTGTTACTATTTTATGTTTTTTAGAGACATCTCTGTAGAGAAAAAAACATAAGCAAAAGCGAATCATACATGCATATATACACTTAGATAGTTAAATCCAGTTGAATGGCACAAAAACTCATGCAAATTGGGAACATACACGGGCATGAGTTTTGGCGGGAAAATAACTAACTTATAAATTTGTTACATGCATATCCTCATCTAGGGGTTGCCCCTAGATCCATGTGTTCTAGCGATCAAATTAATTTATGCGAACATGCATTTCACACCTTCCAAGCTCGTAATATAGTTAAAACTAACATCAATTTGTATACACTTAGACAGTTAAATCCAGTTGGATGGCACAAAAACTCATGCAAATTGGAAACATACACGACCATGAGTTTTGGCGTGAAAATAACTATCTGATAAATTTGTTACATGCATATCCTCATCCATGGGTTGCCCCTAGATCCATGTGTTCTAGGGATCAAATTAGTCTATGCAAAAATGCATTTCACATCTTCCAAGCTCGTAATATAGTTAAAACTAACATTAGTTTGTATAAATCCTTATTATACTAAAAAGTTTAATGATACTAAAATAACCAACATATCATTATCTACTAAAGTTACTTGTGATCATTCATATCCATCTCATGAAATCTCCATCAAACCCTAATTATTATTTTTTCAATGTGATTATCTTATTATTATAATTAATATTCAATGTTATAAGAATCGGTTTCTAATGTTTGATTCACTTATCTCTTTTTTCTTATGATTATCTTATTATTTAGTTACATAATCAGTTTGATAAGCAACAAAATCGATTATCAAGAGATATAATAAAATCAATTATACAACATTCTTTTACTTATTACTCTTATTTTAATTTCTTAAATAATCAAAATTTTCTAAGCACTTGGACACTACCAAAATGACTTAAAAAAACACATCAATATCCTACAACTTTTATTATAGTTTAGAACTTGATTCTAATTATTCAACATAACATATTAATTTGCAAAATGCACATGCGAAACACCCCATTCTTTGGGTGTGCGTTTCAAAAGCGACAACTTGCATGTTATGATTTAAATTGGAAATAAATAAATTTCATATATTTGTTTAACCTATTGTCTCTTATATTTAGGGATCAAACAATTATTCCATACCTGCAACAAAACTAATTATGAAACATGCAATTATGTATATAAACATTATCCATATGCAACATGTTTTATCAATTACATGCTTCTGAGTTCTGATTATTCACTATTCAGTACCGAATAATCACCTGCAAAACCTCAAGGTCTAAACATCATCTTATAGATGTTCTTGCTTTCTAAATATAACATCTTTTATATATACGTAAATATTTTAATTTATCGAAAACTTAAATTAAATCCCTTACGAATGATGATTTAAACTCATTATAGATGCAAGAAACGAGCAAGCTGTGATGGGTTAACAATGCCCGGTATGTGGACCCCATCTTTTAGCAGCTGGGACACGTCGGCGTACCTTTGATTCTTGACCAGCTGCGGCTCGTGAATACGTTTCTTCTCGCCTGGCTTTGGCTTCAGCTTCGGCTTCAGCTCAACAGCCTTTCCCCTTTCCCCATTAAGAGAACCAGAACTCGGCTGTATCATTGTCTTAGAACCGGCTGAACTGGTCGCCGGAGAAGCTGGTGGAGCCGGAGTATATAATTGGCCGAATAATGTGCCTTTGTGGAGGTACTCATGAGCCAAGTATCCAGCTAGGAGTATGTTATTATTGGCCGGCGCCTGAGCCGGAGAAGATACAGAGGGTTTGGATGATGGCTTAATTGGGGCCGTGGATGGAGGAGCAACAGTCTTCGGCTTGGCTAGCTTTGGTGGTGGTGGTCTTATCGGCCTTGACGGCTTCAGAAAGTCAAACGTTTCATCTCTCACTTTTCGCTTATGTGGCGCCATTGGCGGCAATTGTCTACGTGAGTGGTCCATTGTACCTTGCATGAGGATCCACCAGGTCAGCACATAAAAAGTCCAAATTTTCCAGAAATTCCACTCAACAAGAATCCAAATCTTCCAGCAATATCCCCAAGTGAGGACCGAGGAGACAGGGGTAGCATAGTAATTACAACCATAAATTTTCAAAAAAATAATATAAATATATAAATATAAATATAAAACAAAAAAGAACTGTTATCGTTTAAGAGAGAGAAAGAGAGTAGGCAAGAGAGAAAAAAAAGAGGCATGGGAGCGAGAATGGATGGTGTGTGGTTTATATAGGGAGAGATTTAGCAAATTGCCCCTCGAATCTATAAGAATTACAGTCAAAAGCGGAGGATATTTAAAAAGACTAAAAAGGCCAAACTTTTTAAACGTATGTTGGTGTTATTTTCACTACACACTTGGATAGTTTAGTTAATAACACTTCCAGCCCCTACACGTGTATCCAACTAGATTTACTAATAATATTAAAAAATATATTGTTTACCAAATGTGTTATAAAAGTTTTGACAATATCATCATTTGCACCGTTATCTTTCTATTAATTTTAGGGATATTGACACCAAAGCACAATAACTTTTGAGTTTGGTTTTGTTTGGTCATTGAAGTTCTTTCTTTCTTTGTTTTTTGTGACCGATAGATTTCTAAATTTTCAAATTACCTATTAAAATTGGGAAAAACAATTTTGGCTTCGGTTTTCCGGTTAGGGTTGTTCATTTAGCTTTTTTTATATGGTTTTTTTATTAAAAAATTGACAAAATTGTAAAAATGGTCATTGTTGTTTGTCAATTTCTGTGGATAAGGTCCAAAAAAACGTTTATTAGCAAAAAAAGGTCTCTGTTGGTTTTGATGTGGTCTTGGTCCCTACCTTGTAAAGTTTAACAACATTGTTGTTAACTTTTGGCAAATGACGGATTTACCCTTGGAACTATTTCTGTAATTTTATCTTTTTACCAAACTACAAGGACCAATTATGCAATTTTTCTTTTTTATTTTATTGAATTATTAAATAACTGAATTACTTTTTTCTTATTGTATTATTTTTTTTACTGGATTATTATATATTAATAAATATTATTTTTAATATTATATATATATATATATATTAATAAGTATTACTTTTATTATTATTATTATTATTTTTAATTTCTTCTTTATTACATTAATTCTTTTTTGTTGGATTATTAGATATTAATAAATATTATTTTTAACATATAATATTCATCTATTAATAAGTGTTAGTTTATTGGATTATTAAATTCATTTAATTAATTTTTTTATTTCGTTAATTCTTGGATTATTATATATTAATAAATATTATTTTTAAGATATTATATTTATATATTAATAAATTATACTTTTTTATTATTAATTTTTTTAATTGATTTTTTTTAATTTCTTCTTTATTGCATTAATTCTTTTTATTGGATTATTATTTATTAACAAATATTATTTTTAGCATATAATATCTACCTATTAGTAAGTGTTACTTTATTGGATTATTAATTTCATTTAATTATTATTTTTTAATTTTTTATTGCATTAGTTCTTTTTATTGGATTATTAGTTTACATTTATTATTTTTATTTATAATAAAAAATATTTATTTAATTGTTTTTATTTTATTTTAATTTCTTTCTTTATTGTTTTAAATAAAAATACCAAACACTCCGGGTCAGCTCCTCCATTCGTTGCATTTTACCACCTTGCGTCGTCGTATCATCTCGTTGGAAATCATCGATCATCGACTACAGTCGGCCATTCTCGATGAAAACTACACCAGTTGACTACCCACACAATGTGAAATAAAACCCAAAAAACATACTTCCTCCAGCCGACCATTCATTACAGATATCATCATCGATGACGACAATGTTAGATCGAGGGTTTTCAAACCATCATAGCCACTAAAGGTGGTGAAAAAGTTGTAGAACTCGTTATTCGGTACTCGTTCGGCCGACCACCGAGTAGCGAATACTCAGATTTGGTAATTCATGTATAAAATATTTTTTGGGAAATTATATAAGTCAAAATCATAAGTTAAAACCATAATTTTATTGAAATATATAACAAATTTAGATATATGTGAATACACAAAAACTAAAATACACACGATTATCTCACTTCGTGAATAATTACTGAACTTATATATATATATATATATATATATATATATATATATATATATATATATATATCTTACTATATTATTATACAAACCTTACTATTTCTTAAAATAGATTTAAGACGTCCAAGTGTTTAAGCTAATAATACAACAAACCATCAACAATTTACAAAATACAATGCATAAAGTACAAGTGTAAAATTAATATTGAAACATTCAAACCTACATGCTTATCTTACCGAATATAGAGGATTTAAATTGGTATTGGTATTCCTAGCTTTAAGCCAAATGAATAGGTAAACACCATCTGCACTTATATATTTATATAATGTCTCCTCTCTCATTATTCGATTAGAAACCAATCAGCACCATCAATCAGATCATTCCCCTTTTTATTGTTTACCGATAAACACACGTATCTACGAAGGTATCAAGTGAAACTCTAATTTGGTGCATGGAAAAGAACAACAACCCGAATCGATTGAAGCCTGTTAAGGAAGTAAAACCAAGATGTTAATTTTTTTAACGATTTTTCTTTTGATTTTCATTGTCCATCGATTTTTCTTTTTATTGTGATTCATTCATAATCTCTATAGAGACCACCATTTACATCCAATTTATTTTTCTTTGGTGTGGTTTGCTATCTCCCCAGTCATTCTTTTGTCTTCGTCATCTTCTTCTTTTGATGATTTGGTTCAATTTTTTTGCAGAAAGTTTTGGAGCTGGTGGTGTGTGGCGATGGTTGTTGAACCAACGATAACGCTCCCCTGTCCGGTAGTAGCATCTAAGAACCCTAAATCGATTTATGTTTTCTAGAATAAGGTTTTGAGTTCTTGCACTTTTCGATTTTCTATATTGGCTTAGGATTTCATTTGGTTCTTCACTCCCAAACTCGATGTGATCACAGGAAGCAACATACTTGAAACCTCTACATCTGTTACAGCCGTCACCAAAACCTACAACCCTGAATCTCGCACAGAGAAGAACACATCGTCAAAACCACCACCTCCACCCACCGACAAGAAAACGCTAAAACAATGTTTCCACAACCATATGTATTAATCATCGGCATCAGAAACTCTAGCCCTTACGGCGACCACCACCAATTTCTAAGAACCCTAGATGTTCATCACAACTGCTTGGTGCAGTCACGATTGAACTCATAGCTACCGATTAATTTGGATAGAAATAAAGAAGGGAATCAAGGAATCAAAATCAATCTTATCTTCGCTGCACAGCCCCCTCACCACCCAGGTTATTTACACACTTTCCCTGAAGGCATGGGAGAGGAAAAAGCATGGGTAAAAGTCTAGACAACAATCATATATCAATAAAATGCAATGAAAAAGCGCTTGCTGTGATTTTTACATAAAATTTCTTAAATAATCGGTCGATTTTGTTAGGGTTCTTCAAAATTTCATTTATCGATTTTGTTAGGGTTTTGCAGTAATGCATCTTGAATACATGGAGTTAAAATTCAGAAAGCTATAACCCATGAAGATGTTGTCCTGCAGGCCGCTGGCAATGAAAGTGCGTATTTGGCGGTGAATCTTGTGCAAATATTTATGTGTTTCTCGGTTTTAATGCAAGGTATGATTTTAAAATTTTTATCCATCTTTTTATTTCATTTTGTTTATGATCTTACCTTCTCTGATCCTCACCCATAGTACCCAAGATCTTTGTAATTATTTGGTGGAGAAATCAGGGGAATCGATCCAACTAGATTCAATATACCTTTCGAATTCACTAGGTTTGTCTTTTTTTTCTCTTAATAGTCATGCTTCTGCTTTTTAACTTTTATATCTATTTTTGTAATGGTTCACTTTTTATTTGGCTTTAACTTATTCTGATAGAATGTTATGATAGAATGTTATATGTTTCATTCATGAAGTCTACAGTTTGCCTTCTGTAATGGCAGGTTACCGCCTACTTACAGGATTGAACACAAAATTGTTACAAAGAATCATGAAAATATGAAATTGATGCCATCCGTGGATCCAACCTGGTGTGATTGGAGTTGCTATGTCACGATTAAAATGTATAATTGTTTAAAGTACATTTTTCAGGTTGCATTAGAGGCCTTAGAGGCCAAGGGATTTCAGTTGCTTTTGGCCAAATAAGAAGTAG
This sequence comes from Lactuca virosa, assembly GCF_052849685.1. NCBI lineage: Eukaryota > Viridiplantae > Streptophyta > Magnoliopsida > Asterales > Asteraceae > Lactuca > Lactuca virosa. The sequence goes on from NC_136434.1 coordinate 17,237,712, forward strand.
ATTTGGCTTAGATGTTGGTCGACTTGACTTATAGAATGCAAGTAATCCTGAAAATAGTATTTCTTCTTTCACTTGATCGTTCTTTTTGCTTGATGTAGAAGGCGAATGTGATAATGATAACAATGTGGACCAAATGATACATGTATATAGTTTCTAAAGTGTAACCAACTGTCCATTAAACTTAAGAATGGTCAAGTTGGCAGATCCCATTCTTGCTTCTGTCATCCAAGTCTCCCTGGATGATAATTGTATTATCCAAATAGATCTACATCACTAATTTCTCCCTGATTTCAAAATTTACAGGGAAATCTACAAGAATGTGTATAAAGGTGCAGTGTTATTAATCTATTGCTACTTGGCAACACTTATTTTGTGATATCACTTTAATGTCCACTTTCATAGTTGTTGTTAGTTAGTTTATAGAAGCAATTATATTACTTTATTTATGATTATTTTATCAGCTTACAGTTGCAAAATCTTTGTAATTTTATGATTATTTTACAAAGGGATAATGAAAAAAATAACAACATACTTTCCTTTCTTCCTGATACACAAGATGATCAATTGAAGCATGCCTTTGGTTAGTGCATGGATTAACCGTATTCTTCCTTTGTCATTTCTATACTTTAATGTTTAATATAGCATTGTACTCTCATTTTTAGTAACATGTTATATTAGAAAATGCTATACTTTGTTTGTAACAAAAATTATATGTTGGTTTTTGTAATTATTTTAATAATTAGGGATTGGTTTTGGAAAAGTATGATTTTCGTGTACATGTGTCCAAATAATAGCAACACACTTAACTTTACAAAGATTCATATGTGTGCAGACATAGACCCACAACCGAAAAGTACATTGTTATTTCTTGCATTTATCCAAATCAGGTTCTAAATGCAAGAAATAGTAACATACTTTTTTAGTTTTAATTCCCTTTGTTAAATTTTTGATGAAAGTACGACGCTAAATTATGCAAACAAATAAAAGTACTTTGCTATTTCTTGCATTCAACTCAAGATTGTGTCAAAATTCAAGAAATACCAACGTATTTTTATTTGTATGTGTAATAGAATATAACATCTTATTCTTTTTCTTCTCATTTAAGTATTATGCATTAACAAAACAATGGTATAATACAAGAATAGCTGGTGTATGTTTGTTTACTCATGTGACTATTAATTTTATTTCTATTAATTTGCAGTCACAGTAGTGTTTTTCATGAATCATGATTTGGTTACTTTGTTTTTATTCTCTCTGTAGACTAAGTTGCTATTTTATTATTATTATTATTATTATTATTATTATTATTATTATTATTATTATTATTATTAAGGTGTTATTAATTGATATTAAATTCCTATAGCATGTTGTTTTTTTCTACAATAAGAAAAAAAAAAGTTGCTATGTTTTTTGCAAAATATGTTTCATATTGCACGATTAAGCCAAAAAAAAACTAATGTTTAGGAGTTATTTTTTTTTAATCCAACTTCGATGTTCTTTTTGGATAACATGTTTTGGAACTATGACCATATAAAAAAGATACTTTTTATACTATTTTGTCGAAGTGGAATAACTTTTAGTGGCATGAGTATCCATATAAAAAATATACTTTTTATACTATTTTGTCGAAGTGGAATAACTTTTAGTGGCATGAGTAGTTTGGTAAGACATTATTTTGTACATTTTAGTTTGGTTAATTGGTCGAAAAGCATGTAGTGTACTTATAAGCAAAACTAAACATTCCAAACTTAACCTGAATTCTTTAATTTCATAAATTAGTGTAACTTACGGAACATTATTTTTTAATAGTATTCTCATAAGTTTTGTCATATAAATATTTGTAATTTAACGCAATGTTTTAACTTACAACGAAAGTCCAACAAAAGCAAAATCCAAAACCTAAACAAACAACAACATAGTTTTATTTTTAACATAAAAACCACCATATTTTGTTTTTATTTTTAACATAAAAATCACCATATTTTGTTATCGCAAAGTAGGAATATGTTTTTATTTTTAAACCAAAGAGTAACATAGTTTAAATTTTAACAGAAAATAAGGTTTATATATATATAAAATAAACCTAAAACATTATAGTATTTTATTTTTATCACAGAATAGCAAATTATTTTTTATTTTAACCTAAACCAACAAATATTTTTATTTTAAACCCCAAAACAGGATTTGCTTTTAATTTTAATCCAACTAAAAAATGTATTTTTAATCCAATACAACATACTTTTATATTTAACCGAAAACAACAATATATTTATATTTAGGGATAATCCATAGAAGCCCTTAAGTAGAATATGTTTTATGATGTTTATCAATAAAACTCAAAAACAAACAATTCCGAATATAGGTAAATATCTATCCGAATCGGTATTCTCGAATGGACAACTTTACGTTGCATTATCTAATGGGACGTCACGTGATAATACAAAAGTATTATTAGTGAATCCTGAAAAAAGTTTAAGGATGACATAGTCTATACCTCAAATGTGGTGTATAAAGAAGTGTTGCACGATTAATATTGTACAGTCAACTATTAGTAATTACATGTATAGTCAACTATTAGTAATTATAACTCCAAAGGGGAGTAACTCAGGTTGGAATCTTGGCATGACGTCAAGTGAAAGGTGACACCGGCCTCCCAAAAGGGCCCTTTAAATAGCCGGCCTTCCAAAAGCATGACTCTTACTAATAACTATTTATATGTGGTAAACTATTTGCGCAAAACAACTAATCGCCCCTAAAAACTAATTTTTGAAAAAACTATTTGCACCCGTCGCTTGGCGCGGGTAAACGACTACTCTATATATATATATATATATATATATATATATATATATATATATATATATATATAGTAACAGGGTTGGAGACGGCCCGATAGTGGTTTGTTGTGACCGAGTGATGGTGGTGGTGTTGTCCAAAATATGTTATCTTTCAAATATTTAAAATAAATTAGAGAATGTGGGGTGGGTGAGATTTTTTGGTATTTTTATTTGAAACAATAAACAAAGAAATTAAAAAAAATAAAAACAATTAAAAAATATTATTTATTATAAATAAAAATAAAAAATTTCAATTAATAATCCAATAAAAAGAATGAATGCAATAAAAAAATTAAAAAAAATAATTAAAAAAAATTAATAATCTAATAAAGTAACACTTACTAATATATAAATATTATATGCTAAAAATAATATTTGTTAATATATAATAATCCAATAAAAAGAATTAATGCAATAAAGAAGAAATAAAAAAAATCAATTAAAAAAATTAATAATAAAAAAGTAATATTTATTAATATATAAATATAATATATTAAAAATAATATTTATTAATATATAAAAATCCAATCAAAAGAATTAACGAAATAAAAAAATTAAAAATAATTAATTAAATGAATTTAATAATCCAATAAAGTAGATGAATATTATATGTTAAAAATAATATTTATTAATATAGACAAAATTGCAAAAATGGTCCCTGTGGTATGTATTTTTTTGGGGTTTTAGTCCAAACCCCGACTTTTTTGGCTTCGTGGTCCTTTTGAGCTAGTTTTATTGTGTTTTTAGTACCTCTGAATAATGAAATGACTGTAATACCCTTGGAGTATTTATTTTTCATTTTTCTTTCATTTCTTCTTAAATCAAATGCTAATTTATTTATTTTAATAATTAAAAAAATAAGAAGGGACTCTCTCTCTCTTTCTCCCTCCCCCCCTCCCTCTCTCTCTCTCTCTCTCTCTCGTTATGTCTGCACCTACACCTAAAAAACCCATCTAAGAAATTGGATCTTCATTTCTTCAATTAAATCATCTGTTTACAACAGTACAAAAAGAGTTCCCAAAGAGCTTCTTGAATTCCTCATTTATTGTCTCTATAGCTGAACAAAAAGATTTTTCTCGGTGTTTCAATTCTTCAAGTTGTTCGTTCATCTGTATAAATTTGGTTGTAAATGCTTCATCTGTTCTTGAAGGTCAATAAGGTCCATTTCTAACATTCTTACAAATTAAACATGGTCCTCTGTTTTTGGAATTAATCGTTGTTACACCCTCCAGTAACCTCCTAGAAGTGCAACTTTCCTTCAGAAATTATTTGTAGAATGATAAGCTTTCGTTATCCTTTCGTTTACAGGAAGCAAGTCCCCATGATTCCATTTTCGGAATTAGAACAGCTGCAAGTCTCCAGGATTTTCTCTTCTTATTATTGATTTGGGGGTTTGGGAATTTATGAATTTGGTATTCCTGGAATGATTTGTTGAAGGCGAAGAGAAGGATGGAATTGGTGATTACCTTTCCGATATAGCATTCCTAGCTGTGTGTAGATCCAAATTTCTCTTTAAAACTGGGATTTTGCTAGAGAGATTGTTGTTGGCGAGGTCTAATTTTTTAAGATCAGGAAGAGCGGTTAGCTCTTCGGGAATTGTTCCAGTGAGACTGTTGTTAGCAAGGACATGTCTTTGGGTGGCGGTAGTTAAGCTATGGCGGAGGTTGAAATGATATTGGCAAAATCGAGAAGATCATAGCTTTGATGAATGGCGACAATCCATCTTTGGTGGGTGTCTGACTATGGTGGACGACGACGATCCATAAGTGAAGTTTGCAGATTAAGGTTTGTTTTGGAGAGCTTATCAGACATGAATTTGGAGATTGGGGAAGTTTGAAAGAGTTAAGATTGAGGATGAATGAGTTCATCTGAAGCCTCCAAATGATCCTAATGGATCTGTGTGTTTGTGTGTGAAAAGAGAGAGAGAGAGAGAGAATGGGGTGTGGGCCCCATTTTATTATCAATAAAACATTAAATTAAATAGAAAAATATAAAAATTATATAAAGAGGGCAATTTAGTCATTTCAATTTTCGGAGGGACCATTTTCACATAAAAACTAGTCCAAAAGGACCACTAATCCAAAAAAGTCGGGGTTTGGACTAAAACCCCAAAAAAATGCATACCACAAGGGTCATTTTTGCAATTTTGTCATTAATATATAATAATCCAACAAAAAAGAATTAATGCAATATAGAAGAAATTAAAAAAAATTAATAATAAAAAAGTAATATTTATTAATATATAAATATAATATATTAAAAAAATATTTATTAATATATAATAATCCAATAAAAAATAATACAACAAGAAAAAAATTACAAAGAAAAAAATAATTCAATTATTTAATAATTCAATAAAATGAAAAAGAAAAATTGCATAATTGGTCCTTGTAGTTTGGTAAAAATATAAAATTATAGAAATAGTCCCATGGGTAAATCCGTCATTTGCCAAAAATTAACAGTCATGCTGTTAAACTTAACGAGGTAGGGACCAAAACCACAACAAAACCAACAATTAAGGACATTTTTTTGTTAATAAACTGTTTTTTGGACCTTACACACAGAAATTGACATAGCATAGGGACCATTTTTGCAATTTTGTGTAAAAACTTCTAGGAAAATGTGTTCTTTTCTTCCCATACCTCAGTGTTTTTTATGTTTCTTCAACCGGGTCGCAATCGCACCCCTATGAAAAACTATTCGCAATAACTCTCGAAGAATAGGGGATTACAGAGGACATCTCAGTTGTGCACTTCCATTTTAGTTTTCACTCTGTCGCCGAATCAAATCCTAGACGTGATTATGAGCATGTTTGATATCTTCCCTCACGAATACTACCTGCATTGTGAGGAAAACGGTAGATCTGTTCACGATCTCGTGATTTATGCCTATGGAGGTTTCGGGTATCTATCGAGTTTCTCCCTTCCGACGTGTATATCAACGGTGATTTCTGTAGCATAAGATCTACCATTGACTTCACGTATCTTGAAATTGAAGCTTTGTTTTGTGAGTCTGTAGTCTGAAATCGAAGCAAAAATATGAAATCGAAGCTTTTTTGTGTTTAATTATCAACTAACACACACCCCACCAACACTATCTCAGTTGACGGCTTTGTAGTATTTTGGTAATCGATTTTAGAGATGTAGAAACCGAGATCCAACCCAACCCCTGATTCAAGAAGAGGATTCCCTTGTTCATCTTCATTTTCATACCTGTGTGAGATGGGTAGCAGCCCTGTTCTTGATTCTTTAGCCATCCATCAATTGAGAAGACGAAGGAGAACACATATAGAATATGACTGTGATTCTTTTTCCAACCATCAATCGAGAAGAAGGAGGTAGTGCCGTAGTGGGTTAGAATTTTTCCTTTCTCTGTAGTTGGTGGAGAACACGTACATATATCTCATACTCAAATAACTCAATCATCTTCTTTTTACTATCATACATTTTCAATTCTTCCCCAATTTCTCTTTTTTTGTCTCATATTCTGCCATAGCCAAAACTTTAACATGTTCTCTTTCGTTCTTGATAGATTCAACCTTGTTAATAATTTTTGTTGTCTTCCTTTTCTCCTTCACGATTGAGAGGGGAAGAAAAGAACACTTTTTCATAATTATTTTTGATAAAAAAACCATGTAAATTAAAATATTGATTGTTAATTTTTATATATATAAAGAAAAAAACAAATCAACAACCGTTAACCGAAAAACTGAAAACTGGAACCAAATTTGCTTTTCCCCTTTTTAATAGCTAAATTGAAAGTTTAAGGATTGATATGACACAAAAAGACTTTAATGACTAAATAAAATCAAACTCAAAATTTCATTGTGTTTTCATAACTTTAGTTTTTAAAAACGATAAAAGTATTATTTAATCTCTAACTTACATTATTCTTTTACATAATGTTTTACACTAAAAAATGCATATATATATATATATATATATATATATATATATATATATATATATATATATATATATATATATATATATATATATATATATATATATATATATATATATATAGCCGTTTACCCGCGCTAAGCGGCGGGTGTGAATCTTTCATAAAATAGTTTCTAGTGGCAAATAGTTTTTTGCACAAATAGTTTACTACATCTAAAAAATTATCAATAAGAGTAATGTTAGAAAATATGAAATCGATAAGAATAAAAAATAAAGAGTTAAGACTGTTTAAAAATGTGTACGAACATATGATTGATTGGACATTATTAATCATGCAACACTTCTTGACACACCACATTTGATGTATAGACGTTACTGCTGTTGAATTATTCATCAGACTTCACTAATACTTTTGTATTGGGGTGTTATATCCATCTGGATAACTCCAAATAAAGTTGACGATCCAAGAAAACTGATTGTGAAAGATAAATACCTACATTTGGAAGAGTAGTTTTTTTTTCATTGTCGGTGAATAGTTTCCTTTCAGCCCGAAGCTTCATTTCAGCACAACGTTTTCTTTAGAAAATATGTATTATTAAGAGGAACTCACAATGTTGTTTTCTACAAATCTTACTTTTATTTATGCAAACTCTCGGTGAATAGTTTTTTATTGGCATAATATCATATTTTAAAGAAAACACGTTGCATCTTCAAATGTCATTTATCATTAAAAATTATAATGCGTGTACATACTTGTGTTTTGTGTTTGTTGGGATGTGTATTTCAAAATTATTAATTAACGAAGGAATTAAAAATGATATTTTATTTGTTGAAATTTGTTCTTTTACAAACAAAACAAAATCGTTTTTCATAGATTACATGTCTAATTTTGTTTGCATTTTATTTTTTATAAATGTATTCAACAAAAGTTTTATTATATACTACACAATATTGTCAAAAGTAATTCGATAAACTACTTAGTTCCTTGACAACTTTAGTTGAGAGGTAGTGAAGGGAATTCTTTCTTTTTCTCATTAAGTGTTCAATGATATATATATATATATATATATATATATATATATATATATATATATATATATATATATATTCTAAAACAAACTAAAATGTAATTGCATTGTGATAAAATTAATTTCAAAAATAAGATAAATGAAAAGAAACTAAAGCACAAATAAATACATGAAAAGGACCAAAAGCAGGATCCATATTTTTTGCAAAAAAAAAAAAAAAAAAAAAAAAACTATTTATACTACAACAACATTAACACCTGAGCTAATGAAAATGAAGAGATCAAACATGCATCAATGAATGAAATTACCAATGTTTTTAACAATAGTTTCTAATTCCCTCACTTATTTGTTTGCATCAGTTGATAATTAACAGAGAATTTACTCGTCCAACTCTTCCACACCAACATTTCTGCTCTTCAATTTGTTGGATTAATAGGTTACTTGAGTCCAGATATGTCCAATACCATCAATTGTAACTATTGTAGTCTTACCTATGATTTGAAGAAATAGATATAAAAAGGGTTAAATACATGCCTTGCCAACATGACATTTAGCTTTAGAGCGACCTTTTTGCACTGAAATTACTTGTCATAATCATTAAAGATACTCTCCTCTTATGCATCTTCATCATAAACCCATGAAGCATTATCCACCTATCATAAACCCATGAAACATAATCCAACTATAAAAAAAAAACTTCAAATTTATAGTTTATTGTGTAAAATAATAAACCTCATGAACATAGGCCTAAAAGAACAGACAAATATTATGAAGTTAGTACTAATACATGCCAGAAGCAAATATATTTGAATGTCGCTACAGTATTTTGAGTCAAATACCTCATAAAATTGTAGTTGGTAGCCTTGAACTTCAAATACAATAGTTGATATATGTGGGAAATGGAAACAAAGGTCAAGAGTTCTGGAAATTCCAAACACCAGGGGTAAATTTGTCCAATTTGTGAACAAAATAAAGAAAGTTTTCGAGATAAACTCTATCCCCTTAAAGTAATGCTTGACACCAAGCTCCAAAATGATGATATGAAACTGAAGCAACATGACTCACCAAGGCTTGGAGAATCAATAGAACATTAAAAAGTATATTATGAAAATTAGCAATGCACTTTGAAACCCATTTTAAGATTTATAATTGTAGCAATAGTGCCCGCTAAAATTTTTGAGACTTGAATAAGGGGTAATCTAGAGGAGGAAGCAGCAAGCACAACAAATCACATGTTGGCCTCTATGGTTTCGTATTTAGCTAAATTTGACCTCCAAAATAATATTGAAACCTAATCCCACTGAAATCATCGTTAAAGGTGTTGTTTCCAGGTAGAATAACCAAGAGGGTGGAGGATAGCAACGATCCTATAATGGTGGAGACGCAGTTCAGGATGAGAATTCTCAAAAGCACATAACTTTAATTTTGAAAAGACTTTGCAGATGCTTCCATAATGTTAAATGTCCCTCCTTCCTTGTAAAACCATCAATTAGAGAGCAATAAAAAACCATGATCAGAAAAAAAAATTTTTTGACAGAGAAATGAAAGTATACTTTAAAATAGTGTTCTTTCATAGTAGAATGCCTTGATAATAAAAATATTTGAAATAAACATCATTAATAGATATTATCAAAAAGAGCGTCAATCCAATCCAAAAAATACCAAATTATAGAATTGATCCAACCAAAAAAATGTAGCACATAACCTCACAGTCTGGCCTGGTCAAAGACTTTGGCATCAAAGCATTGTTAATTTCCTTTCCAAAGCTTTTCATTTCTGCACAATAAAACTTAGTTAATAGACTAATCACAATGAAGAAGATGACTGCAGGTACAGGGTTATCTCAACTACAGAGTATCCACAAAAATATTAGTGCAAAAAGATCTTATGGTTTGTCAATTTTATCCAAGGTTATAGTTGTCAAGTCTAAAATGTGGAGATCATTCAAGAGAGTTCTATTTGCATCTTTGCCACCAAATCTGACTAAGTTGCCCCCAGTAAGTGTTACTTTATTACCTCTGTGTGAGACCTGCAAAAGCATCAAGAAATAGACATATGTTTATTTTTGAATACTAATGTTCTTGGGATATTAGATGATCATTTAAACCTACCTTATACACCAAGTGACCATGAAATTGATTTGATTCTCTATCATAATCCAAATGTTTGACCTTCTTTTTCTGTATCTAAAAAAAGCCAAAGAACAGAGAAAATATGATGTATAGAAGAGCAAAACGCACAGCTGATCAAGCTTCAAGTGGTGAATGATGGTGACTGAAACAGATAAACAGAAGGGAGAGAACCCGAAAAACTGAAATCAACATAAGCAAAACGCATAGCTGACCAATCTCCATGTAAGTGGTTCTGTTGATACTACATCGAACATGCTAAATCAATACGTGGCTACAAATATACCCCTTTTACTCTTCTCAACAATAGGTATGAACATAAGCACCACAAGTATTCCCAATACCCTGAAAAATTACAAGAAAATAAATTACAAAATTAAAATGAAAATCAAACTGAATTATCCTTTAAACTAATTAAACAAACTTACATGAAGTATTGAATATGAAATCACCAATCGAGGAGTACAAAAAAACCCAGAAAACGAAAATCAACATTAACAATCTGATCAGTGTTACCAATTCTCTGGTAGTCTGATAGGTTAGAAAAACAGTAAAAATCTCATTTGAGTATCTATTCGTTTATCCATAAAAATCAAATAAATTTATACCAATTTTAGACCTAATTCTACCCGATTCAAAATCAGAGCAGCACAACCAATGCAGAAGAACCAATCCTATACTATGCAACATTCCAAGAAATGTTTTTTTTCTAGTGTGCAAGAGCAAAAACCTCATGTACTTGTATTGCTGCACCAATTAATACTCTAGAATTAATGTTTTTCTGATCAAAATAAATGATTTGTTTGATATAATAAGAGTGTAAACACCAAAGGGTCTATTGAGAAGCAGGGGAGATAATTTAGTTTAAAGCATTTGCTGCAGATTATTGTTTGACATCAGGTATGTTAATACATATGGATCATTTCAAACATATAAACATATAAATGCATCATTTTTAATGACGCTAAATTTCAATCTTCTTTGTCTTTGTGTTACCGGTCTCAATATGTGAGAATTAGGTCAAAAAGAAAAAAGATTGAAAAAACTTACCATGTAAATGTCGATAACGACTGAGGAATGAATGAGATAGATGAATCAGAAATCGATGGCTTGGCATTCTCCTTGTCCCCACCTCTTCGTTGGTGGTGACGATTAAGATTGTGGAGACTGTTAGGGTTTCTCGTCATAATAGAAGGTAGAAGAGGGGCAAGAGAGGGGGTGGCAATGAAAGTGGCTAGATAGGGTTTCAAAAGTTGGATCTTCATTGGATCTTCATTAGACACAGGTGCGATTGGGGTTTTGAGAAGAGAAACAAGGGTAGAGAAAAGTAGAGTTGCAGGGCCTCAATCATCCAGGTTAAGAGGAAGAGCATTTGAGTGACCGAGGATGGTGATACCGGAGGTACACCGAAAACTGAAGCGAGCTAGAAGAGAGGCGATAGAGGGGGTAGGTTTGACGACGTCAGATGTTGTGTCGAGGAGGCTAGGGTTTAGTGTTTCCACCACGTAGAGATAGAGGTCCGATTTCATGGTAAGCTTAATAAAATTGTACATGATGTTATGATGTTGTAATAAGTATACCTCTTAAATTTCAAAAAAAAGACAATATGTTTAATAATATAGTAAAGATATCGTTACTATATATAAAAGCCCTTTTAATGTGGTGCCGTCTAGAAAAATTTCATAGGGTTGCATTACCTACACATAGCCTACTCCCGAAACGACGCAACATACCAAAATGTCGTCTTCAATCCCTTTGAAACGTCGATTACATTTTCCTAATCGTGGCATCCCCTTGAATGCCTTCCTTTTGCAATTCACCGGTTCCTCTACAACAAAAAGCCAATCGGAAAACCCTGATTATGCGGCCAACAAAATTTTTCCCAATTGTTGACTGCAAATGTTTTAGTTGGAATCAAAGAAGAACGATCCTATTGTGATCTTCTTCCCACTAGTATGTTCTCCACAAGAACCCTAATTTGATTTCAAGTTTTTTAACTTCTTAATCCAATTATGTTAATTTTTTAGAACTTTTTATTAATCTTTCTAATAACAAAAAAAATTAAACATTAAATAAGATTGGTAAGATGACGATCATGCCCTTAATCAGTTAATTTTGATTAAACGCTCCACTTTTAGTTCTCAGGTTCTCGGAAAACTATGAGTTCTCAACCGATCTCAACCCTATATATATATATATATATATATATATATATATATATATATATATATATATATATATATATATATATATATATATATATACTAGGAACCTTAGAGGCCCGTGCTCAGCACGACCCACCCTGAAAATCTAGTAGCTCGGATAAGTTAGGTATTTGAAAGTACAATACCATATTTGAGTGGATTTTTCATTATACAAAGCCTTAATAAGTAAATATTGATAGTATAATCGTTGATAACAAGAAATAAAAGTATGATGCTATAAAACACAAATAACCCATCAAATAGGTTTAGCCCTTTCCTTGTGTTTCCTCATTAATCATTAAAATTTAGATACCCCTACTGAACGCATGGTCGAGCAACAATCTTGTTTGGGAACTATGATACGAAGGGAACCATGTCAGCATGACAATTGACATAAATATCATTAATCTACACACTACTTCACGCATGATGGAAAAAAAATTATCAAACCGTAACTTTGTAGCATGCAGTTATTACAAATGTCAGAAAAAGAAATTTACCTACATTTTTTAGCTAGAGGCATAAATCCGACAGTCAAAGAGCTTAACTTGGTTCATCTTTTTAACTGTCTGAAATACATTCTATGATTTGCAACAAATTAAATGGAAATTATATAGCAATAGTTAAAAGACCAAATTCACAAACCATGAAACTATGAGAATATTAAAGATCATACACAAGTATTTATTGAATAGGCAGTCATTTCAATTCATCAAATCTCGATGTGTATAATTATGTATAATATTGCAATATGAGGAAATGAAAGTAGGACACTATAATAAACAAATTAATGGCAGTAAATTGATTTTTTTTTTTTTTTTTTTGCATTTAGTGCTTTTAGCCGTTCGTTACAAAATTTTTAAGTGTGCTTGATAATATATCAAGAACAATGTTGTCTCACCGGCACTCACTGAAATTTGGCAACATATGACAAGATGTTAGCTAAAAAAAGAAGATAAACGTTTTCTTTTTTCTTTTTTTGAGAATATTGTGATTTTAAGATCAAGAAACTAATCTAATTAAAGTCTAACCTCCATTAACTCAAATCTCATTGATATTGATAATATACATAAGAGGCGTTGATTACGGACCATCATTACCTTTGCTTGGTACCCAAATAAATGAATCGGAACAAATTCGTCAAAGAGTGTCTCTACAAACACCAAAAAAACTTTATCAATCTTGACGGAATCCCTTTTCTTAATATATATTTCTTTGGTTGGTAATTAACTTTACACATATAAAAAATCAAAGACAATTTGACCATCTTGGAAACAATCTTCTTTACATCTCAGGTCAAGTTGTATATTCTTGGGACTTTGAGTCTTCAAGTAGCCACAAACTATTATACAATAGATGGTGATTATAACCGGTATGTGGAAACCATATCTGATTCGGTTGTTTATTTCTAGAATGTTTTCCTTCAATGCCAATATGCTCTATAAAGCTAATATAGCCAAATGTCATTCTCAAAAAAGTAAGTGGATGACTATTAATAGGCCTCTTAACATGTGCATGTTTTAGGCACTAATAGCTACTACATGATCATTAAGAACTTTCCAACTATTAAAACTAACATATGGTAAATATTCCATAACTGAACTGATGGAGTTGTTTCTTTGAAAAACGGATTAAAATGGTGATACGTTCTATTATATAGTGGAATGACAAGAAATTTGATAAAAAAATTCTTCAAACAATATTAAAACAGTTAATCATCAAGTTATTAAATCAAAAGCTATTGAACTGAAGTCGATTAAATTAGTGAAGTAATTGAGAAATACCTCATGGGTCTATTGTGAAAAATCTTTTTTAATCCTCATAAAATCGATTATTATAATAAGTAATAATGAAATTTTAATGCTTCAAATTCACTGGTTTTAACCAAATCCATTTGTTTTAATTCTTTCTAGTTGAGAATCTTGGGTTCAAACCCCTTCAATATGATCCACTATAATTCTAGCAGTTAAATCCTTATTTTTTGAAGGATCCCAATGTTCAGTTCATTACATTATTACCTTTATTACTCTTTATGAAGTAAGCTTTATCAAATTGTATGAAATCTTACAACCATTACAAGTTGACAACACATCCATAAAAGTTCTTTATGACAAAAATTCACTCCTTCCTTTTCTTAAAAGGAAACAAAAAAAATAATAATAACCAGGAACACATATTTATGGGAGATTAACATACACCTATTGGTTGTATTATTGTATAATAATAGATTAATACGTACTTCAGGGTGGTTTTGCGGAAGCAGAAGAGGAAAAAGGACCAGAAAGCTAAAGAATAATGGAGAGTAAGAAATTGTCTTGTTTTCAAAAGCTTTATATTCAATGGGAGAAAACGTTTATCAATATGTGAAACAACAAAGCAGGAATCTCCCGTTTCTTCTCTTTCCAGTTCCCTTGGTCTATCTGTAATAATAACAAAGCAGGAGCCGTTTAATCGTCTGAACCTGAGGCAAGCTTTGTTCCGATGCAATTCCAAGACTTTTAATGGACAGAACAATCATGGGCACAGGGCTACCGTACCATTCATTAACAGAAAAACTAATAATTAGGTTTTAGCGAGGAGGAGAGAAGAGTGAGATTTCACCTTCTTCTTGTGTCCCTGATATTCCCTAACCCCGATTGATCTGATATCTTCTTCATCATTGATTAGCATGCTTGATTTCGATTTAATCTTCATAACTGATTTGCGTTCTGACGTTATAGAGTTTTTCTGCCTTCTTCTTGTGTCCCTGATATTCCCTAACCCCGATTGATCTGATATCTTGTTCATCATTGATTAGCATGCTTGATTTCGATTTAATCTTCATAACTGATTTGCGTTCTGACGTTATAGAGTTTTTCTGGTGAGGCGGGTTTTTGCCAATGACGAAGAACATGTTTAAGGGTTTTTATAATCTTGAATACCCAGTGCTCTATCTTCGCCTCGAGAAAGAAAGGAAAAGGAAGAAAAGGAGAAACCGAGAGCGCAATCCCTATGAAAGAAAGATAAGAAGCAAATCCTATCCCCGCCAAATCAGTTTGAGATATTTTTGGGTGATGTGATCGCCGATCGGAGTTGTGCTGGGGAGAAAGGCGGGGTTGCAGTTAGAAAAGATAGAGCATGTCGGTGGATTGTAGGGGATGTTTGTGTTTCTTGGAAAATGGGAACTAAACGATTTGTGGGATTGTAACGTTGAAAGTTGATGGGGAGATGATACGACACAGTGGATCGGGAGGCGTTTTGAATCAATGTTGATGTCCACGGCGTCTAGAATATAGGTGATGTGTCGATCAACAAAGCGCGTAGATTTGATGTAAGAGGAAGGAGAAAAATAGGGTTTTTATATATAACTAGATTATGACCCGGGTTAAACGCGGGGACGTATAAAAAATACAGATAAAATTATAAAAATCTGACACAATAATTAAAAAAAAAGATAAAGTAACAAAAACAAACTTCGGGTTATTGTAATATTGAAATGTCTAAAAAATAAAATAAAATGTCTGAATATCTATAATCGTTGAAAGACCTTTTTATAGACAATATTTTTTTGTTTTATTAGTTGGACGACCTTCCTCGTCACATATGAGTACCTTCAAGTCTTTTTACGTGAGAAACAACTACATATAACTGATCATGAGTGAAGATGGATCTACGCAAGTATAATGCGACATTTGATAATGAATGTCCTTGACTTTTGTTAGTGGTCATAGAAAAACAAACATGTACGGGGAATTGCCTCCGATAAAAACAGAAGGGGATTCTTTTATCATATTAGTTTGACATATGGAAATGATGGTTGAAAATGAGTAAATTTTTGTGAAAATGGTATAAAAAAAAACTGATTAGGCTGCACGTCAAAATTGTGCAAAAATGTCATTTTAGAGCAATTTATGTTAGGAACCGGACCGGGTACACGCAGCGGAAACACTATCACACACTCACAAACGAAACGAGAAAATAAAGCAATAAAGAACACAAGGATTTTACGTGGTTCGGATTCGGTGTAAATCCTACGTCCACGGGCGCAACTAGATTTTATATTAACTCATTATAAGATTACAAATGGTAATATCACTCAGCACTTTTGTTGTTCTACGCTGCTTGTTGTTCTGCTGCATCGCTCTATATTTATACTACAAATGGCCGTAAATTTTCCTTCAATTTCATACTAAATTGCCGCAAATATTGACTTTGAAAATTTTGCCATTCACATTAGCCGTCCAACAAATATTAAATAATTGTCCACCGACCATTTGAATATTTAATTCAAACTTTTGCCGACAACAATTGAATAATTCAATTGTTAAATGTAATGTTACATTTATGGCCCTTGAACTCTTAGGAACTTGTCAATTTGTTCAAGACTCCATAAATCTTAACAATTTATACCAACGAACTTCCGTTAAATGGGCATTTGTAAATCAATAATAATAGACTAAAGTTAGGACATTTTGGTGGAAATGGGATACTTTTTGGAAATGTGAAATTGATAAAAAAAAATGTTCATTTTTGCATGAGGTGATAATTGTGTTAAATATGCATTTTTAGGGCATTGTTTTAGCAATGTACTTCCGGTTATAGGCCATTTTGACATCAGGTCAAATTGGCTTAAACTGAGCACATTTTGTTTAAATGTAATTGTTTTGGCAAGGTAAAATGGTATTAATGGGGCTGTTTTGGCAACATGTAAAAATGGTCCGAAAAAAAAAACAATTTTAAAGCAATTCATAGCAATGCGCTTTAGTTAAAATGGCCATTTTAATATGAAATAAAAATGATGGGTTTTGGCTTTCTTATTTCATTTACTATAATACTAAGCACACATATTAATGACCTTTTGTTCATTAGATTCTATCCATCTTTATTTAAAGTTGAAATTCCTAAGAGAAATCATTATTGGTAATATTGAAATGTCTGAAAAAAAAACAATGAAATGTCTGAATATCTATAATCGTTGAAGGACCTTTTTATAGACAATATTTTTTTGTTTTATTAGTTGGATGACCTTGCTCGTTACATATGATTACCTTCAAGCATTTTTTATTTCTGAGGCGAGAAACAACAACAGATAATTGACCATGAGTGAAGACGTGTCTACCCAAATATAAATGAATTCAAAATATGATCATTTTAGTAAATAACTCTAACATTATCCCTCAAAACACAATGTTAATACAATTAATAAAAATACGTTTAGCAAACATTTGGTTGAAAAACTATGTCGATTTTATGTCTGGGTTTTAATTAATTTCCCAGAAAATGTCAATAGATATAGTATTGAGTTTTTCAAATGAGTTGAGTAAGATTTTATATTAATTTGTGTTGATGATTGGAAGTTTTGAACTTATCAAACGATCATGTCTAACACGAAGGAACCTTTTTTCTTTGTTATATTTACTTTTTTAAATAATGAATATGTTAAATATAATTATAGAAGTAAGTTTTACAATAATATCCTATTTTTTATAAATCAATCCAAGCTGCTAAGAAAATAATATAACACATTTTAAAACAAACCAAATCAATTTTAATCATTTGAAGAACTATAACTACATGAACCTTTGATCGCATTGACATCAAAATGGTGAAGCAAATTTTTAGACGAACACGGTTTTATTGACATGCTCGTGTTTTATGAGTTCATTTCGTACAATAAAATATTGAAGTTAGTTATCAAATAACGATGGTATTTTGGTTTTTTAATAATAAACTAAGTTGTTGACTTCCCACTTAATCTATAAAAATGTATGTGTTTGCTTTATTTGATCAAACTCAAATGCTTTTGTAGATTTTGGTCGAGCTAAATCCTTTCCTGAAAGAATAATAGGTATAAATGAGTTCACTTTTCACAAGAAAATAATCAACGTTAGTTGTATTATCAACAACTAACACATTTGGATATGCTTCAAGAGTTCAAGAAGAGTTAACATAGTTACTTGTATCTGTCTATTGAAATAACTTGTTTTTGGATGAATTTTAATTATAATATTAATTTGTATAATGTTATGTATTATAGTATTATCACTATATGTCTATTTTAATATTCAAAGTAAGTATGAAAACAATCTCAATGAAATTAAGTGAATTTTAAGACCAATGAAAGATAAAGATCATCAAATGCGTTGAATTTTTCAAATGAAGTCTGATGACATAGGAATCAAATCGCATTCCTCTTCTACATATCTCCTATAACAACATTAAACATAGTAATAAAACTATTATTTATTGTTTCTATATCAACACTTCAAATTCTTAATTACATCAACTATAAAAAAAATCTCTAAACGGAATCATTAAGACTCACTCATATGAAAAAGAAAAAGCAAACTGTCAAATGAAGTTCTCGATACCAGGCAAGTTTGTAGCATCAAATTATCGTGAAACTAATCCATCTCTATGACCTGTTCGCGCTTCCAACCCGAAACCCCCACTCTACAAATTTAAAAAAAAAAATGGAATAATTAAAAGTTTTAAGCTAGGTAGATACATCATTTTATTGCACCCTTAAAGGTAGATACAACTTATTATTGGATCCTTAAAAATAGAATAATTAAAAGTTTTAAGCTAGGTAGACACATCTTTTTATTGTATACTTAAAGATATATACAACTTATTATTGCATCCCTAAAAATTTAGGTTATAAAATTCATACATTCATGATGCTTTTTCCCTTTCATGTGGGTGTTGGCATGTAGCCCTAAGAAAGTTTGTCACTTGTTTCTCATTAAGCTTTATAGCATATTCATTCACCAACAATCTTACAAATTTTTAATTATAAATTAGTATCAACAAAACTTATAGTTAGGTAATACACAAGCTGTATTTGCTTAAAAAGTTAAGAGTTGGTGACAATAAAGGTCGTGAAATGTTCAATTTTGAAATTCATACCCGAGTTAAACCCATACCAAAGGTAATCTTATCAAGAGCTTTTAAGCAGGCCGATGAAAGCTTTAACATTCTCTTCTTTTACCTGCAATACTCTATATAAAGATCAAAAATTAAAAAACCATCTAAACAACCCATAAATGAAAAAGACGAAAGGTGTATGGTATAGTGCTACAATATATAAAGATCTAAGTGCAACAATAGCATCTTCCATTCATTTATTTGTTTATTAGAGTAACTTACTTGCATTTAAAGTATGATTTTATAATAGAAGTATGTTGCTATTTATAGACTCTTCTATGTATTATGTTGTAACATGAACAAATGAAAGTAGGATGTTATAAGACACACATTAAAAAATATCTTATGATTTTTTGCATTTAGCACAAAGAATAGCAACAAATTTTCGTTTATTGGTTTATTTTAGCATCACACTCTCATTTATTCCATTATGACATTACGCTTTTGTTTTTTCTTGTTAGGGCATCGTACTTTGAGAAAATTACAAAAAGCTTATAATTAGTTTTGTGTAACTTTGAATATACTAAATAACTTTTTTAATATAATCTATAAGATGTGTTTATTTGCAGGAAATATAGGCAACGTAGTAGGGGAAGAAATTCTAGAAGGAAAAAGAAAAAAGACAAAAAGCCACCATTTTTCTAGCGAGTGTTAGAGACAAAAAGATACCATCTGTGATCCCCACTGCATCTTCACAACTGAGTTTTTAGGACAAATTAAAATTTTGGGACAAAATGACCAGAAAACGGTTTGACATAAATAAGCCCATATGCCAACTGATTATATTGGAACATAAAATTAAAAAAAAAAATTACAGATTATATTTATGGTCATTTGGCATATTGTTTTTGGGACACAAAAATAATATTTTTTATTGTTGTTAGACACATTATTTATAGAACAAAAATGTCACCTAACTTTTTTTCTTTTTGTTAAATTACAGTTTTGACAGTAACTTAACAAATAATTATTGAAAAAAATATGCATGCACACCATCTAAATTTTATGAACCTCATGATTCTTTGATTGTAATGTTGCTAACTACATCGCCTTCATATTCTTAAAAATCTAACCATATTATGATATATTTAAAAAAAATCCTTAATGACAATACTTCTTGACTAACATACTTTACTTTTCAGTTTTAGAAGAACACTAATGCAATGCTCAACAACTCTCGTTAAATGTCCAATGGCACAAAAAGCATTTCTAACAAAATTTAAATATAATTTAGAGAAATTAATGATTAAATGGTTTTTTTAAAGGCCATTAATCATGATGCTAACCACTATCCCACCAATAGTAGAATTTTAATTAACAACTTTATCAAAGGGACCCACAACAAGTTTTGCTCCAATACCAAAAGAGAAAAAAAGAAAGAAAGCTTTTTTGGTTGGATGGAATGGAATGGAATATACACAATTTCATGACTGGTGCATAGAGAAATAGAGATTATTGTGAACTTTTCCATCATGTACACATAGTCAATCTTATGCTTATCTATAATTTCCTGGATCATAACCCAAGGGGCATCTGGGATAACTTCATCAACCCACCTGCATACAATAAAAAAAAAGAATCTTTCAAAGTTCAAACTAAGTTCATCACTATTTTATAAATAATCCTGATTTTTAGTGAGTAGATTAGATCAAACATACTTGTAATGACAAAGAGATTCATATTGCTCCTTGTCAATCATGACTGTTTTGCCCTTTACGTTGTGTGACTTCATCATTACAGCATCCAACCAACAAATAAGTATTTGGAAACCTAATTTGAGCATTACAGAAATTTAAAGTTAGAAAATACATTCCCTTCACTTGAATATCATATGCAAATTCTTCTGTTCTACAATAAGTGGCTCAAATCATTCAATATTTTCATTTCAATATAATAACATGCTAAATATCAACATAACATCAAAAGAAATATATTATTTTTTATGGATGAGCATCTAAAAAATGATCAAAACAACTAAAAGTTACCTTTCCAAATCGTTTTTCAACATAACTAACTTAATTTCTCATTATTATTATTACCCCGGATTTGAACAACCCCTAACGAAAAAAATCTGTTGATTTGCAATGAACCCTAACTTAAATTAACATTGTACCAAATTAACAAAGCATCACGATTGTTACCTGTAACATCAGTAGCGAGATCGATTGTTCATTTGACCAATGAAAACTTGATGAAGAAAAGAGATGTAAGGCATAATTAAATAAGGTATAAGTTATAACTAAAAACTTAACATTTAATTGTCTCATTTTCAAATATAAGAGTTTTTACACATTTTTTTTTGTTTACATAGCTAAAAAGAAATAAAAATGCTTAAAATCAAGCTGGTTTTTACCCAATTGGTGTTGATGTTTTCTTATCTCCCCATAAAATTGATCATATTGCAAGATTTCTTGAATTCCCAAAAGCTGAATCATCGGGAAAAATACCTCCTCTATTTGTTGTAAATCTTCAAGTATGTCGATTTCTTGATTCTTTAAATTTGATTTTTAAATATCTTTAAAATTAAATATTAGAATGTCGAGCTTATAAAATGTCATCAAATTTGGATTCGATCTTTAAAATTGATTACTATAAGTATGATTGTCTGATTATTTTGATATCAAAATAACTGGATTTGGATTTTGGATAAGCAGATAAGAAGTTGTTGAAAGAAAATTGATTATGATATAAATGTAAAATTACCTAATTGTCCCTTGTCGATTCGTAGCAGGGTTCTGTTACTAATCGACCTAATCATTCTTGGTGACAAGCTTCTGATGTCGATTCCATAAAAAACTTGAAATGCAGCATCAAAATTGCCTCTCTGGTACTCAAGTCTACGCAACAAAGCTTCGGCTTCCTTCAGTTTCATGTAACATGGCAGTAATATATACACATTTTTACTCAATTCCACACAAATATATACCGACGCTAGTATAAGGGAATCTGAAACAAAAAAATATGACAAAAATACCCTTGGTCTTCAATTATATGATTTCGACTCAACCCGTGTCTTGGACTTCAATCGCCCGTTCAATGAGTCAGATTCAGGTCCAAAAATCTCACTTCCACCAGAATTTTCTGATACAGCTGGAGAATTATCAAAAAATTATTCTATTTTCCCAGTTTTGTTGAGCAAGAGGGAAATAATCATCACTGAAGAGTTTTTTTATTGGATGGTATAACATCATGACAACAGTCTTTCCTCTGATCATCAACTTCTGAAGCCACTTTTGTATCTTCATCAACAATCCCAGATTTTGGAAGGTCTAAATTATCCTCTTGTGATGTCAATAAATCATCTTGAAATACACGTGTGTGTCTCATATAAGGAAACCCTTTTAAAGAGCCCTTTAAAAAGGCCTCTTCATCTTCCTCCACGATATCAGATACATCCATGGACTTGTACTTTTCTGCAATATATTAACACAAAATGTTAACATAGCAAACATGTTAACAACAGTTACAACTGATAGCAAAGCATACTTGTGTTTTAGGTACAAAAGTTAAGTTGCTTCTTTAAATTTTTGGATATAATGAAATGAATACCTTTTGGAACGATCTGATATACACCACATCTTTACTTGCTGCTGTCTTGAATAGTAACTTTATTTTGGCCTTCGTTTCTGTTTCCCCTGCAACCTACAACCAACCATTTAATCCACTTAAAACTATGTCACAACCATTAAACACAACACCTACATAACTATATAAGCATTTCAAGTCCCATTTAGCATAGCTTCAAACCATCTTCAGGCTTTTCTCATTTCTCTTTTCAAACAAGATGAATACAAAGTTTTCATGTTAAAGGGTTGTATATGATGCCTTTGCAAAACTTTCGGTGTGTTGGATTTGATAAACATTAGCTTGTTAGTCCATTTTGAAACCATCAGACAGCTTGAAAACCATCTTACAATAAAACATACATGAAACCACTGCTAATAAACATGTATGTGTATGCACAGAGAGACAAATAGAAAGAGAGATACCTTGGGGTCATGGATGAAACTTTGACCAGACCTAGCATTTGGGGGCAATTCACTGGTACAGGAAAAATTTGTCCATGTAAGCCAATTAAACATGGTAACCAATTTTGGTAGGTCAATAATGGCTGAAATGAAGAAAAAAATAATAGAGAAAGTGAAAACGTACACTTAGAAAGAGCAGCAGCAGAATTGGTATCAAACCCAACGATTAAAGTAATCATATGGACAAAATGCCGCCACTACCAACTGTTCCAGATGCAGAACCCAAGAACCCTATTATCGTTGCCATAAAAATTCTCCAATTCAACTACAATTCTTGAATGAAAGCATCAAAGATGAAAAACCCATTTAGTTATAGAATCAAAAGTGTAACGATCATAATTACGGGACTTATAGGCCAGATTCCGTCGGAGGAGGAAGAACACATAGCAGAGGGGAATAACACATAGGATCGATTTGATGTATGAAATCTATGGGGTGACCCTTTCTGGCACCGATTGAAGAAAGCGATTGGGTTTAGAGAAAAATAGAGGGATCGATGTCGATATATGGACTTAGCATCTGCTCGATTAAACAAATCTCTAAATTTCTGGAGGCTACTAAAGAGGCAATGTATATTTTAATTAGGGATAAGTTTTCTGGCACGATTGAAGAAAAATGAATGATTAGGTTACAATTGAGAGAGAGAGAGAGAGAGAGAGAGAGAAAGAGGGTAGATGATGAAGGAAATAAGAGAAAACGTGTAATGATGTTAAGAGGAATAAGGATGATGTCAGCAAACAATCTAAGGGTGAAAAATTAAGGATTGAAATGTAATGAATGGTCCTGATTTCTTAGGATTAGAATTTAAGGTTCTCTTTTAATAATATTTAGAGATAACTAGGTTACAAGTCGTAGAAACCACAAGAAAAATATTTATAAAATAAATAAATTATTAATAACATTTATGATTTTACAAAGACTTTTTTTATTGATTCTTTAAAATGAATATTAATATTTGTTTGAATATCAAAAATACGTTAAGTTTTGATTGAAATCTATCAAAATCCGTTGAATATACGCTCGCTCGGATTTTTGTACCCTATTCAGTTAAAAAATTAAATTTAATAAAAAATTAAATTAGAATTCAAAATATAACTTATTAAAACACTATTATAAAAGTGGATTTTACCATCTCATCTATCTATCAAGATCATATCTAGTGATTTTACTATATTTGGGTTTGTATCCGAGAATGATTGCCACAAACGGATAATACTGACTTTTAATGTGTAATCATCTTTCATATTATCCAATTCATTTATGAAATTGATGTTCTAGGCATACATTGTCACTGTAAAAAAAAAGGAGCAAAACACAGATACATTAACGTGGATTCTACTTTATGTTTATTTGGAAAATGTTTTGCAAGACAACAAAATATTCTCAAACAAAACACAGATATGTAGCTTAAGTAAATTTTTTGTTCTTGATTGAGAAATAGAGCAAAAGGGATAACATAGAAAGGTTTTAAGTAAGAAGTACATACAGTTGGCAGACATATTCAGCCGATGATAATGTTGGAGAACCTTTGCTCTTGTTTTCAGCAAAGGAAGAATGACAAATGTTCGTGTAAATTGATAGTTAAAACATTTTTAATCTTATATAGAAGTGAATTAAGATGAAAAGTGGGAAGTAAATCAACTCAAATGTAATTTAAATTAAAAAAATAAGATATCAGATGTTATCACTTCCTGATTTTCAGGGAGTTGATTCAAGTGCGTAAATTGTTTTGTAACCTCGAAATTTTATACAAATTTTAGGAAAATGAATTTGTTTATTTAATGAATAGGGACCATTTATGAAACTTATTAAAAGAAATAGGGAGCATATATGTAAATTTAAGAAATAACAGGGAAAAGTAAATGATAATGAGTAATAAAGTTCCTTATTTATAGGATTATCACTTCCTTATTTTAAAGGATTTTGACGGAGTTGATTATTATAGAGAGACTTTATTAGAGTGAATATGGTAAGTTTTTGAAAATCATATAAAATAGGATATTAGTCACAATGTCACATGAGCAGCACATGTAAATTTAATCGGCATATTATATGAAGGAGGGGCAAATTAGGAATTTAACATTGAAGGATGATTGTTGTTGAAAGCTACACGTGGAAGTTAGGATTGTTTTATTAGAATGGTAGATGAAATGATATATATATATATATATATATATATATATATATATATATATATATATATATATATATATAGAGAGAGAGAGAGAGGGAGAGAGAGATAGAGAGAGAGTTAGGTGTTGTTTGTTTTTTTTTAAAACCACTTCAGACCACTTATTGTTGCGTATCGCAGCACACGCGCAACACTTGGCCCTTCGCATCTGTTTGTTTTTCAGAAGACTTCTGACTTAAAAACTACTGCGCGTATGCTGCGTGACGCAACACTAAACCAACTGCTTCAAACCTCTTCACGCCTTAGTTTAACTTACTGCAGTAGTCTGCAGACGTTAAAAAACAAACATACTTTTTATTACATGCTGCAGCCGTTTGTTCCACCTCTTCTGCTATAGAGGATTGCAGAAGTGGTCCGCAGACTTCAGACATTTTCTCTTCGAAAAAACAAACAACACCTTAGGTTCATATATAAACCCTATCTATTGTGTGAATGTATGGCTAATTCTGGACCAATCGTTTGATAGGGACATTATAGTAAAATAACCTAAATATCAATTAATCATACTAAACTATCCCCTAAATTTAGCTATGGTCACGTTACTAGTTTATGGTGTTCTCTTTTTTCATCTTCTATTTTCTCCAATGTGTAAATTGATTTTGAGAAACATCGACGATCTTCTCTAATCTACAAATTGTTTTCAAGAAACAGGTGCGATTTTTGTTTGATATATGATATCATAAAGGTGCGATTTTGTTTTGGGATAACAACATGCCATGATTTTGATCCAGGTAAGATAGTTTAATGTTTTTCCTCATCTAAATCGAATTTCTGTTTTGGTGAACTAAGATTTTTGTTTGTGATTTTCTCCAATTTTTAAATCGATTCAAGAAACCATCAACTTGTTTCCAATATGTGATTCGATTTTTTTGTTTTGGCGACTAAGATTTTTATTTGTGATGTTCTCCAGTCTACAGATTCAAGGATTTTTCTTCAATTAGGGTTAGCTGTTAATACTCGTCTCACTAATTTAGTTTCTTCACTCTCCTCATCTATATCTTTTGTTGTTTTGGTAAATATGATTTTTGTTAGTGATTGTCAAATTTCTAAATCAATTTTTTGTTTTGGTGACTAAGATTTTTGTTTTTGTTCTTCTCCGGTTTGTAGATTCAATGATTTTTTTTTCAGTCGGATTACTTCTTAATAATGATTTCATTGATTTTGTATCCATCCACACATTCTTAAATAATCTTTGAAATTTTATTCCAATTATGATATAAGGAAACGTATTTTAAAATGGTTTTAGAAATGTTAAGAAGTTCATTATGCTAAAATCTTCATTTATATTAAAAGAATTATATGTTCGTTTATTTTATTTATCCTTAGAGTTATTTCGTGATAATGGTTTTCACTAATTTTGTATTCCTACAAACATTCTTAAAGAATATCTTTAATACACTTATTCGTTATCTTATTTTTGTATATTTTACATATCTATTTAGCCATCATCACGTTTGAAAAAGCGATTGTAGAATCTCAATTCAAATTTTCAATCAACTTGTTTTTCTATAAACAAGTAATAAAAAAAATTTAAACCAATGTATTTTTTATATTTCCTTTTTGTTCGTAAGGATTTTTTTTACGCAGTTATGATTTTAAGAAACATATTCCTAAAGAATGGATGTATATATGTTTGCATAATTAAGTTGATGTACACTAATTTATATGATTTTATTCTTAAACAATGCATAATTTTACTGACTTGTATATTATATAAGTTAATGCTTAAATATATTATTGAAGAATATTCTTAATTGTTTTTATATATATAGCAAGATATTATACTATTCAAAATTATCAAAGTCAAAGGTGACGACGTTGTTTAAAGCATTTCATGGTCAACAAGAAATCACAGTTCAAGAAGGTAGTTATGGAAATCGATAAACCATCTAATATTAGGGATCAAATGATGAGTCACTTGTGATAATGATGTAAAAATAAGAAATACATTTTTGTATCTAAAGTTGCAGAGAGGAAAAGATTTTGTGAGATTTTCAGTTAGTTGACAGACCATATACTTTATTATAAACACAAGACTCTTGATTATTTTTATTTTTATGTTGTTCTATACAAATAAGTTATCATTTTGTTGGATATCTTCATGCCATTTTAAAGCACATTCTAGAAGAATATGTTGGTAATAACCTGTACACATACAAAATTCAACACATTCTGTAAGAATATACGGCTGTTAACCTTTAGATATTTAACCTTATGAAAAAAATTATATAACAAACATCCATATTTTTGAAGAATATGTGGATTAACCACGCATATTCTCAAAGAATATATATTTTAAAATCACTTTTTCTTTATCAGCACAGTCTATAAGAATATGTACAAACTTAATTCAGTACATTCAATATATCCTGTAATAAAATGAAGAAACTTAATTTCACCAAATTAACCACACATAATTTCACTGAATATATCTAATACAATCATTTTTTTTTTCTAAAACTTTTCTTAACAAAAATCATACAAACAGAAAAAACCAAAACAATGCATTATAAAGAAAAATACTACTTCTCATTATACAAACTATGTTCATTGTGTGTGACATCCCCATTTTCACGGCCAGAAAAGACCGATTTTGTTTATGCTTTATAAAAATCAGAGTAGTTCTTTTAATAAAAATCTTGCGGAATTTGTTCCCAGAAAAACATGATAAATACGTTATCAAATCATTTCCGAAGAAATGTATTTTTATTCATTTTAAAACATTTGGGATGTCGTCGTCAATACAGAAACATAAGCATAAACAGAACCTACATTTATTTACACTAGTGATCTACATCTCTTTTAAGTCTCTTAGTGTGAAGTAACTTCATATCGACACCTGTGATACAAATAAACTGAGTGGGTCAGGTTGGGAAACATGGTGAGTACATAGGGTTTTCAACCCACAATAATATAATTATTATGTTTAAACATCAAACAATCAACCCAATTACCCATCCCCATTATCTTCTTTACTCTTAACGATCTACCCTAAGAATCAACTATTTCTCGTTCATTCATTCCTAAGGATCATCCTAAGGAATCGGCACGAAGTCCATCGTTACCGGGATTTAGGCACTAAGTCTGCATAGTCGCCAGGTATTATACAACAGGCACTAAGTCCGCATAGTCGCAAGGGTTTAGGCACTAAGTCTGCATAGTCGCCAGGGTTTATACAACAGGCACTAAGTTCGCATAGTCGCCAGGGTTTTGGCACCAAGTCTGCATGATCGCCAAGGTTTAGGCACTAAGTCTGCATGATCGCCAGGGTTTAGAGTACACCGGGTGAACACATCGTTCACAACACCTACAGGTTGCGAGCCTGCTAGTGTTCCACTGGACTGTCTAAAATAGTCCGTGGTTGTCATCCATACTCTGCTAGATGACATGGCCATCATTTGGGAAAGGCTTCTCACATCGTCCACCTCTCACACTCACCTCGTGGTCTATAACACCTCTCGACTCATCATCCAACTCATATTCCATCTATACATCTACTCATGTTTTACCCAACATATTATCGTAGATATATATATATATATACAGTTTAAATCATATAAAACATGTATAAAATCGTTCATCCAGCATAGACAACAAGTACTCAGATAATATGCACACATAGCACGTAGTTTATATAAAATACTTCATATCTATGTGTAAAATGAAAGTAACTATGCACTCACTTGATAAGGTGGTGACTCGGTACTCGGACAGCGTTTCGTTTACTTTAAAATAATTTCCTTCGACGAAACCTAGTATTATTACCACTAGATTTTAGTCTAATATTTACCGTGACTAATTATTAGTCTTATTATTATTATTATATAAGCGTTTAAACAATACTTTCCAACCACTATGTACAAACAGTGGCCAAACATAAAACACCGGAGGGCAGGACCATTTTGGTATATAGCACTTCTGAAATCCAACAACCCTATGCGGCCCTTTAAACCAGATTCCCCGTACCGCGAGTAGTTAAAAAGATATTATAACGACACTTATATAAGTCATAATAATAGCTCAAATATTTATTATAAGTTCATAATAACAATACTAATTTTAAATATAAGCTATATTAAAATAGGTAAGCATAACTTACTTACAAGGGGGGTTTTAGCTAGGAGTCGGGCTCTGCAGGGGCAGAACTTCATCGCTGAATCTTTCTAAGAAAGATTCGTGCAACGCTTCAGCGCTCACCTTACTATACTAAAACTACAGAAAGAGAAGTCGAATCACGAGGGACCGAAATGCTCGGGGGATAAGAAGAGAAAGACTCTTGAATCAAGAGAATGGTGCAAGAAATATGAGAGCCCAAGCCTCTTATTTATAGTAATTGAATTTACAAAAACTACCCTCCATAATTACTTAATGACCTTATAGTTATATAAACGACTAAACATCCCTTCATAATACTATTTTAAATATATTTAACGATATTTGTACTAAACTAATGTCGAAAGTACTCAACACTAGTCTTATAATAACCGCATCGTCGATACCTTTCTAATGATATATACATTTGTATATATATGTGTACGTATATATGATTTATACTTTATTTTAATACGTAAATATGCTATTATAATTTGTAACTCGTTCATACGAACTCCATTTTTGATGTTATTTATATCCACGCGTTGGTATTTACGAGTACTACAACTTTCATTTAGACGCCGTCAGCTAATTCTCATTCTATCTCAGATTTACAAAACTGTATCGAATTTATCGCGCTCGAAGAGTAGGGACCAAGTTTCGTCCATATCTTTAACATACGAGCTCTACTCTCGACATTCTTTATATCCACACGTAGGTAAAAACAAGACCTAAAACTTTCATTTAGACTCCGTCGGCTAATTCTCGACCGCTCTTAAATTTAACAGTAGGAGGAGATTATATTGTTAAATGTCCGCGTAAAATTCATAACTTCTACATACGGACTCCGTTTTCGTCTGTCTTTTTACCGTTGAGTTCCTATTAATGAGATCTTCAACTCTCATTTAGGTCGCGTAGGCCAAAAACCGCTCGAACTAAAATTCGAGTTTCGGGCCGTGCACTCTTATGCCAAATCTTAGAAAATTCATAACTTCCTCATACGAAGTCAGATTTGGGCGTTCTTTTTTTGTATGTTCTCAGTTTAACGTATACTACAAATTTTGTTTAGATCGCTAAGGCTAAAAATTCTTCTACCGTAAATTCAGTATTTACGTCTTCCGGTGCCGTGCCGGTTTTGCCGTAAAACTTCGACGGGCCATAACTTCTTCGTTATAACTCGGATTTCGGCGTTCTTTATATGTACGGAACCCCTGTAACATATACTAAAACTTAGTTAAGCTTAATCATTCTAAATAATCTTCCATCAAAAACTTATTTTTGATGCTCATCGTCTCTAAATTGACTAACTCGGATCTGCGGGCGTTACATTGTGTATATGAACCGTTTGCTAAAAGAACATCCATACTTTTTATCAAAAAAATATGCAATTCTTCAAGAATAGGGAAATTATGTAATCATGATTAAGACATCGAATATTACGCTCCCCTTCAAATTTAGTTGACAAATAATCAATTTAATCAGAAATAAAGAAAACCCTAATCAATTGCATTACTTATAGGGCTCCATTCTTCAAGAAAATATTAAAAACAAACCTACTGGGGGAACAAAAAAATCATCATCGTCTAGTAACGATTCATCCGTATTCACGACCTTAGATCGAAAATTTTAACATAACCTACATATCAATCTCTGGTTCCTCATTTTTTGATTTCTAGACCTCCACTTTTCTTGATATTTCATCGACGTACTACAATCATAATTGAGAGTGATAGTAGCATGAAAAGCCTCACTGGTTGAAGATTCTTTAAGAATAGATGTATAAGATGCTGGATTACTGTATTTTGTCTCCAGGGATATTGATTTGTGAAACATAATCACGTATCCCAAACAACTCGACATTACCTTATTTGATTATGGTGAGAATATAAAAATACCCTTATGAACCGTTTTTATCAGTAAAATGATTAAAGTTTTCCACTAAAATTACAATAATGTCATACCATTCTTAGCCATTTGATTTTCTAGTCCAACGGTCCTTATTAAGTCATACAATCACACTATACTTAGGTTTCATATTTAATCTCAACCCTATATATATATATATATATATATATATATATATATATATATATATATATATATATATATATATATATATATATATATTGAAAACACCATTTAACTTATTGTCATTTTATCTATTTATTAATATCTTTTTTATAAAAAGTTCATATATATATATTAATTTATAGCTTTTTTATATAAAAACTTCATAAAATATTTTATAATTTATGACCAAATTAATAATCTATATATTATTAATCCGAAAGTGTTATTATTTATTATAATAACAAATTGTTAAATATAAAAAACAAATTTAAAACGAAACTTTATATATTTATAAGAAAAAACATCATAAATGGTCCGTGTGGTTTTCCAAAATCTGAAGTTTAGTCCCCGTGGTTTAAAAACGTCATAGATGGTCCCTGTGCTTTCAAAACTTTTGACGTTTGGTTAACGACTGTAAGGACCGAATCTGTTAAGATTGCAAACCCAACTGTCTTCTTTCTAGTAGATCGATTTAACGACTGTATGCATCACCATTTTAGAAGACTACAATTTGATTCCTTTAAAATGTCAATTGATCCCTACCCTAAATAAACTATTTTATGTCCGTTACGAGTTGCTCCCCACCCCTTTGAGCCTCAATACTGAGAGAATCGAAAAGAAGAAGTTACGATCCATAGGCTAAGGTGAAGTGTGTGTAGTTGTTTCAGCTCTTTTTCCAGCGGGATTATAGATCAAACATCAATTGAAACGTTCCAGTTCAACCCATACGGTTTACAGATGAGCATTGAGGGTGAGTGAGAGTGCCACTAAGGCCTGTTGAGAGTGTGTATGTGTGGTGAAGAAAGACCGAGAAGGTGAAGAAAGACCGAGAAGGAAGAAGAAAAAGAAGTCAGAAGGAAGGAAGTTGCCATCGTCAGTTGGTCACCAGTCGGAGCACCCATCAGAGTCAATAAAAAAGATTTGAAAGAGAAAGGAGGGTGCTAGGTCTCGCCTCCGATATACCCTTTCACACTGCACTGGAAGTGCTCGATGAAATGCCTGAGATAACCTGCAACTTAATTGAAGGTTTTTAATCCAAAAAATCAGGAGGGACAAGGTTATATTGCAACCAAGGCACCTGTAATCTGATTTATTTTCATTTTGATTTTTCCCACACGCTCATCTAAGTTGCAATTTATGGCCGATGACGGTGACGTTCAGGTATTACATCAACATAACCCACATTCTTCCAAGTTTCCATTTAGGGTCGACGATGGTGATTTCTTTTCCTTTCAATTTCTCGCACATTCACTTTTGGTTTTGTTATTAACTAGTTGCAGGTTTTGATTTTGGGATTTCGAGAGAGAGCGAGAGAGAGAGAGAGAGAGAGAGAGAGAGAGACCTTTTATGTATTTAATTGTATTTAATTTTTTCTTTTTTAAAAAAAATACAAGAAAAAACATCATAAATGGTCTCTGTGGTAGTGAAATGACGAAAATGCCCTTCAGTTAACGGACAAAACTTAACGGAGTTAGCAATAAGGACCAATCGTCAAAAGTTTTGAAAGCACATGGACCATCTATAACGTTTTTAAACCACGGGGTCTAAACTTCAGATTTTGGAAAACCACAGGGACCATTTATGATGTTTTTTCTATTTATAATTAATTATAGTCAATTTAATATATGATATAATATAATAATGAATACTTTTAATAGTTTAGACATATATATTTATATAAACAAAACTAGAAAGGAATAAAAAGAAAAACGAGAGAGTAAAATTAACATGTCAAAGTGTTGCATAATTTTGGTGTAGAAAATAAAGTACTGGGAAAAACAACTCCACACTATTTTGAAGTATAACAATAGATTTTGGTGTTTGAACCGGAGATGCTCTTTAATATTGAAACATCAAAACATGTTACATTATATATATATATATATATATATATATATATATATATATATATATATATATATATATATATATTAAATCCAAAGGAGCTTAGGAATTGTATTCTTTTAGCCTTTAGGATTTTGCCACATAAGTTTCCTGAACTTGACACTTTTAGTCCCTAAAGTCAAAATTTTTTACATTTTTTGCCTTTTGATTAAGTTTTTGTGCCTTAAGGTTTTTGCCACAAATCTTTAATGACTTTGACACTTTTAGTCCTTATATTCAAAGGTATTACATTTTGGTGTTTTTGCCACAATTCTTTAATGAATTTGACATTTTTTGTCATTGTAGTCAAAAGTTTTACATTTTAACATAAAAAACACAAAAAAACCTCCTTTAAAATTTTGCCAACATATTTTTCCAACGTTAACAACTTTAATATTATTGCCACAACATTTTGAATTTTCTCCACCAGTGTCCCTTTTTTTCGTTGTACACTTTTGACATCTAATTTTAGGAGTTGTCGACATTCTTCCCTATTTATGGTGATTTACAATTTCAGCACATATCTTTTAAAGTTTGTCGATTTTTTCCATATTACCCCAAAAGCGGCATAGCCGCGGGTTCTTTACTAATTAAATTAAATCTTTGAAATTTACCAAGTATAACGATTTAACATTTTTTTTTGAACGACAGATTCATTAAAACAAGATAACTAGCAAGACGCTAGCAAGAATTACAAAGTACAAACATTAAAAGGAGAGATAGACCAATACAACCAACTAATACAATGAAAAACCGATCTATACTTGATCCAATTAAAAGTTATCATTTGAATCTCATCCGTCGTTTTAAAAGGAGAGCATATTTTCGAGTTGAACACAAGTGAGTGTATGGCATCGCCACTCCCTTTGGCAACATCCACTAATTTGGAACTTAATTTGAAAGCCATATTTCGACCTGGACGTTTTCGGGATGCCGCTAATAACCAATGAATGGCAAATGTTTTTCCTTGTGTGGATCTGTTAGGGCGTGTCAAACCCAACAAATAAAGGGTACAAATGACTCCTTAAACACTACTACTATGCACTAAAAACGTAGTACAAGGTAAGTAGGGTCGATCCACAGAGACACGGGACAAGTGTTTATACCTTTTTGCGTAAGGTACAAAAATGGTCACAGAATGGGGGGAATTTATAAGCAATGATTTAAACTATAGAATAAAGCAATAAGTAAATGATTGATTAAGTGAAATAAGTTCAAGATTTGTAAGTACTCCAACTCTATGCAAGACAAATTAGCAATGTGATTCCATGGATGACAAGATATTTGTTTAATTCTATCTAAGTTGGTACTTGAAAGTGTTAACAAGCTCTAACACTTCCCATTCACCACAATAATTAACCAAAACAAGCTCTTTGATTAATCCTAACCTTACCAATCTAATCTAAACAAACTCTTAGAATTAGGTTGAAAGATTGCATTAAACTTTATGTGAATGTTCCCAACAACACTCAATACTCCTCATAAGCTCGGGAGCATAAGAATGTGTGAATAAGATTTACACTAAATTCATTCAATAGAAATCAGTTTAGTGCTTGTTACCTAGTCCAATTTACAAAACAATTACAGATTTTGCAATTAGATAACTTGAATGACCTAACCCTAATTCAAATGGCCAATAAGAATCACAATTAGAATCAAACATTCGATTGAAACAAAATCAAATTCACTAGATAGAAAATTGAAAGAAAACATCAAGTCATATGATTGAAATCACAACTAGAAGTCAAGACATAAAGTTGGAGAATCTAGGGTTCTAGCCACTCATGACTAGAACAAGATCACAAATCTAGAAAATGAAATTAAAGTTCTTACAAAATGAAATCAAATGTTCCCAAGTGTTAATCAACTTCAAAATCCTCAAGAAAATCGCCTTCTCTACTCCAAAAGTCGACCCCCAAAGTAAAAAGTCGGTTCCCCCCTTTAAAAATGGTGAAAAACTGCTTTAAAACCCGCATTTACGTTTACACGGCCCGCGTAAATTAACACTGTCATTTACACGGCCTGCATAAACGCAAAAATATACTGTGCAGAAATCTACGTTTACACGGCCCGCGTAAACGCAAGGCTTGCATTTACACGGCCGTGTAAATCTCTGTAAAGCCAAAATCTTCATTTCTTTGATATCTTGCTCCTCGGTGCTCCGCAAGTCCTGAAATTTTGTCCGCAACTTTTATTTACCTCCTCCAACAATATCCTACCTCCAAAAGTCCCTGAAATATCACAAAAGTATTTGAATGAAATTGCCTCATGAAAAATCCCGAAAAACATGCAAAATGCATGAGTTTAAGCCTATATGCAATGTACTTTTATGAAATAAAGCTACAAAATGGGTACATGAAATGCACCTAACAGGATCCTATTTCAATAGG
Organism: Lactuca virosa; assembly: GCF_052849685.1. Taxonomy (NCBI): domain Eukaryota; kingdom Viridiplantae; phylum Streptophyta; class Magnoliopsida; order Asterales; family Asteraceae; genus Lactuca; species Lactuca virosa. The sequence continues at coordinate 17,273,373 of NC_136434.1, forward strand.
AACTTGCTGAGTTGATCCACCTACACGTCTTGCTTTTACTGCTATACTCGGAGTTACTCCATGTATTGCTTGACGTAAAACAGATAGTGGATTTATTTCTGTCTTTTATTGAATCTTTTTCACGGCTCGATAGATAATTTGATAAGCCAATGATTTTTTTCCGTGTTTCAGAATACGGTTAACCAACATGTTAACTAATCGATTACGATAAATTGGATCGAATTTTGCAGTTTTTTCTTCTGCAGTACCTCGACGTGACATGAGCGTGAAAGGGGCTCAAGAATCAGTTTTCTTTTTATAAGGGCTAAAATCACTTATTTTTGCTTTTTTACCCTTAGGCCTTCCAAAGCGACCAAAGCACCAAATAAATAAGAGCTAATTTGAGTTTGTTCTTTCTTCCTTCCATGAGCCTAGACTTCCAAAATTTTGAGCAACTCCATCATACTGCCCAACACCTCAACATTGAGACCACACCAGTAGATAAACCACGACCAAATCTGATAAGCATAAATACAGCTGAAAAAACATGATCCAGGAGATTGGCAGCCATCAGAATTCTATTGCATAAAATCCTCCAAATCAAACAATAATTTTAATGGGCACCCAACTAACCCATTTGAAGTTCTTAATATTGTTGTCAACCTCCAGATTACCATCCATCAATCTCCACATTGAATTAACAGTAAACGACGTCGAGGAGTCCACCATCGAACGCCAAGAATCAAAGGAAGAGCTCAGCGAAACATCCACAATAGAAAGGTTGATGTTGACCAGCTCCTCACGTGCATTTCTACTTCTAGGTTGTCTCTTCCATAACCCCATACAAGTAGTGCCTCCAAATCTTGAGGGCAAAAACCACAACCCCCAACTCTAAATCTTGTGTAGGGTAATTCGCCTCATGAGGTTTTAGTTGCCTCAAAGTGTAAGCAATCACCTGACCCCTCTGCATGAGTACAACCCCCAATCCCGAGATAGATGGATCAAAATAAACTACAAAATCATCCATGCCCTCGGGAAGAGTGAGAATCGGGGCCTCGCATAATCTCTGTCTCAACGTCTCGAATTTTGTCTGCTGATCGGGCCCCCATCGAAAGGTAACATTCTTCTTCGTCAAGGGGGTCAACGGCACAACAATATTGAAGAAATCCTGGATTAATATCTAATAATACCTTGCGAGACCTGAAAAGCTCTGAATCTCAGATGGTGTTCTCGGAACCTCCCACCACATCACAACGTTAATCCTGGACGGATCGTCTAATATACCCTTTTGATTGACTGTTATACTCGAGTCCTGGTAAGTTTCCCTTTCTACCCCTTTAAATTGTAGTTTTTACAACTTTGGCCCTTACGCGGGGCGTACCTGGATGGTACGCTGGGCGTAAGGGGCATAAGGCGAAACGGTGACGTTTTGGGGAGTACGTTGGACATACTATGAGTACGCTGGGTGGACAATTTCTGGACATAAACCATATTCTTTAGGGTTTGGACCATATATATTGAACCTTAAGTCCCATTTCCTCATCCTATTTTCGGCCTCCATCACTATAAATGTTCCCCCTTGCAAACCCTAGCCTTATTGTTGCATTTTGAAGCTTAAGAGTGTGTTTTTGTGTATTTGAACGGAAGAAGAATGTGGTGGTGAAGCTTGGAAGCTAGAAGTAAGCTTGGATCTAGAAGTCTTGCATCATCCTTAATCTCCAGAAGGTATAAAGTTCATACCTTGGTGATTAACTTGATAGATCTTGTTTGTATGATGATATTATGAGCTTTTGTCCCCAAACTATGACCTTCTTGTGCATGGCATGCTATAGAACATATGGGTTGTCCTTTTGGACGTTTTTCTATGTATAGAGTAATAAAAATGTGATCGTGACTCTTGGTTCTTCCCCATGCACGAGTATGATTGTCTTGATGGCTTAAGATGTTGGGGTTTTTAGTATTTATCACTTAATGGCCATGCAATACCATAAACTTTATTGTAACACCCTGTTTTGAAAATATTTGTTTATGGATTTCAGAGGCCCGGGCTAGGGGCATTTCGGTCTTTTATGGGTCTTGAAGTTTTTATTCTAGAGGTTTGGGGCCGGGGTGTGTTGCTAGAAGCGTAGGGCTTCTCGCCACCTTTTCGTGGATATAAAGTTCGTCGGAAACGGATTTAGAACGAAGGAGTTACAACACTTTGAAGTTATTGGCAATATTGGTCCTTAATGGAGAAAGATGGCAAGAAAGGACCATGCATGCAAGGTGGCCAGCGCAAGAGTACGCCCAACGTAGGCTGGGGTACGCCCAACGTATATATGGATATGGTCGCAGCTGCTTTTGGCGTACGCCCAACGTACAGGATGTACGCCCAACGTACGTCCAGTGTCCAGAAACCTTAATTTTAGGGCCAACCACTATATAAAGAACATAATGGCTCAAACCCTAGCCTCCTTATCAGCCTCCCCAACCTCATAGAAACCCTAGAACACCTCATCTCTTCATTCTTGGGTGATTTTGACTTCAAGAAGCTCATTTTGGTAGTGTAAGCTTGGAAGAAGAAAAGAGGAAGTTGGCAAGGAAGAACTTGGGAAGTTGGAGCTCATAGATCTGGAATAACATCATCATTTGGAACTCTTTTGAGGTATAAAGTTCATAAGTTTGCTGAATAATGCTTAGATCTAGTGTGGTGTGGTTTTGGAGTCATTTTGGTCCCAATAATGGACCTTTATGATGAAATCTTGTTTGTGAGCTTAGGGTTGCCACCCTCAGAGCTAAAAGGGTCCCATAAGCAGTAAAGTCTCCATCTTGAATGTCTTAATGGGTTCATGCATGAGATCTAGCCCATTTTATGGAAGTGGAATATTATTTTTGGGAGTTTGGGCCAAGTAAAGTCACCAAGTCAGTGACTTTATGGGTTAAGACATGGAAAAGGACTTGTATCTGTGTTTGTAGCTTCTGGAGTAGAGTATAAAGCACTTAATGGGAAAGTGACTTAACAGGGGGGAGTACGCTAAGCGTACATGCAGGTACGCCCAGCGTACACACCATTGGCTAGTACGCTTAGCGTACGTGAATGTACGCCCCGCGTACTCTGTCAGTTTGGGCTTTGCATTGTTGGGCCTCGGTTTGGGCCATGCTTTGGGTTCTTGGGCCTTAGTGGGCCATCAGATGTCAAATAATATGGGCCAAGGAAATGTTTGGGCTTAGGGTAAGGCCCATTAAAGGGATTGGGCCAATTTAGCAAATTGGCCCATTAGTGGGCCTCTAGTGGGCTTGGGAAGCTCACCTAGTGTTGGGCCTTTTATGCTATGGTTTGGGCCTTGGATATGGACCGGGATGGACTAGGGGTAAAATGGTCATTTTACCCTAAAGAGAATTATTGGTTTTGGTCTAAGTGTTATCTTGGTATTGGTAGCTCGGGGAGCTGGAGGATCAGTAGTTCGGGATTTGCCAGTTAGCAGCCAGAGGAGTTTTTAGAAGGACTTCAGCAGTGCAAGGCGAGTCTCCTTATTGTGTGCATGGCTCTATGGCCACAATGCCGACCCATTATGTTTGTGTATAGTAGGAAGACCCGGGGGTTAGCCCTAGGCATTATTATGATATATGTTCCGGATTACGATCCGATGCCGGGCGAGGCTCGAGGTATGTTTGTATACTAGAGGTCTTTGTGATTCTTGCATGTGTCGGTAGTATGTTTCCGGACCAAGGTCTGATGCCGGGGCAAGCCCGAGGAATGTTAGTATCCTAGTTATACTTGTTGTCTGTGTGATGCTTGTATGTGCCTGGCAGGGAGGTGAGTGTGGGCGAGGTCCCACATCTCATCACTAGTTGAGTATGAATGGGGTTCTGTATCTCATTAGTAGCAGAGCACGGGCGGGGCCTGAGATAGGAGAGAAGTGAGTGTGGGCGGGGGCCCGTATCTCACTATCAGCAGGAGTGTGGACGGGGTTCCATGACTCATCAGTAGCAGGTCAGGGGCGAGGCCCAAGTTAGGCGAGGCCTTAGGACATGAATACAGTAGGGTATGTTTGCTTAAGTGTTAACATGTTTATATGATTGTATGTGAATGGCGGGCAAGGCCCAGAGACAGGCGGGGCCTAAGAGAAACAGATATGTATACCGAGCGGGGCTCGATGCCAGGCGAGGCCTGATGCCGGAGCGAGTCCGATGTCGGGCAAGTCCCGATGCAGCGGGAGGGGGCCCAGTATGTGGTTATATGTCTGGTTTATGGTAGTATGGGGAACTCACTAAGCTTCGTGCTTACGGTTTTCAGTTTTGGTTTCAGGTACTTCCAGTAGTGGAGGGAAGAGCTCGGAATGACTGCATCGCACACACCATGATGTTTTAGCCTGGGATGTTTTACTCTGATATGATATGTTTAAACATGATGCTCTGATTAAAATATGTTTTGAATGAATGGTTTGACAACTATGGTCTTATTATAGTTTTAAAATGAAATTTTTTTGGACATGATTTTTGGGACGTTACAAGTTGGTATCAGAGCCTTGGTTTGAGGGTTTCGGACATACTCTCGGGTGTGACTGAACTCAAACTGAAGGCATGGTATGAAAATTTTCAAAAGAAAATCATTTTTATAAAAACGCGTTATGAGAAAAGGAAAAGAGTTTTGAAAAGAGAAAAGGGTGTGGTGCATGCAATCAGTCGAGCTCAAGTAAGTACCCCAAAATACCCATACAAGTTATGTTATGTTATGATATGCTTATGATAATTGCATGATAGACTAGGACTAAGGATCTAGGAAGGATGCCTTGTGTGCCTGTTATATGTGTATGAGCTTTTATGAATTGCATGCTAGTACAGATTCCTGAGTAGGGGATGGAACAGTTTGATTGGATTATGTGGTTAGTTTTTCCCATTGTCTGAATGCTGCTTGCTTTGTGCTTGTGGGACTTTTAGTAATGCGAGCTAGCTATTAACTGAATATGCTAAGTCACATGTGGCACAGGCTGGATAATCTCAGAGTGACAAGATTTGACCCTATTGCGCAGCTCTTGTTTGAGTCCAACCGTTCTAGGGATGAGTCTTTTACTTGAAGGATTATCTGATCTCTATTGTATGTGGCTATATTCATGAGGTAGCTAGTTGAAATTACTGAGAAGTCCTTCAGCAGCTGAGGACAGAATGAGTTAGAGGATACCCTAGGGCAAGCCTAGGATGAGATTAGTGTTGGGTGTGGTGTTGGCAGAAGCGACTTGGTGGAGTCGAGGCAACTCTTGAGGAAAGTACGGATAGATGTGGAAGGTAGTATGGGCCCATACTACTGAAAGAAGAGGATTCGTACTCAATTCAAGAGGGTTCGAGATAAAACCAGGGAACTTGTAGTGCGTGTGTGATCCCTCGGTAGTGATGTGTATTCTGATGGTTGTTATGGCATGTTTTCAGCATGGTGACGTTGCGTGAGAGACCAGTGGGCGGATCAGGCGCCGGAGAGGGATCAAGCTCGGGTTCAGGAACCGAGCAGCTCGAGGAGCGGATAAGGGAGTTTATTTCAGCTGAGGTTACGCATAATATTCTAGACCAGACTCCTGTGATCTTTGGTTCGGTCAAGGAGGGTATTTTGGAGCTTATGAATGATAAGCTGGGAGTTTTTCGTACTGAGATGATGGCCATGATGGGGGCACGTTCGCTGACATTTCGAGAGTTCAGAGCTTGTGGAGCTTCGTATTATCATGGGGCTAGGGACCCCATCGCTAGCAGCAGGTGGTTGGCCGATGTTGCCAACGCTTTCCATACGAGCCGGTGCCCCGAGGGGGACAAGGTCCGCCAAGTTCAGGGAGAGGGCTCTTCTTGTTCAGGATTTGCGCTAGACTACAGAGACAGTGGCGGAAATTACCGCCAAGTTCAGGGAGAGGGCTCTTCTTGTTCCTCATTATGTCACGGACGAGGAGATAAAGAAGGCCCGATATCACGAGATGTTGAGGAGTGACATCAGGGAGTTTGTGAGCAGGTCCAGCTGCAAGACGCTGGAGGATATGATTGCTCGGGCCAGGGAGAGGGAGATCGATCTGGAGCACCTCAGGAAGAGGAAGCCGGAGGAGGTTCAGGTAGCCGCAGGTTCAGGCAAGAGACCCAAGGGGTCGGATGTGAGATCGAGGGATTATCAGGGCCGCAGTCGTTGTGGCAAGTGTGGCAGGACGCACGAGGGTGCGTGCAGGGGTGGTAGTGGTGGTGATTCTGGTTGCTTCAAGTGCGGTCGGACTGGTCATTTCAGCAGGGATTGTACTGCTACCACCACTCAGGGATCAGACCTGATATGTTTCCATTGCAGTCAGAGGGGCCACAAAGGCCCAGTGTCTGAGTTTGCTTCTAGCAGGACAGGTGATGACACCTGCCCGTACGACTTTGAGGATCACCGACGGCCGTCAGGGTCGAGTAGAGGCGCCAACGGTGGGGAGCAGGGCTTTTCAGTTGTCTACAGTGGAGACGCGAGAAGCACCGGACGTTGCAGATATGTATCTTTTGCTTTCCTGCCAACTTTTATTCATGATCATATTGTTATAGTATTGCATCTATGTTAATGAATGTATGTTAGAATTTTATTTCCGTTCGTGTTCGGATCATATGCCATCTGCATACGGATTTTCGGGTGGTAGTTCATAGTAGTACCCTTTTTTAGCCGGTTCTCAGGATGCAGTCACTGTAGCAGGTGTGAGTGGGGCTCGAGAAGTGTCCTGTTAGTCTTCAAGAGTGGTTCAGATTTGGTATTGGTTGGTTGGAGCATTAGCAGTGGTAAGTGTTATCGACCCTTTAGATGGAGAGAAGGATTAGGAATCCTTCCCAAGCTGGGAGCTGTAGGGATCTAGTCGAATCGAAGTGGGGGAGAACTATCCCGGAGGTTAGGAGCAGGAGTAAGTGCAAATTGGGATGACTTCGCAACTTTGTTGGAAAGGAAAGCAGCCCCATTGGCTGTTGGGATAGAGGAGAGCGCAAGTTGGGAGTTTGGGAAACTTCCCAACATTGAGTTCGTGTATTCGCGGTAGGTGATACCTGGGTAGGGACCAGGTGGGAGATTTTCTCGGCAGGATGCGAGTTTAGTCAGGATGTAAGACTACGAGGCCGCCGTAGCAATCTCCAGCAGTTAGGCAGAGCGAGAAGAGTAGTAAGGCTGCGGGATAGTCGTAGCATTTGGTTAGCAGCTAGTTAGAGGAGTGTGGGTGAGGGCCCGTATCTCCTAGTTAGCGGAGTATGGGCGAGGCCCGTATCTCCTAGTTAGCATGATGAAGATCGATAGAGAGAGTAGTTCGTTGAGTTTTAGGATGGAGTGGGGCCTGCATAGCCCAAGATAGGTGAGACTTGTGGGAGAGGCCACTCCAAGATGTAGTTGGGTGAGACTCGTGGGCGAGGCCCGTATGATTATAGCAGCGCAGGTGGGACCTGGTTGAGACCGTAGGGCCAAGTTAGGGGATCGAGGATCCCAAGACTTAGGAAGTCAGAGTGGCAAGGTAGAAATAACAGTTTTAGATAGCCGAAGTCTCTTCGGAGGTCGCTGGGAGCGACTGAGAGTTTGAGCTTGGGTTCAATAACTGGAGGGAATCCGGTATTCCGGATAGTCGACAAAAAGGTTTGGACCTGGGAGGTCCCCGTTCTTTTGGAAAGAAGGCAAGAGGCAACATGGTGTTCGGGCAGAAGTGTCTATCATGATGGTTCTTGTGTGAGAATTAGCTTGGGGTTTGCGTATGGTTCTCTGTAATGATTGTTGTCAAGTCTTTCTGACTTCCTGCATAATCATTAAGAGGATCAATGCATATAAGTTTAGAATCTAACAGATTTCAGTAAACGGCATGAATTTGGAATTCTTGCATTTGCAGTAAGGATTTGGGACTGTGAAAAGAGGATCATTGGAGTGATGTTCAATTGATCTATTTTACAAAGTAAAGATCATAGACAAACATAGTATGCATACTTGGTGTGTGGCATGACTAGTGTTTAGAAAACATAGTGTACATGCTTGGAGCATGGGACAACTATTGTTTTAAATTCAAGTATAAAGTTGATAAAACCGAAACAATGAATAATGAGTAATCAGTATGGTGATAAATAAAAGTGTTTATTTATATTCATAGGGTTTGATACCATATTTGATTCATTTATTCTTGTGTTTCACTTTGCATGTTTTGACTTCCAGAATAACTAAGTCGCTCTTCCTGAATGATTAAGTTATTCAAACCATCCACAGTCGGTCATATGTTGGAAGTAGATATGAATCAAGACTGTCATGGGTTGGTTTGTAGAGGTCCAAGTTGGTGGACAAAAGTGGTGCTACAACACTCATGAGTGCTCATAAGTTCTGAGTATTGGATTCAACCCGCGCTCATTTGAATCACTTCATGGATTTTATCACGAGTGATCATGAGACGATAATATCTTATATTCTTCAAACCTAGAGATATGAGTTGTTACTATGAGTTGGTTATACATTGATTGCACGAAAACGCATTGGTAACTCGATGTTATAAAACGTGCCTTTGTGTATGATTCAACAAGTAGTAGAACAAGCCATATGAGTCGAAGTTTATCCATTCCTTTTACCTTCGGGATAAAAGCGATATATGTGGGCCCCTCGATGATTTAAAGATGATACATGTGAGTGCTTGGCCAAGCCAGGACTGATTTGATTTGTTCAATCAGTCAGTCATCATGAATCGGAAATCGGGAAACAACAAATGGACAGAGAGAATGATTGATAATCCATGTCTCAGTCCATATGATATCTAGAATGGAGGAATATATGATCCCTTATCTAATGGACAAGTCATTGACAAAGGTCAGAGTTCATCGACAAGGTCAGAGTTCGACAAAAGCTTTTGAGAGCTACGATTGCTGATCGGTTCCTGAAGTCATACGCAATAATATTTTTAGACTTATCCAAGTGGGAGACTGTTGGATTAATGTCTAAGTCCATAACTATAATTGGTAAGACTTGACCCGACCCGGCATGGTCCATTTGGGTTGCATGGCATCATGCATTTGGATAGACTATAATGAGAGAAATAACACTTAAGGTTGGTTAATATATTATAAGTTCTAATATATTAATAAGGTTATTTAATTAGTATTGATCAAGAATTAATTTGGAATTAATTAAGTGATCAAAAGGAGACTAATTAAATATATGGGTTGATTGTGTAAATCATTCATTCTTATATATGTGGGCTTGTGATCCAAGATTCCTTATGTTGGACTAAGTCCATGGAGGTTAAAATCCATGGAGCATAAGGAATGGGTAAAGTTATGAGTTACATGGTGTAACCCTAATAGCCACCATATAAAAGAATCCCATGGCTCAAGAAATCATGCACTAATGTGTGAGTGTGAGGGCTAGACGATTTCAAGGAGTGTTCAAGTTTCTCTCAAGTTATTCCAAGTGTATTTGGTGTTGTGTGAACCATTTGAGGTGTCACACTTGGGGCACTAGGCACTCAAGCTTCATGAAGACATTCTACATCAAAGAGGTATGTATTCTATCTTGTTATATTTATTATTTTGTATGCTAGATTAGGATAATACCTTGGATGTTCATAATTGTATGTATAATAGAGAAAACATAGATCCAAGGTATTTAGGGTTGCATGTACACTTAGGAGTGTTAGAATGCTCATAACCCATCAGTGGTATCAGAGCCAAGGCTTGTTTTCTTGTTATACTTGCAAAATTAGCTGAAAAATCGAATTGTATTAGTTTAAAAGTTATGCTAATTACTTGAAAAAAATTTGATGTGAATTATCTTTGTTCATATGAGTTTATTAGATTAATAGAAAAGTTAATTGATTATGTGTTTTCAATCTATTTTAATCTAAGAGTTGATTCTAAAATGTGTTTTTGTAACTTGTCCTCAAGTTATATGAAAAGTCACATTTAAGTTTCATAAAACTCATAAAAAGTTGGCAATGGTTACAAAAATGAAGAGTCGTGTCCTCATTAAATGGTTTTATGACTTTATAACTTGTCCTCAAGTTATGGAGGTTCAAGAGTCACTTCATTAAATGATAAAATGTGTAACCTTAATTAGTTCCATAAGTTACAAAAATAAAGAAAAGTTACATTCTTTTATTAGTTTAAAGTCTTCCATAACTTGTCCTCAAGTTATGGAACTTGAAGAGTTTTTTTTTAATTAAAACTACTTTAAACACATAAGTTATGGAATTAATTAGTTTTGAATATTTTCAAAACTTGCCCTCAAGTTTTGGAATTTGTAAAGTTTTCCCCATGAATACTTTAATTCCAAGTTAGCCCTTAGAATTTTAAAAGTTAAAATTCAACCCTTATACTTTATAGTATTATAAGTTAATAATAAATATATGTATAAGAGCAAGTCAGTCTTACCGTTAGTAGGCCTCATTCACGAAGCCGGTCTATAAGGGGGGTATAAGGTTACTGCCTATAAAATGTCAGTTTAATGGGTGTCCACTCTCACCCACCGCTTCCTTGACTGGTGGAGGGTCGTTAGCCGAACGGGTAGGATAAGGACTATAATTCTCCCTTCATTAAAAGTATTAATGATAAATAGTAAGTAACTAAACACTTATAAATTCCCAATCTTAGTTACTTAGGAAAATGTGAATAAGGTGCTAATCCATGAAATTACACTTTGCACTTTGTTTAAACCGTTAGTGGAGCGTGTGTGGTTAACCGGCACACTAACCTGGATTTAACAAAGTAGGCAAAGGGTAACTTAATATTTATCATAGTATCGGTGGAGCTCGTGTGGTTAACCGGCACATCGATTGAGGGGTAAATATTAAGGGTACCAAGTATATTTGCATGGTTACTTCACACCTTGTTTTGTGATCCTCGGCATCCCAGTCACAAAACCTGAAGGGCACACTCGAGATTGAAACATGCCATTGAAAAGTTCAATGAATCTCAAAAGATCTAGGAGTTTCAAATGCAATTAAAAACCTAATTACATTATTTCGTTTTTCATGGTGGAAATTGGTAAATCGTCATTTACCTACCTTCAACTATTTTATAACTCGGATTACGGCATCCCTCTTCCAGTTATAAATAGGTTGTTGGATCCTAGCCTTAATATTTCATATTGGGTGTTATATTAAGGACTTTAAATCAACTATCTTGAATATCTCCCAAAAAGATGTTTGGTCTAGACATTTATGATCTTCCCAAATCTCTTGAAACAAGCTTTCCTAAATGAAGATAATGTCCCATGGATATCATACTTCTTTCACCTCCTCCAATTATTCTCCCTAACCCACTAGTTCCTAAAAAGTTTAAGGTCACTCAAGCCCTATTGGCAAGGCAAGGTCTAGGTGTGATCACATCTTGGAGATGTAGTCACATATTGACAAGCCGGGAGAGTTGGGTGTCAAAGTCTTGAGAAAGTTGGTGGCTCAACTACTTTCTAAGTCACATAGTGAGTTCTTTTGGGAATCCTATGAAACAGACTAAGACAAGACCCTTAATGATCTTATCTATTTGCTAAGATCAACTTCCTAAAACGCTATGGACATTGACAATGATGACATTGGATATCCAGTAAAGCTCTCTCTTCCCAATGGAAAGGGATCGGCCATAGTCAACTCGGTTGACCCAATGGTAAAGAGAGAGGCGAAGTCTGAGATAGTCCCATTATCAAGGGTCCATAGGTAACTATTGCCAAAGAAATGGGCATTGGTTACGAAGCTACCAAATTTACCTAAGGATGTTAAAGTCAATAAGTTTGGCTCTACTTCAGGTAAAGTCCATTGTCTAACTCTATTAAGTACATGTTGATTCTGATCGCGAAGATGGATTTCAATCGCATGGTTCGGTGATCAGAATTTTGGGCTATTACTTAAGAGTTATGATATTTATATTGCTTAGGAATAGATAACAACAAGGTTTTCATATGGATTGTAAGGATAAGTTTTTCCGCAAAGTTTTAAAATAAAAGAAAAAGGTTTTGATTTTATTTATTTTAAGTATCCTTACAATGGCATTTGTGAAAAGTTGTTGCTTATAAGATTCCATTGATAGCAATATTGGAAAAATGGATTTGATTCTTTCGGTTGTGGTAGTGTCTAATATTACCAAATAAGGAAAGATTCTCATCACCCAAGGTTCAATTGGACCGAAACTTGGAATCATGCAAGTTGTATAGTATGATGAATGAGAACTTTCAGCTTGGAAAATTAAGACTAATTCCTTATGTGAATAAGGAAAGGAATAAGGGATCGAGTACACATTCTTGTGCACTGGTCAAGTCCACCACAAAAGATCAAGAAGATTATTCGTCATGATTTACTTAAGTTCAGTAAATATGGTTATACTTATAAGTTTAAGTATAAGTCTGTAGCATTGGAGAAGTTTCAATGTGAGACAGAACGAATAAGAAGAATCAAAGTATGGTAGAAAGATAAAAGTTTCTCAAATCTGAAAAGATGGGAGAGTACTTTAGTATCATGTTTATGATCATCTTAATGATTAAGATACCATATCACAATTGGTCCTCTAAAGTCATCTTAGTGCATTCTTATGACTAAGAAGAGGAGTCATGAATTGTTGAAATGGTTAAATCAAAAAGATGAGTCATACTTCGTTCCAAAACAATTCTTAGAGTCATACTCCAAGATTGTAACTTGAGTGACATATCTTAAAGAGGGTTTGCTAACACTAGTCAAATGTAAGCGTAAAAGGTTATCTACTCTTGTACATTTGAAATTGGTAAGTTGTGATGTTTTGGATAAAACAGAGACCAACTTAGGCCAATTGTGTAAAGTGTTAGTCTTGATAAAGAATCCGCACTATCTCTTGAATATTTGACAAGGGAGTCTTATATGTCAAGAGGACAGTGGGAGTCTTAAAGCTCTTGAAAGTTTCAAGACTTAATCAAGAATAAAACCTAAAGTCCTTCACTAGCACACGACTTGAGGTTTATAACCTATCGTGTTGAAATTTTTGTACCTATTCAATTTGGCTTTGCATAGGAGTTCTGAGAGTTCTCAATTGGTTGCACAACTACTTGGAAGCAATGGCAGGCACCTGAGCTGCCAAATGGCAAGAATTTAAGATTGCACAAGTTAATCAATATGAGTTTGGATTTGTCACTAACCTTGTCTTGTGATTATGGTTTTGACAAATTCACATGGATAAGAACACATACACTATTAAATCTAAGTGTCATAAGGTTTCTCTTCGATTCATGAAAATGATGGTGAGGAAACACTTTCACTAAGTAGATTTTAGCTAGATAGCAATTGTGATATTTGCATTCACAAAGTCGTTAGTGGAGCGTGTGTGGTTTACCGGCACACTAACATGGACTTGTGAGAAGTGGCAAAGGTCTAAACAATTGAGACTATGATTACGGCATCCCTTTTCATAGTTCTAAAATTGTTTAGACACACATGTGAGCTATCTAAGAGAGGTGTATGATTTTGATAAAGTTTTATCAAAACAATCTAGTATCAGAAATCTGAACTTTGGTAAGAAAGTCAGCTGATTTCTGAGTACATGTCAAAGCTAGTGGGAGCATAAGTGTTATGCTAATAATCATCATGTTAGTGGGAGCATGATAATTATGACAATGGTTGCAAGTTAGTAATGTTAATTATAGAAAACAAAAGTTTCAATTCGTGAGGTTGCAGGGGTTGAAAAACTTGTTTTGCTCTAATTAAGGGAGAGGAAATTATACTTCATTTTAATTCTAAAAGCTTAGATTGAGATTTTAATCGTATTTAATCAAGGATATATATATATATATATATATATATATATATATATATATATATATGAATTTCATATTGGAATGGCTCAACATAAGGAAATTCTATATATGGGTCCATTATTTGCGTTCTAAAATTCGATTATGATTACGGCATCCCTTTTCATAATCTGAATTTTGAGAACTTAGCAAATTGAAATGGAAATATTATAGCAAAAGACTGGTTTAGTCTTTATGTGAGACATCATGAATCGTGTCCCATATGTTTCGGATATAGGATCGATTACATGTGCTATATTCATCCTTTCTAAAATTTTCCAAATGCCTGGGGCATTATGAAGGGAAAAGGTCTAGAATTAGATATGACTAAAATGATTAAGCAATTGTCGAGGAAAATCTAAGGTTTATCAAAGATTGGTTGCTCAAGGACAGTTGGAAGTATAATGTTAATTCTGGAAGGACCATATTGACATAATCTGTAAGGAGGCAACTCTTGTTCAGAAGTGATAGTCAAAATGGAATATGGAAATGTTTCAAAGTTAGAAATTATTCAATCTGTGTAAGATTAAGAAACTTAATGAAAGAAGGATGTTTCCAAGGAGCTGATCTCCTTTGGAATGCTCTGTAATGATTGTTGTCAAGTCTTTCTGACTTCCTGCATAATCATTAAGAGGATCAATGCATATAAGTTTAGAATCTAACAGATTTCAGTAAACGGCATGAATTTGGAATTCTTGCATTTGCAGTAAGGATTTGGGACTGTGAAAAGAGGATCATTGGAGTGATGTTCAATTGATCTATTTTACAAAGTAAAGATCATAGACAAACATAGTATGCATACTTGGTGTATGGCATGACTAGTGTTTAGAAAACATAGTGTACATGCTTGGAGCATGGGACAACTATTGTTTTAAATTCAAGTATAAAGTTGATAAAACCGAAACAATGAATAATGAGTAATCAGTATGGTGATAAATAAAAGTGTTTATTTATATTCATAGGGTTTGATACCATATTTGATTCATTTATTCTTGTGTTTCACTTTGCATGTTTTGACTTCCAGAATAACTAAGTCGCTCTTCCTGAATGATTAAGTTATTCAAACCATCCACAGTCGGTCATATGTTGGAAGTAGATATGAATCAAGACTGTCATGGGTTGGTTTGTAGAGGTCCAAGTTGGTGGACAAAAGTGGTGCTACAACACTCATGAGTGCTCATAAGTTCTGAGTATTGGATTCAACCCGCGCTCATTTGAATCACTTCATGGATTTTATCACGAGTGATCATGAGACGATAATATCTTATATTCTTCAAACCTAGAGATATGAGTTGTTACTATGAGTTGGTTATACATTGATTGCACGAAAACGCATTGGTAACTCGATGTTATAAAACGTGCCTTTGTGTATGATTCAACAAGTAGTAGAACAAGCCATATGAGTCGAAGTTTATCCATTCCTTTTACCTTCGGGATAAAAGCGATATATGTGGGCCCCTCGATGATTTAAAGATGATACATGTGAGTGCTTGGCCAAGCCAGGACTGATTTGATTTGTTCAATCAGTCAGTCATCATGAATCGGAAATCGGGAAACAACAAATGGACAGAGAGAATGATTGATAATCCATGTCTCAGTCCATATGATATCTAGAATGGAGGAATATATGATCCCTTATCTAATGGACAAGTCATTGACAAAGGTCAGAGTTCATCGACAAGGTCAGAGTTCGACAAAAGCTTTTGAGAGCTACGATTGCTGATCGGTTCCTGAAGTCATACGCAATAATAGTTTTAGACTTATCCAAGTGGGAGACTGTTGGATTAATGTCTAAGTCCATAACTATAATTGGTAAGACTTGACCCGACCCGGCATGGTCCATTTGGGTTGCATGGCATCATGCATTTGGATAGACTATAATGAGAGAAATAACACTTAAGGTTGGTTAATATATTATAAGTTCTAATATATTAATAAGGTTATTTAATTAGTATTGATCAAGAATTAATTTGGAATTAATTAAGTGATCAAAAGGAGACTAATTAAATATATGGGTTGATTGTGTAAATCATTCATTCTTATATATGTGGGCTTGTGATCCAAGATTCCTTATGTTGGACTAAGTCCATGGGGTGACCCATGGATACTCCATGGAGGTTAAAATCCATGGAGCATAAGGAATGGGTAAAGTTATGAGTTACATGGTGTAACCCTAATAGCCACCATATAAAAGAATCCCATGGCTCAAGAAATCATGCACTAATGTGTGAGTGTGAGGGCTAGACGATTTCAAGGAGTGTTCAAGTTTCTCTCAAGTTATTCCAAGTGTATTTGGTGTTGTGTGAACCATTTGAGGTGTCACACTTGGGGCACTAGGCACTCAAGCTTCATGAAGACATTCTACATCAAAGAGGTATGTATTCTATCTTGTTATATTTATTATTTTGTATGCTAGATTAGGATAATACATTGGATGTTCATAATTGTATGTATAATAGAGAAAACATAGATCCAAGGTATTTAGGGTTGCATGTACACTTAGGAGTGTTAGAATGCTCATAACCCATCAGTTAGTAAGGAGTGACTTCGAGGATGAAGTCTAGTTTAAGTGGGGGAGAGTTGGAACACCCTGTTCTGAAAATGTTTGTTTATGGATTTCAGAGGCCCAGGCTAGGGGCATTTCGGTCTTTTATGGGTCTTGAAGTTTTTATTCGAGAGGTTTGGGTCCGGGGTGTGTTGCTAGAAGCGTAGAGCTTCTCGCCACCTTTTCGTGGATATAAAGTTCGTCGGAAACGGACTTAGAACGAAGGAGTTACAGCACTTTGAAGTTATTGGCAATATTGGTCCTTAATGGAGAAAGATGGCAAGAAAGGACCATGCATGCAAGGTGGCCAGCACAAGAGTACGCCCAGCGTATATATGGATATGGTCGCGGGTGCTTTTGGCGTACGCCCAGCGTACAGGATGTACGCCCAACGTACGTCCAGTGTCCAGAAACCCCACCCTAATTTTAGGGCCAACCACTATATAAAGAACATAATGGCTCAAACCCTAGCCTCCTTATCAGCCTCCCCAACCTCAGAGAAACCCTAGAACGCCTCATATCTTCATCCTTGGGTGATTTTGACTTCAAGAAGCTCATTTTGGTGGTGTAAGCTTGGAAGAAGAAAAGAGGAAGTTGGCAAGGAAGAACTTGGGAAGTTGGAGCTCATAGATCTGGAATAACATCATCATTTGGAACTCTTTTGAGGTATAAAGTTCATAATTTTACTTAAGAATGCTTAGATCTAGTGTAGTGTGGTTTTGGAGTCATTTTGGTCCCAAGAATGGACCTTTATGATGAAATCTCGTTTGTGAGCTTAGGGTTGCCACCTTCAGAGCTAAAAGGGTCCCATAAGCAGTAAAGTCTCCATCTTGAATGTCTTAATGGGTTCATGCATGAGATCTAGCCCTTTTTATGGAAGTGGAATATCATTTTTGGGAGTTTGGGCTTGTTTGGGCCAAGTAAAGTCACCAAGTCAGTGACTTTATGGGTTAAGACATGGAAATGATTCACACCCTCGAGTTTCCCAGATTCATCGTGGTCTTCCAGGCATCGGGTATAAATCTTGTGCTTTCAGTAGTACAGACTCAATACTACCTTCCACACCTATTTTGTGACGACCCAAAAATCCTTCCGTCAACGAGGTTAGTTCCGTTACGCGAACACATATTTTTGTGAGTTTATTTTGATTCGAAATAATAAAATTAAATTAAATTAAATTAAATAGGGTACATAAGGACTTAAAGGTTTAAATTAAATCAAATGGAAGTGGAAGGTATTTTGTGATCAAGGAAGGAACCTCAAGGGACGAAAATTGTAACTTCTCCTTTAAAAGCACATAAACAAATTAGAAGTTACTTAGGGAGATATAGAAAATATGAATTAAAGCTATAAAAATGAATTAAAGCCTTATACATAAGTTAAATCGGTTATGTAGGTATGTATACTCAATAGCATTAAAGAAATTACGATCGACATAACTCTTAATTTATTCGTCGGTTTCCTTCCTGTTTGGACTAACACGTAAGGATCAAAACGATTGCACGATCATTTGATGGGTTGCTACTCCACGAAATCAAGGCAGCAAGAGAGCAGTGAGAATGAGAGAGAAACAGAAAGTGAGAAGCAGGTTGTGCAATTTCAGGCGACCGGTTCGACTTGCAGCGATGCGTTAAGGTTCTCTAGTGGACATCTATAAGAAGTCGATCATCAACATCTATGTATTGCCCTACCCTTGTGAAGCGAATAAGAAACACATAAAAAATGAAGGAGCGGTGAGAGGCGGAGTAGTTTTGAATGTGAAGCGTTTCTGGTGGCGGCTAGGGTTCCGACAAGGCCCCGGCCGGTGACGCGTTTTTGGTTGACAACGTCTCTTAGGGCAGTGGTTTGTCGAGCTTTCCGTCCAAGCATCATCGGTGGGTAAGAAAGCCATATAAACGAAACCAAGGGAAAATGACTTAAAAGACCAATTAAGTTTCAAAAGCGACCATATTACCCCAATTATCTTTTTGTTGTTCAAGAAACACCAACGAAGAAATGTTTTTTTTATTAAAAAGCCAAATAAAGTTAACAGTAAAATTAAGGTTTTTAAAAATTGACCGGCATCTTGCAGGTAAACGATTGGGTGTAAATGAGTTCGCATATTTCTGTTGAGTTGGCATATATATATGTGGTGTGTTGGCATATCTACGTGGCATTAGTCTAAAAGTTACATATTATAAGTAGATATAGGGCATAATGGGGGATACGACTCCTTAATCAATCGACTTCTTCAACATAGCTTCTTCGTCTCGATCCTCCAACTCATGCTCAAGGTCAAAAATTTCCAAGTCAAAGAGCACAATTGATAAGGCAAATCCTTGTGATTGTGGGTTTCCTTCTCGTATATGGATATCAACAACAGAGGCAAATCCTGGTAAAAAATATAGGGTTTGTCCTAACTCTTTGGTAAGTGTATCTAAAAGCTTGTTCTTGTTTGGGTCCCGTCTTGTTTTTCATGCTACAATATTTTTTGTTTATGTTATAATTGAAGATGAAGGATCCAAAGGATAAATGTGATTTCTGGGAATGGGTTGATGAAGATGAAGAAATTATAACCAAGAACAAGAATAAGAAAGATGAAGAACATGATTTCAATAGTGAAGTGAAGATTGCAATATTGGAACATGATTTCAGTGAATACAAGGTGAAGACTGATAAGGAATGTAAGAGTTTTAGAAAGGAATTGGATAAAATGAAATGTTTCTTGTTGATATTTGTTTTTTTGTTTGTAGTGAAGTACATGATGTAGTGTTAATTTGATTATGTAAGGGAAATGTACTTTGAAATTATCGGGATATGTATCTTCAAAGTAGTTTCATTGAACTCATGTAATGTGGTTATGAAGTGGGAATGAAAAAAAGGTGTTTATGAAGAGTGATACACATAATAGCATTGCACTTTTATCAAATGATAATAGCAGGGGGCAAAATAGTCCATAAAACTGTTTGACATTATGTATGTAATTTGGGTTTTAAATGGTCTTTCAACACAAGGGGCAAAATTGTCCATAAAACTGTTTCAAACTATTTTAACAGTTTTGAGTGATCACAGCAGGGGCAAAATTGTCCATAAAACTGTTTTAAACTGTTTTGACAGGTTTTCATGGGCAAAATCGTCCACACAACAAGCCCCACAAAACTGTTTTTTTACCAATTTTAACACAGTTTTAACAAACAGGAGCAAAATGGTAAACTGTTATAATATGCATAAAAAGTAATAAACTACATATTAAGCATAATTAAACCACATAATCAAGCATGTGCACATGGCACTAAATGTTGGTAAATGTGCACAGCACCAAAAGACAAGCCTAAGCATCAAAAGACAAGCCTAAGCACCAAAAGATGTGCACTAAGCACCAAAAGATGTGTCATTTCATAGTATTTGACATAATCCTAATACAAAACACCTATCCTAGTTTAAAGTGACTGGATTTTCATGACTTTCCCCACTTCCATCTTTTGTTACCACCTTCTTCCTTAACTTCAGTTTCGTGATCCTCTCAGAAGGTAATCGCCTTTTGTTGGCAACAAAATGCTGAAAAAAAACAGGTTGATGCTGATGGTGGTCAACTTCATCAAAAATAGGTTCATGGTGGTCAACTTCAACAACAAGTTCATGGTGGTCAACTTCATCTTGAACAACTTCAATGTGGTGAGCTTCATCTTGAACAACAGCCTCTTGATGGTCTTTAACATGATTTTCTTGGTGGTCTTCAACATGATCTTCTTGATGGTCAATTTCATCTTCTTGATGGTCAATCTCATCCTCTTGGTGGTCAATTTCATCCTCCTGGTGGTCTTCAATATCACCTTCTTCAATAGCCCCTTCTTCACCAACCCCATCTTGACCAACCCCTTCTTCAACATCCCCTTCTTCACCAACTGGTTCTTCACCAACCCCTTCTTCACCAACTGGTTCTTCACCAACCCCTTCTTCAACATCACCTTCTTCACCAACTGGTTCTTCACCAACAGTTTCTTTATTTGCTGCATTGTTAAAACAAATAAATATATTAGTATACAAATGTAGATGAATTAATAATCAAAATAAAAATCAACCTTCTGTGAGCAATGAACATCGCCTCTTGTTGTGTCCTTCTTGATGACAGTTACTACATCTTGAGATGGACATCCCTGTCTTGTTAATTGTATGCCTTCCTTCATTCTCTGTAGGACATTTCCTTCTGTTTACTTTGGGCCTTCCTCACATGATGGTGCCCTTTCCTTAACAGCCTCCATCAAACCCTACAAGGTGATAACAAATTTCAGTTGTAAAGTATAAAATAACACATAATGTAGTAAGTAAAAAAAAAACTAAAACACACCTTGTGTTGGTCCGAAATAATTGTAAGACCCCTACCATCTCCTATCTCAATTTCCTCAAGTAGAAGATCAATGAACCACATCCAAGTTTCCTTGTTTTCAACTGGCACAACAGCCCATGCTAGAGGGTACATTTGGTTGTTTGCGTCCCTGCCAACGACTGTTAACAACTCACCTCTGCAAATACCCTTCAAAAAACAACCATCAACACCGATAACCCTTCTACATCCTTCAATCCAGCCATCCTTGACAGACTTCAGGCAAATATACATCCTTTTGAAGTAGTGTGTAACATCAAGCATATGATTTGTCTCGATCAAGACTGTTGACCCAGGATTAACCCTCAATAACTCAGCACCATAATTCCACAGTTTCTCATAATGGCTTACCAAATTGCCTGAAATCTCATCTAGTGCAAAGTACTTGGCATTTCTACACTGCCCAAGACTTACCTTGAGACCATAGTCTTTCCTAACTATTTCTGCCATTTTCCTATAGCTAAACCGAGGCCTTTCCAAAATGTCAGGTATTAACATTTTTCCAATCCACTTATACGTAACAAGACAACCCAATTTTTGCTGTCTAGCACAATTATGTTTATCAATCAGTGACTTGATCTGGAATGAATTTTCCTTGTTCATGGGACTAGCCCATAGTCTAAAAGGGCAAGATGGCTTCCCTTTTTCATTTTTACTGCACCTTACTAACAATGCTGTTGCCTCATTTTTTTCATACCACAACCCATAACCCTTTGACACAACATAATTTGTTAACATGTGTTTCAGTACATCTCGATCAGAGAATCTCATACCTAACTCAGGCATCATAGTATCCCATTTTTGGTTAGGATCGTGAATAGGATGTTTTTTTTACCTTATCACCAGCTTCGTCCTCTATGCCTTTTTCTGGAATAAGATTCTTCTGAGACAAAAAAAGGATCAACAACTTCAAGCCACTGAATGTCCTCATCATCAGCTTCATGGTCCACCGCTAGATCATCCGACAATACCGAGTCCACATCGTCTTCATATGTTTCAGTACCACTATCCCCTTCTTCAACTTTCTCTTCTTCAATCCAATCTAGTAAGGGTTCATGATAGTCATCAATGTAGACACTGATTTGATTATCATCATCATCAAACCCAGCATCAAGGAACCTAACATAATCATCTTCATCCCTGAGCTCCCTTAACCCATCTACGAGGGACCGATTTTTAAGACAATAATACATATCCCGACATCTATTGTTGATCAATTTTTGGAGATAGGTCATGAACTCTTTGAAATCCATGTTACGTACATCTAGCCCCATAACAGGTAATTTATCAGGATGGAAGTAAACAAAGGGATTAGGAGAAAAAACACCTTTGTGGTAGACATCAATGTTGAGTGAGTCACGAGACATGCTTGGTGCACAATCGACGAACTCTCCTTCACCTTCTGTAAAAATCAATTTCACCGTCACTTCTGTAGATTTCACCGTTGTGTAAGAAACCTAGATATCGATTTCACCCTTCACTGAGAACCCTAGATGGTGAAATGAAATCCCTTGTGGCATTTATGTTTCCACCTAATTTGTTTTAATAATCCATGTCAGATTTACCTTTGATCACCGGTAAACAAAGAACGTAACCCACAGATGTCAGTCAATTTTTAAAAAACTTAATTTTACTGTTAACTTTATTTGGATTTTTAATAAAAAAATATTTCTTCGTTGGTGTTTCTTGAACAACAAAAAGATAAATGGGGTAATATGGACGCTTTTGAAACTTAATGTAACACCCATAAAATTTGAGCCAAATTAAAACATTTTAAATCATTCAAAAACCATTACGTTCATACAACTCGTTTTCAAAATAGTTTAAACATCAGAGTATCCCCCAGAACCATATCATATAAATCATAAAACATGAGGAGCGGTACGATCACGCCTTCGCCTTGCCACGATCTCCTGAAGTACCTGAAACAATACACTGAAACTGTAAGCCCGAAAGCTTAGTGAGTTACCCCTAAAATACCAACCACACATATCATACTCATAACATATCATAAATAGAACAGCCATGCACATCGGGTCTACTGTGTAACTGGTCCGCCCGCACCAGGCCTTCAGTCCACCTGGTCCACCCTCCGAGTCTAGCCATGTACGTCGAGTCTACAGTGTGATTGGTCCGCCCACACCGGGCCTTCAATCCACCTGGTCCACTCTCTGAGTCTACAGTATGACTGGTCCGCCCGCACCGGGCCTTCAGTCGGCCTGGTCCACTCTCCGCGCCTCGGCACGTCTGGTCCGCCCTCTTGGGGCCTTCAGCCTATCCGGACCGCTCGCTGGGCCTTCGGAACATCCGGTCCGCCCTGGGTATGTTGGCCTACAGCACAAAGCAGGACCCGCCTCAACCCAACCCCCGTCAAACAACCATGTGCACATACAACAATTAATCACATAACAATCCTCAACCAGACAAACAGTCTAACAGATCACATAGCATATCAACATCCTAACCAGGATTCCGACCTAACCGGTCACTACCATAACATTACCCTATATCCCGGGTACCGACCTTAACCAGGTCACTAACATAACACCATCCTAAATACCAGGATGCAGATCTAGCAAAACAATAACATAACAACAATACCCGGATTCCCATCCGATAAAGTGCCGGCCTTGGTGCCGTAGACCCTGTCGATATAGTGAGGATAACTCACCTTGCAACTGCCGAAATCCTGCAAATCTCTGACTGTTGACTCACTGGGACTCCCAACTATCACATGATAATCACCAAGTTAGAATCCAACATGAATTTCTAGGCCAAGGGCCCACAACACTCATAAGTCCATCATCCTCTTATTGGGCCAAGACCCAAAACCAAATCCTCATGCAAAGCCCAATATTGGCCCAATTTACTAAATTGGGCCAACCTCACCAAATGGGCCTAGATCCAAGGTCCATAATAATTATTGGGTCTAAATTACTCCATCCATAATGTTCAGTCACGGCCCAAGCCCCACCAGCCCATAAACAGCCCAATCACTTAAGGCCCAAAATCAAAAACCCAACAGAGGGAGTACGCTGGGCGTACCCCTCTTGGTACGCTGGGCGTACTTCGATTCTCGCGGACTGGGAACGGGACACTGACCCACTACGCTGGGCGTACTGCTTACACGGGGCGTAATCTCGCTGAACTAAAATTCCACATAAGTTCTTAATGGCTTAAGCTCTTAAGCCCAAACTTCAGATCCATCGACCAAACATGCCTAGGATTCATAAAGTCTCAAACTTTATTACTTGGAACGTCCATAAAGCTCTTAACTCAAGGTCTTAATCCATTAAGACCCACCTACATCACACATGAGACAATCAAAGCCTTTGGGACCTCATTTTTCTCACTCAAGACCTCTCCTAAGGTCTGAAAGGACAACTAATCTCAACCAACTCGCATCATGCATCACTTTGGGGTTTTTGGGACAAGAAATGGTGTCAAAACCTCATAACACCTAGATCTACACAAAATAGATGTCAAGCAAGAGACTTTATACCTCAAAAGGGCTCCAGAAGATGATGCCTTCCCAGATCTACGAGCTCCAGCCACCCAACTCCTTCCTTGACAACTTCTTCTTTCTTCTCCTAGGCTCTCCTTTGCCAAACCAAGCTCCCCAAGGTCAAATATCCACAATCATGGAAGAAAACGGCTACTTAGGGTTTCTGAGATTAAGAGAGCAGATATGGAGGCTAGGGTTGGAACCATAATGTTCCTTATATAGTGACTGGCCCTAAAATTAGGGTTTCTGGACACTGGACGTACGCTGGGCGTACATCCTGTACGCTGGGCGTACGCCCCCAACACCCGCGTTCATTTCACCGCTCTACGTTGGGCGTAACCTAGCTTACGCTGGGCGTACCCAGCCAATTACACGCATGCACTCCATGCATGCCTAGGACCCCTTTGCCAAATATTTCCTTTAGGGACCATTATTGCCACTATCTTCAAAGTGTCAGAACTCCTTTATTCTAAGCCCGTTTCCGACGAACTTTATATTCACGAAAAGGTGGCGAGAAGCCCTACGCTTCTAGCAACACAACCCGACCCGAAACCTTCTCGAATAAAACCCATTGCCCATAAAAGACCGAAACGCCCTTACTCTTGATCTCGGGGATCCATGAATAATTACTCTTAGAACGGGGCGTTACAATTCTCCCCCACTTAAATATGATTTTGCCCTCGAAATCGCTAATTGTCAACTCTAGCTACCCAAACGTACATACATCAATACCCTTACCAAAACCAACACTCACAGCTGGCCCAATCAGCCTCCGGCTGGAATACCAGGCATGCCTACGACGGGTCCGCTCATCCCTAGGATGGAATACCCTCGTATCCCTACCCATGTTTGGCCCAATCAACCCTCGGGTTGGAATACCAAACACATCAGGTCCAATCAATCATAGGGTCCGGTCATCCTTATGATGGAATACCCCAGATTGGAATACCTCCACATACATAACTCAAACCCAAAACCATACTCGGAACCAAGGACCTTGTCCTTGCGTCCCCCCTCGAACTCCCCGGTTCGCCACACTTGAGTATAACCCACTCACACTTCCCTATCGCGATCTCTAGGTCCTTGACCTCCAACTGTAATATCCTTATGCAGTCCTCAGCACCGGTCCAGACTGCTCCCGAGTCTGTTATCCTGCTGAATCACCTTCCTCTGTCCCATTCCCCGATCTGGAGCCACTATCCTCCTCTTCTTCCAAGGAGACCGAAAACATGCCTGCGCATCATCCAACATTGCCACAACCTCAACGGGCATCCAACCCGTATGTGCTTCCATATATCTGGTACAATCCTAGTGCTTACTACCAATAGCTGAAGCACTTTCGATCATCCATTTACTCCACTGCCTCCCTTTCAGAGGACCCACACTCCTTCCGGAGTTACATACCTTTCCTTACCAGGAAGTCTACTCCACAACCATAACCGCACCTATAAGTGCCACTGAGCTAAACTCCACTCTACCGATCCACTAACACATAAAGAGTCTTCAGCATGACTGGACCGCCCTTCCAGGCCTTCAGCCTATCTGGACCACTCTCAGAACCTTCAACATGTCTGGACCGCCCTCCTGGGCCTTCAGCCTGTCTGGACCGTTCCCTGAACCTCCGGCCGACTCCATCATCATGATCAATACTTGGGGCCAGACCATATCGATTACTATTGCATGGTGACTTATTCACTCATTCTCCTTCTATCGATCCATGAACACATATAGAGTCTTCAGCATGACTGGACCGCCTTCCCAGGCCTTCAGCCTATCTGGACCACTCTTAGAACCTTCAGCATGTCTGGACCGCCCTCCTGGGCCTTCAGCCTGCCTGGACCGTTCCCCGAGCCTTCGGCCTGACTGGTACGCCTCCCGGCCTTCAGTCTATCCGGACCGCTCAAATGTCGTCGCACATCACCCTGAACCATTCCTTCCGGGAATCCTTCCCATGCAGCCTGTTCTAGCCCTCTAGGGGTTCCGAACTCCACATCCGTTCTATGAATCTTTTACCCCGGCCTGATCCCAGGCCTCTCAACAATCACTTTCTCTGAAAACCATGGTCTGTTCCCTGCCCCACGTATCTATCTCCACATACAGCTAACCATCCCTGGATGCATGCGTTGGGTTTTGAGCATTCTAACACTCTTATGGTGTACATGCAACCCTATAAACCTTGGATCTCTGTTTTCTCTATTATACATGCAAATATTAACTATTCCAAGGTTTCATCCTAACTAGCATATTATGAAGCACCTATACTACAAAGTTCTAGTTAGATGACATGCCTTTTGATGTAGCTTGATGTCTTCAAGCTTTAAGAGCTTAGCCCCAATAGTGTGGAAGCCTTAAATGGAATCACAAATCACCAAAACACCTTGGAAGAACTTGAGAGAATATGTATGCACACTAAAATCGGCCCACTCTTATTTTCACACACTTGTGCCAATTTTGTGAGCCAAGGACCCCTTTATATATTATGGAGGATTAGGGTTACATCCATGTAAACCCTAATACCCATGACCTTTCATTTACATAGGATCCATGGGTTAAAAGCTCCATGGACCATCCATGAAAGCTTAGCCCAACCTAAATGAACTTGGCCCATTCCATATATATAAGAGTCCATATTTAATTACTTCTTTTTGATCACTTAACTAATTCTAAATTAATTCTTGATCAATACTAATTAAATAATATGATTCCATATTAATATATTAGAACTTATAATATATTAATATAAATCATAAATATACTATTCTCAAAAGACTATCCATATAAATTGTGCCGATGAAGTGCAACCCAAATGGACCATGCCGGGTCGGGTCAAGTACATACCAAATATAGTTATGGACTTAGACATTAATCCAACAGTCTCCCACTTGGATAAGTCTAAAACTATTATTGAGTATGACTTCAAAACCTAACTGGCAATCGTAGCTCTTAAAGCCGCTGTCGAACTCTGACCTTGTCAATGACTTGTCCATTAGATAAGGGATCATATATTCCTCCATTCTAGATATCATATGGACTGAGACATGGATTATAATCATTCTCTCTGTCCATTTGTTGTTTCCCGATTTTCGATTTATGATGACTGACTGATTGAACAAATCAAATCAGTCTTGGCTTGGCCAAGCACTCACATGTGTCATCGCTAAATCATCGAGGGGCCCACAAATATCGCTTTTATCCCGAAGGTAAAAGGAATGGATAAACTTCGACTCATATGGCTTGTTCTACTACTTGTTGAATCATACACAAAGGCACGTTTTATAACATTGAGTTACCAAATGCGTTTTCGTGCAATCAATGTATAACCAACTCATAGTAACAACTCATATCTCTAGGTTTGAAGAATATAAGATATTATCGTCTCATGATCACTCGTGATAAAATCCATGAAGTGATTCAAATGAGCGCGGGTTGAATCCAATACTCAGAACTTATGAGCACTCATGAGTGTTGTAGCACCACTTTGTCCACCAACTTGGACCTCTACAAACCAACCCATGACAGTCTGGATTCATATCTACTTCCAACATATGACCGACTGTAGATGGTTTGAATAACTTAATCATTCAGGAAGAGCGACTTAGTTATTCTGGAAGTCAAAACATGCAAAGTGAAACACAAGAATAAATGAATCAAATATGGTATCAAACCCTATGAATATAAATAAACACTTTTATTTATCACCATACTGATTACTCATTATTCATTGTTTCGGTTTTATCAACTTTATACTTGAATTAAAAACACTAGTTGTCCCATGCTCCAAGCATGTACACTATGTTTTTCTTAAACAATAGCTTTGCCATACACCAAGTATGCACTCTATGTTTGTCTATGATCCTTACTTTGTGAAATAATCCAATTGAATATAATTTCAACGATTCTAATTTCACACTCCCAAATCCTTATCGAAAAATGTGAGAATTTCAAATTCCTATCATTTATCGAAATATGTTTAGATTTTAAACTTATATGCACTGACCCTCCTGTAATGAATATGTACAAAGTCACAAAGACTTGTCAACAGTCATTATAAGGTATTCCAATGGAGATCAACTCAATGGAAACTAAGTCTCATATTCAAAGTACATTGCTTTGGACATGCTTCTTGCATTAAGTTTTCTAATCTTACACAGATAACTTCCACCTATGGAGACAACTCTATATTCTCATTTTGACTATCACTTCTGAATAAGAGATGCCTCTTTTCAGAATATGTCAATATGGTCGTTCTAAAATTAGCACTATACTTTCAACTGTCCCTGAGCAACCAATATTTGGTAAACCTCAGATTGTCCTCGACAATTGCTTAATCATTTTAGTCATATCCAATTCTAGACCTTTTCCCTTCTTAACGCCTCTAGGCATTTGGAAAAATTTAGAAATGACAAATATTATAGCACATGCAATCGATCCTGTACCCAAAGCAAATGGTACACGATTCATGATGTCTCACATAAAGACATGATTCTAGACCAGTCTTTTGCTACAATATTTTTATTTGCCATGTTTTCAAAATTTGACTATGAAGAGGGATGTCGTAATCATAATCGAATTTTGAGAACGCAATATATAGAATTTCCTTAAGTTGAACCAATCCAACATGAAATTCATATATATATTCTTGACTAAAGATGATTAAGGTCTCAATCTAAGCCTTTAGAACTGAAATGAAGTATATCCTCTCCCTTAATTATAGCAAAACAACTTTTTCAATCCCTGCAACCTCACGAATTGAAACTTTTGTTTTCTATAATTAACATTGCTAACTTGCAACACTAACAATAATTATCATGCTCCCACTAACATGATGATTATTAGCATAACACTTATGCTCCCACTAGCTTTGACATGTACTCAGAAATCAGCTGGACTTCTAGAAATCAATATTTTATTGACTTTCTTACCAAAGTTCAGATTTCTGATACGAGATGCTTTGATAAAACTTTATCAAAATCATACACCTTTCCTTAGATAGCATGCATGTGTGTCTAAACAATTTCATAACTATGAAAAGGGATGTCGTAATCATAGTCTCAATTGTTTAGACCTTTTGCCATCTGCTTCAAATCTACTTGGTGGAAGTGTTTCCTCACCATCATTTTCATGAATCGGAGAGAAACCTTATGACCCTTAGATTTTATGGTGTATGTGTTCTTATCCATGTGAATCGTCAAAACCATAGTCACAAGACAAGGATAATGACAAATCCAAACTCATATGGACTGAACTTATGCAATCTTAACTTCTTGCCACCTGGCAGTACAGCGCCTGCCATTGCTTCCAAGTTGTTATGCAACCAATTGAGAACTTGCAGAACTCCTATGCAAAGCCAACTTTAACTGGAATGGGCACATAATATGTCAACACGATAGGTTATAAACCTCAAGTCGTATGCTAGTGAAGAACCTCAGGTTTTATTCTTGATTAGTTCTTGAAATTCTTTTTAGGATCTTTAAGACTCCCACTATCCTCTTGACATATAAGACTATCTTGCCAAATATTCAAGAGATAGTACGGATTCTTTATCAAGACAAACACTTCACACAATTGGCCTTAGTTGGTCTTTGTTTTATCCAAAACATCACAACTTACCAATTTCAAATGTACAAGAGTAGGACACTTTTACTCTTATATTTGACAAGTGTTTTAAACCTTTCTTTAAGATATGTCACTCAAGTTACAATCTTGGAGTATGACTCTAAGAATTGTTTTGGAACGAAGTATGACTCATCTTCCTGATCTAACCATTTCAACAATTCATGACTCCTCTTCTTAGTCATAAGAATGCACTAAGATGACCTTTAGAGGACTAATTGTGATATGATTTCTAAATCATTAAGATGATCACAAACATGATACTAAAGTACTCTCCCATCTTTTCAGATTTGAGAAACTTTTATCTTTCTGCCTAATTTGATTCTTCCCATTCGTTTTGCCATACATTGAGACTTTTCCAATGTTTCAGAATTATACTTAAACTTGTAAGTATAACCATATCTACTAAACTTTAGTAAATCAAATAGTGTTAACGAGCTTTGTGGTGGACATGACCAGTGCACAAGAATGTGTACTCGATCCCTTTAGTCCTTCACTTGACTCACACATCCATGTGAACAAGTAATTAGTCTTGATTTTCCAATGCTTGAAAGTTCTCATTCATCATACTATTCAACTTGCATGATTCCAAGTTTCGGTCCAATTGAAACTTGGGTGATGAGGAACTTTCCTGATTTGGTAAATTTAGACACTACCACAAATGAAAGAATCAAATCCATTTTCCAATATTGCTGTCAGTGGAATCATATAAGCAACAATTTTCCACAAATGCCATTGTAAGGATACTTCAAATAAACAAAATTAAACAATTTTCTTTTATTTTAAAACTTTGCGGAAAAACTTATCCTTACAATCCACATGGAAAATTGTTGTTATCTATTCCTTAGCAATATATCATAACTTCTTAAGCAACTGCTCAAAATTCTGATGCGATCGAAATCCACCTTCGCGATCAGAATCAGCATATACTTCCTTTAAGATTTCTCTCTATTCTTTGATTCTTAAAACATCAACATGTGACCCAGTCACATCATGTAATGAGGATCTCATAATAGAACTTAACAGAGTTAGATAATGGGCTCTACCTGATGTAGAGTCAAACTTATTGACTTTAACATCCCTAGGTAAATTTGGCAGCTTTGCAATCAACGCCCCTTCCTTTGGCAAAATAAACATATGGACCCTTTGGTAATGGGACTATCTCAGACTTAGCCTTTCTCTTTACCATTTGGTCAACCGGGTTGACTATGGCCAATCCCTTTCCATTGTGAAGAGAATGCTTTTTCTGGATTTCCAGTGTCACCATTGTCACTGTCGATAAAGTTTTTGGGAAGTTGATCTTCTAATCAAATTTGCTTTACTATCGTTCCAAATCATTGCTGATTCAGCAGCACCAAGCAAATAGATATGATCATTAAGGTTCATGTCATAGTCTGTTTCATAGTAGTCCCAAAGGAACTCACTATGTGACTTAGAAAGTGATTGAACATCCAACTTTCTTAAGACTTTGACACCCAACTCTCCCGGCTTGTCAATATGTGACTTCATCTCTAAGATGTGATCACACATAGACCTTGCTTGCCATTAGGGCTTGAGTGACCTTGAACTTGTGGGTTAGGGAGAATAATTGGAGGAGGTGGAGGAAGAGAATTATGACTTCCATGAGCCAAAGTCGGGAAGTCATATTCATTAGGAAAGCTTGGTTTGGGAAGATCATTGTTGTCTAAACCAGACATCAACAATGGGAGAAATTCACGTAAAGTTGATTTAAGTCCTTAATATAACACCCAATATGATATACTAAGGCTAAGACCCAACAAACTATTTTATAACTTGGAAGAGGGATGCCGTAATCCAAGCTATAAAATATTTGAAGGTAGGTGAATGACGATTCACCAATTTCCACCAAGATAAACAAAATGTATTATTAGGTTTTAATTGGTTTTGAAACTCCTAGATTCTTTTGAGATTCATTGAACTTTTCAATGGCATGTTTCAATCTCGAGTGTGCCCTTCAGGTTTTGTGACTGGGATGCCGAGGATCACAAAACAAGGTGTGAAGTAACCATGCAAATATACTTGGTACCCTTAATATTTACCCCTCAATCGATGTGCCGGTTAACCACACACGCTCCAACGATACTATGATAAACATTAAGTTACCCTTTGCCTACCTTGTTAAGTCCAGGTTAGTGTGCCGGTTAACCACACACGCTCCACTAACAGCTTAAACAAAGTGCAAAGTGTAATTTCATGGATTAGCACCTTATTCACATTTTCCTAAGTAACTAAGATTGGGAATTTATAAGTGTTTAGTTACTTAGTATTTATCATTATACTTATAATGAAGGGAGAATTATAGTCCTTGTCCTACCTGTTCGGCTAACGACTCTCCACCGGTCAAGGAAGCGGTGAGTGAGAGTGGACACCCATTAAACTGCCATTTTATAGGCAGTAACCTTATACCCCCTTATAGACCGGCTTCGTGAATGAGGCCTACTAATGGTAAGACGACTTGCTCTTATACATATAATATATTAAATTTTTAATATTATAATAGTATAAGGGTGTATTTTAGACATTTAAAATACTTGGTGGTTTAATCTATTAATTAAACTAGACTTTTAATTTAATTAAACTCAAACCATATATTTATGGATTAATAATACTCTTTTAATTAAAAGCTTTAATTAACTATTAATAAAGTGCATAAGAGTTAATTTGAACTATTCAACAAAACATCATAATTCCAATTATTAAACTCAAAATTAAAACCATTTAATTAATTGTTTAAGTTATGAACCCAAGAGTTTTAGAATTCAATTCTTTTTTTTTTCATAAAAAACTTTTCTCACATTCCAAAACTTGAGGGCAAGTTTTGTAATTCTTGAAAACCTTTGGATTCCATAACTTATGGAATTAATGGTGTTTTATGATGAAACTTTCCATGTTCCATAACTTAAGAACAAGTTATGAAATTCTTTACAACATTAACACCAAATTTTGTAACTCCATAAAAACTTTGAATCAAATTTTTTTTTATTTAAAAAAAAACTTTCATATCCATAACTTATGGAAGTTTCAAAAACCCTTAAGATCACAACTTTTAAAAAAAAAACTTTTGAGCTCCAAAATTTTATGACAAAATATGTAACTCCTTAAAACATTTAGATCAAAATTTTAAAACTAATAAAATAATCATATCATTTTATCTTTTACTAAATTTGACCTAATTCAACTCATATAACAAATGATTCAAATTTTACAAATAATTCGTTTTTCACAAAACAATTAATTATCTTAAAATTTGACAAACGTCATGTTTTTTTTTCCTTTTTTTTCCAACTTGAAAATAAAGCATTTGCATCAATATAACAGAAAACAACCCATGGCTCTGATACCACTGTTGGGTTTTGAGCATTCTAACACTCTTATGGTGTACATGCAACCCTATAAACCTTGGATCTCTGTTTTCTCTATTATACATGCAAATATTAACTATTCCAAGGTTTCATCCTAACTAGCATATTATGAAGCACCTATACTACAAAGTTCTAGTTAGATGACATACCTTTTGATGTAGCTTGATGTCTTCAAGCTTTAAGAGCTTAGCCCCAATAGTGTGGAAGCCTCAAATGGAATCACAAATCA
Organism: Lactuca virosa; assembly: GCF_052849685.1. Lineage (NCBI taxonomy): Eukaryota > Viridiplantae > Streptophyta > Magnoliopsida > Asterales > Asteraceae > Lactuca > Lactuca virosa. The sequence continues at coordinate 17,306,713 of NC_136434.1, forward strand.
CCAAAACACCTTGGAAGAACTTGAGAGAATATGTATGCACACTAAAATCGGCCCACTCTTATTTTCACACACTTGTGCCAATTTTGTGAGCCAAGGACCCCTTATATATTATGGAGGATTAGGGTTACATCCATGTAAACCCTAATACCCATGACCTTTCATTTACATAGGATCCATGGGTTAAAAGCTCCATGGACCATCCATGAAAGCTTAGCCCAACCTAAATGAACTTGGCCCATTCCATATATATATAAGAGTCCATATTTAATTAGTTCTTTTTGATCACTTAATTAATTCTAAATTAATTCTTGATCAATACTAATTAAATAATATGATTCCATATTAATATATTAGAACTTATAATATATTAATATAAATTTGACCTAATTCAAATTTGACCTAATTTTATCTTTTACTAAATTTGACCTAATTCAACTCATATAACAAATGATTCAAATTTTACAAATAATTCGTTTTTCACAAAACAATTAATTATCTTAAAATTTGACAAACGTCATGTTTTTTTTCCAACTTGAAAATAAAGCATTTGCATCAATATAACAGAAAACAACCCATGACTCTGATACCACTGTTGGGTTTTGAGCATTCTAACACTCTTATGGTGTACATGCAACCCTATAAACCTTGGATCTCTGTTTTCTCTATTATACATGCAAATATTAACTATTCCAAGGTTTCATCCTAACTAGCATATTATGAAGCACCTATACTACAAAGTTCTAGTTAGATGACATACCTTTTGATGTAGCTTGATGTCTTCAAGCTTTAAGAGCTTAGCCCCAATAGTGTGGAAGCCTCAAATGGAATCACAAATCACCAAAACACCTTGGAAGAACTTGAGAGAATATGTATGCACACTAAAATCGGCCCACTCTTATTTTCACACACTTGTGCCAATTTTGTGAGCCAAGGACCCCTTTATATATTATGGAGGATTAGGGTTACATCCATGTAAACCCTAATACCCATGACCTTTCATTTACATAGGATCCATGGGTTAAAAGCTCCATGGACCATCCATGAAAGCTTAGCCCAACCTAAATGAACTTGGCCCATTCCATATATATATAAGAGTCCATATTTAATTAGTTCTTTTTGATCACTTAATTAATTCTAAATTAATTCTTGATCAATACTAATTAAATAATATGATTCCATATTAATATATTAGAACTTATAATATATTAATATAAATTTGACCTAATTCAAATTTGACCTAATTTTATCTTTTACTAAATTTGACCTAATTCAACTCATATAACAAATGATTCAAATTTTACAAATAATTCGTTTTTCACAAAACAATTAATTATCTTAAAATTTGACAAACGTCATGTTTTTTTTCCTTTTTTTTCCAACTTGAAAATAAAGCATTTGCATCAATATAACAGAAAACAACCCATGACTCTGATACCACTGTTGGGTTTTGAGCATTCTAACACTCTTATGGTGTACATGCAACCCTATAAACCTTGGATCTCTGTTTTCTCTATTATACATGCAAATATTAACTATTCCAAGGTTTCATGCTAACTAGCATATTATGAAGCACCTATACTACAAAGTTCTAGTTAGATGACATACCTTTTGATGTAGTTTGATGTCTTCAAGCTTTAAGAGCTTAGCCCCAATAGTGTGGAAGCCTCAAATGGAATCACAAATCACCAAAACACCTTGGAAGAACTTGAGAGAATATGTATGCACACTAAAATCGGCCCACTCTTATTTTCACACACTTGTGCCAATTTTGTGAGCCAAGGACCCCTTTATATATTATGGAGGATTAGGGTTACATCCATGTAAACCCTAATACCCATGACCTTTCATTTACATAGGATCCATGGGTTAAAAGCTCCATGGACCATCCATGAAAGCTTAGCCCAACCTAAATGAACTTGGCCCATTCCATATATATATATAAGAGTCCATATTTTATTAGTTCTTTTTGATCACTTAATTAATTCTAAATTAATTCTTGATCAATACTAATTAAATAATATGATTCCATATTAATATATTAGAACTTATAATATATTAATATAAATTTGACCTAATTCAAATTTGACCTAATTTTATCTTTTACTAAATTTGACCTAATTCAACTCATATAACAAATGATTCAAATTTTACAAATAATTCGTTTTTCACAAAACAATTAATTATCTTAAAATTTGACAAACGTCATGTTTTTTTTCCTTTTTTTTCCAACTTGAAAATAAAGCATTTGCATCAATATAACAGAAAACAACCCATGACTCTGATACCACTGTTGGGTTTTGAGCATTCTAACACTCTTATGGTGTACATGCAACCCTATAAACCTTGGATCTCTGTTTTCTCTATTATACATGCAAATATTAACTATTCCAAGGTTTCATGCTAACTAGCATATTATGAAGCACCTATACTACAAAGTTCTAGTTAGATGACATACCTTTTGATGTAGTTTGATGTCTTCAAGCTTTAAGAGCTTAGCCCCAATAGTGTGGAAGCCTCAAATGGAATCACAAATCACCAAAACACCTTGGAAGAACTTGAGAGAATATGTATGCACACTAAAATCGGCCCACTCTTATTTTCACACACTTGTGCCAATTTTGTGAGCCAAGGACCCCTTTATATATTATGGAGGATTAGGGTTACATCCATGTAAACCCTAATACCCATGACCTTTCATTTACATAGGATCCATGGGTTAAAAGCTCCATGGACCATCCATGAAAGCTTAGCCCAACCTAAATGAACTTGGCCCATTCCATATATATATATAAGAGTCCATATTTAATTAGTTCTTTTTGATCACTTAATTAATTCTAAATTAATTCTTGATCAATACTAATTAAATAATATGATTCCATATTAATATATTAGAACTTATAATATATTAATATAAATCATAAATATACTATTCTCAAAAGACTATCCATATAAATTGTGCCGGTGAAGTGCAACCCAAATGGACCATGCCGGGTCAGGTCAAGTACATACCAAATATAGTTATGGACTTAGACATTAATCCAACAGCATGTTGTTCCACTGGAGAATTTTCCAATTCTCCCCCACTTAGTGCATCGACTACTAACCACCGTTCCCAAAACCGGCATGGCTCAATCGCCCTTACTCCATATATTCCCTCTTATCCATGAACTGACTCCCTCGAGAGTAAGTAACCTTCACCGTATAACCCTTCCGCCATCGCACACCTGAACTCCAAGGAAGTTCGAATCTCAACTGAACACTCCTCGCAACGCAGTCGCTATTCCAAGCAACGAGATCATATACCTTATCTTTCGACCAAGAATCCTCCTGAACACTAACTACCACTCCTAACTACTAAGATCCTCAATCATACTATGAAACATGTAGAACAAGGCAGAGAGATTTACCATACTACACAATCAACAAGATAACAAGATATCACAATGGAAACATACCCGCAGCTGCATCTGGCTCTGCCCTGACCTCCTCTGTTGTAAGCTGAAATGCGCGTCCCTGAGCCCTCGGAGGCTCCGCTCCACCCTGAACCCTGCCAGTAATCCTCAAAGTGGCCGGTGCTGGAGCCTGCACCGATCCTGCAGCAAACTGTGGGCAGTTGGCCCTCAAGTGTCCAACCTGATGGCAATGATAACAAATCCTCATATCCTGCACCGGGCTGACTGACGGCAATCCCTCGCATAATGCCCCTCTCTTCCGCACTTGCGGCACGCACCACCGGACCTACAAACTCCGATATGACCCTTCCCACACTTTTCGCAAGTGTGGCTGCTCTGACTCCCAATCCTGGAGTCAACGGTTTTGAACCGTTTCGGCGTCGGCTGCGACTGCACTGGGGCCTGCCTCTGCTCTCGCAACTGCAACTCAATCTCCAACTCACGCCGCCTGGCGGCCTCCTGCAACTCTAACAAGGTATCACACCTCTGTGTGGACACAAACTGCCGAATATCCCTCTTGAGCATACTCAGATATCGGGACATCTGAGCCTGCTCTGAAGCAAACTTCGGGCAAAACATCGCCCTCTCAGTAAACATCCTGGTGATCTCCGTCACCAACTCTGAATCCTGCTTCAGCTCCAGGAACTCCTGAGCCAACCTCTCTCTCTCAACCTGTGGAACATAATGGGTACTGAATATTTCCCGGAACTGATCCCACGTAACCGCAGCCCGCTGCGCGTCAGAATAAGATCCCGTAGTCAACCTCCACCAATCCTTCGCTCCGAGCCTCAAAAGGTTCAGAGCACACCTCACCCTCTGATTAGCAGGGCATGAACACGTGAAGAAACATCCCTCCACGTCTGACAACCACCTCATAGCAACGATCGGATCCTGAACTCCATCGAAAGTAGGGGGCTTCGTATTATCGAAGTCCCGATACTGAAAACCTCGACCGGTTCCTCCCCCTGCCACTGCTACAGCCGCTGTAGCTGCCGCGGCAGCCGCCTCCGCAAGAGCTGCATAGCGCTCATCAAAGTACTCGACCATGGCGGTCTTGATCGACCCTAACATCTCCGGCAACTCGGCCCGGAACATAGCAGCAACCTCATCATGCAGGATCTCACGAATCCTGGCATCCAACTCGTCCGTGCTCATCTGACCAATGACCTCGGGTGGTACTGACCCATCCTGACCACCCTCTCCCGATCCTGATCCCGAACCGGATCCTGCCCCGAAACCTCTCGTAATCGCCATACTGCAATACACTAACGAGACCCTTAGACACATCACATATTCACCCGGGGAACTATCTCATAACCGATACCCTAGAGAGTTGTGACTTCCTTGATACGCGTATGGGTCCTGTGCTTTTAGTAGTACGGGCCCATACTACCTTCCACACCTACCCATATTTGTCTCAAGTATCACCACAACACTCTAACCATATATACACACACCCGCTCAATCCTCACTCCTAGAGGAAAAGCTGCATATCTCAAATAAGGAAAACCCTAGGCTAATAGGCATCACATAATCAGGCAATTCTATCATGCAATTCCTGAATGCTGTTCTAACATATCACATAATCAAATAACTTGTATGGTATTTTGGGGTCTACTTACTGGCTCTGGCTGATCGTACCCTCTGCATCCTCTTTTACTTATTTCGAAAACCTTTTGAAAACCGTTTTGAAAATCCCTCCTTGATTTGAGACTGGATTCACACGAATGTTCCTCCAATTCACTCAAACCAAGGCTCTGATACCAACTTGTAACACCCATAAAATTTGAGCCAAATTAAAACATTTTAAATCATTCAAAAACCATTACGTTCATACAACTCGTTTTCAAAATAGTTTAAACATCAAAGTATCCCCCAGAATCATATCATATAAATCATAAAACATGAGGAGCGGTACGATCACGCCTTCGTCTTGCCACGATCTCCTGAAGTACCTGAAACAGTACACTGAAACTGTAAGCCCGAAAGCTTAGTGAGTTACCCCCAAAATACCAACCACACATATCATACTCATAACATATCATAAATAGAATAGCCATGCACATCGGGTCTACTGTGTAACTGGTCCGCCCGCACCTGGCCTTCAGTCCACCTGGTCCACCCTCCGAGTCTAGCCATGTACGTCGAGTCTACAGTGTGATTGGTACGCCCGCACCGGGCCTTCAATCCACCTGGTCCACTATCTGAGTCTACAGTATGACTGGTCCGCCCGCACCGGGCCTTCAGTCGGCCTGGTCCACTCTCCGAGCCTCGGCACGTCTGGTCCGCCCTCTTGGGGCCTTCAGCCTATCCTGACCGCTCGCTGGGCCTTCGGAACATCCGGTCCGCCCTGGGTATGTTGGCCTACAGCACAAAGCAGGACCCGCCTCAACCCAACCCCCGTCAAACAACCATGTGCACATACAACAATTAATCACATAACAATCCTCAACCAGACAAACAGTCTAACATATCACATAGCATATCAACATCCTAACCAGGATTCCGACCTAACCGGTCACTAGCATAACATTACCCTATATCCCGGGTACCGACCTTAACCAGGTCACTAACATAACACCATCCTAAATACCAGGATGCAGATCTAGCAAAACAATAACATAACAACAATACCCGGATTTCCATCCGATAAAGGGCCGGCCTTGGTGCCGTAGACCCTGTCGATATAGTGAGGATAACTCACCTTGCAACTGCCGAAATCCTGCAAATCTCTGACTGCTGACTCACCGGGACTCCCAACTATCACATGATAATCACCAAGTTAGAATCCAACATGACTTTCTAGGCCAAGGGCCCACAACACTTATTAAGTCCATCATCCTCTTATTGGGCCAAGACCCAAAACCAAATCCTCATGCAAAGCCCAATATTGGCCCAATTTACTAAATTGGGCCAACCTCACCAAATGGGCCTAGATCCAAGGTCCATAATAATTATTGGGTCTAAATTACTCCATCCATAATGTTCAGTCACGGCCCAAGCCCCACTAGCCCAATCACTTAAGGCCCAAAATCAAAAACCCAACAGAGGGAGTACGCTGGGCGTACCCCTCTTGGTACGCTGGGCGTACTTCGATTCTCGCGGACTGGGAACGGGACACTAACCCACTATGCTGGGCGTACATCAGCTTACGCGGGGCGTAATCTCGCTGAACTAAAATTCCACATAAGTTCTTAATGGCTTAAGCTCTTAAGCCCAAACTTCAGATCCATCGACCAAACATGCCTAGGATTCATAAAGTCTCAAACTTTATTACTTGGAACGTCCATAAAGCTCTTAACTCAAGGTCTTAATCCATTAAGACCCACCTACATCACACATGAGACAATCAAAGCCTTTGGGACCTCATTTTTCTCACTCAAGACCTCTCCTAAGGTCTGAAAGGACAACTAATCTCAACCAACTCGCATCATGCATCACTTTGGGGTTTTTGGGACAAGAAATGGTGTCAAAACCTCATAACACCTAGATCTACACAAAATAGATGTCAAGCAAGAGACTTTATACCTCAAAAGGGCTCCAGAATATGATGCCTTCCCAGATCTACGAGCTCCAGCCACCCAACTCCTTCCTTGACAACTTCTTCTTTCTTCTCCTAGGCTCTCCTTTGCCAAACCAAGCTCCCCAAGGTCAAATATCCACAATCATGGAAGAAAACGGCTACTTAGGGTTTTCGAGAGTAAGAGAGCAGATATGGAGGCTAGGGTTGGAACCATAATGTTCCTTATATAGTGGCTGGCCTTGAAATTAGGGTTTCTGGACACTGGACGTACGCTGGGCGTACATCCTGTACGTTGGGCGTACGCCCCCAACACCCGCGTTCATTTAACCGCTCTACGCTGGGCGTAACCTAGCTTACGCTGGGCGTACCCAGCCAATTACACACATACACTCCATGCATGCCTAGGACCCCTTTGCCAAATATTTCCTTTAGGGACCATTATTGACACTATCTTCAAAGTGTCATAACTCCTTTATTCTAAGCCCGTTTCCGACGAACTTTATATCCACGAAAAGGTGGCGAGAAGCCCTACGCTTCTAGCAACACACCCCGACCCGAAACCTTCTCGAATAAAACCCATTGCCCATAAAAGACCGAAACGACCTTACTCTTGATCTCGGGGATCCATGAATAATTACTCTTAGAACGGGGTGTTACACTTAATTGGTCTTTTAAGTCATTTTCCCACGAAACCAAATAGAGGCTTCTTCCTGATGAGTGTTCGCATATGTTTCTGTAGATAAGTGTATAGGCGGATAATGAACTTGGATTAATGGCTGCATGTGTGAGGTTCGATATGATGTATTGTTTTCATTGCCGGTGGTTTAAGAAAATAAATGTAATAGTCTATGTTTCTCTCTGTATAATGCATGGGATTTGTGGGATGAAGAGAAGAAGTATTTGGTCATGTGGAATGGTCAAAACGATGTGAAGAGGACATGGTTAAGCAGCAACTCGTTTTTGGCATGGTGAGTTTATATCTATGTATATGCATGGTCTGGATCATATTTAATCGGAAAGTTGTAGAGAGTGTTATCAAATGGCTAAAAGTCAAGCAAAAGTCTAAGCAAAAAAATGATACGAGGCTTTACGCAACCAACTAATGGTCAAATGAGGTAACAATTTCATTTTATTTGTAGAGGGGTTTAATAAAGATACATTATTTTTATACAATACATATATGTAAGCAATATACCTATTGTGAAAAAAAAAACGTAAAGTCATTATTCAATAAAACAGAATAGCTAGATAAGTTATTTGTATACATATACATGTATACATGTATTTGAAAAATTAGGTACAAATAAAACTGGTAATTACTACCACATGACGTTTTAATTAAATAAAAATAATATTAGGCCATATATTTATTTTGATATATATTTGGTCTTATAGGATTATTTAAAACACACTAAGAAGTGTAGAATCGAGACTATTCTATACACGAAAATATTATGAGGATTTTGTGTTGATTTGTCATTCAGCGTCAATGTGAGTTCATAGTTTTAACTCATTAAGGTTGCATAAATGAAACGTGCAATCCGTAGATGGTGATTTGATTCACTTTAAGATGACCATGTCATTATTTGTTTTTGATGATGATATGATATTTGTGATTCTAATATATGCTTTGTGCTAATGCCATGTTATGACCTAATTGCTATGTTGCTTACACTTTGATAAACTTGACATGCTAGTTTAAGTTGGTTGAAAGAATGATTCATGTATGTGATTTGATGTGTTGGTTACGAATATAATGCATGTTTTAATGCACATTTATATGGTATAAATTGCATGTTTTGTTTAATGTATAATTGATATTGCGGGGTTATGTGTAGAGGGTTTGGTTAGTTTATGATCTTTGCCTAAAACCTTATCCGGGTCATTGAGGATGCCTACTAGGTTGAAAGAGTACCTATACGAAGAGCTATAGCCACAGAGGTTGTTAGTTGTCGGTCTTTCTAGATGAATGTGTGACACATGGTTTACGGACACTTCGGTGTTCGTGAGCTGGAGTGATGTTGGTCCCTCGTTCGCGGCCAGCGCAAACATCACGTGGGAATCGAGAGGTGTTGCAGTAGAATTGGCACCGTTTGTACCGATTCCTGAACGACACCGCAGGGTACTTGTACTTTGCAAAGTCAGAGTAGAAAAAGTGGAGTCACGAGGGTGGTTTTTCGGGTGGAAGTCATGAGTCACTTAGAACATTTGGCTGGCCGTGCACACAAGTAGTGAATGGGGTGTTTCTCTTGGGTTAGGTAGCACTAAGGGACACTATTCTATCAATCGGTTGGATAGATACAATAAGAGGTTGAATAAATAACAAAAGGTTGGTTGCATATTAAAAGGTTGAATATATAACAAAAGATTGGTTGTATATTAAAAGGTTGAATATATAACAAAAGGTGGGTTAATAATAAAAGGTTGAATAAATAAGTAAAGGTTGCTTATATATGAAATGCGATTATTTATTTGCTATGCGGTTGCTTAAATGGCATTCAGTTGATCATATATGTTATGTGGTAGAATTGCGGTTGAACATATATGAATGTATGCGGTTGAATATGTGACTGAATAATTACGATATGAGGTTGTTTTCTAAGTAGTATTTGTCTATCATTTCTATGCTTCATTGTAAAGTGTATAATTGACCCATTTGGGATTTGTTTGTTTTATGTGCAACTTTTATGAACTCATTCAGCAGGGGCTGACACTTGTATTTGTTCTCTTTTGTGTCTTATGATTGGTGCAGACAACTTAGGAGTTTGGCCTTGGTGAGAGGGGTTGCTTATGGGTAGTTGATTTATATTATTGATACCACTCTTGGACACGTTTCAGATTATTTACTTTAAAGTATTTTTGCTTACACTATATTTTAAATGGTTTGGAATTATGTTTGAATTTTTGAAGTAACGTTGTGGTTTGAAAATGTTTTGAATTAAAAACTAAGTCTTCCGCTAACGTATTATGTTAAAGATTGTTTAAAAAGAAAAACAAATTATGGTAAAAATCACGACGTTACATATTTATGCCCTCCTTAAGGATCACCCAAACTCCTCCAAGTCACTCTTCCCAACTAATATGCTCTCAAACTATAAGGCATCTTACGCACCAACCATCTCATAGGGACTCCCTAAGGCTCCCTTCCTCACCCCTCTGCTATCAGCTGCAGAAGGAACTTCTACAGGTACTATATATCTACTGCATGAATACAGTTACATGTTACTAGCACCAGATAATTCTTCGAATGATAGGTCCCACCCTACAACGGTTGGAATTAAAAAGAGCTGCACACTAGAGTTAAACGTATCCTTTTATAATTATCCAATCGCAGTAATATGTAAACCAATGCATTCGTCCACTAGTTAGTTGGTACCAATAGAAATTCCTAAAGCACAAAGCACACAACATTCAAGCACCAGGCAATTCAACTCAAAACATATCCTATACATGTCACCCTAACAAGTAATTGATCTGATACTAGCATGCAAATCTAAAAGCTCATACAGATAGGAACATAAAGGCATCTCTCCTAGCATTCTTTCATGAAATCATGAGCAGATCCTTAGCCCCTAATCTAGCATGCAATTCTCATATCATAGCATAAAACATATAACTTGTATGGATATTTTGGGAAAACTTACTTGAGCTCAGCCGATTGCACGTATCACACCCCTAGTCTTTTATAAAAATCCTTGGATATAAATGTTTCTTTTTGTGAAAAACCTACCAAAACCTCGATTTGAGTCCAGACACACCCGAGAGTATGCCCGAATCCATCAAACCAAGACTCTAATACCAACTTGTAACATCCCACAAAATACAGATAAAATTTTGTTTTTAAATTCATTCAGTTCATAAGAAACTGATATCAAAATATTCAAAAGAGTCATATTCTAACATGTTATCAGAGTATAAATCCCAAAATAACTAAGTGCGGAAAAACATAGAGTGATGCGGTGCGATCAGGTCGGACCCTTCCCCTTCGAACTGAAAGTACTTGAAACATAAATTAAAAGTTGTAAGCACAAAACTTAGTGAGTTCCCCCCAAATTACCACATACTAAACAAACATACTGCCACGCATATCTGGGTGTCAACCTACCCCCTTTGGTCTATTTCAACCGGATACCGCCAAGCATATATGGGTGCTTGCCTACTCCGTCGGTCTATCTCAACCGGATCCTATCAAGCATATATGGGTGCTTGCAATCGTCTCGGTCTATTTCAACCGGATACTAGGTCTATTTCACCCATACTACTACCACATAATATCATAACAGAAATCACAGTCAACGATAAATACAGGCATAACTGACAATTATCATAAAGACAATCATCACACTATAACATAAACTAGTGGGGCCGGCCTTGGTGCCTTCGACCCACGACTACTACGAAGGAAGACTCACCTCAGACTGTGGGTATCAAATAGCACTCAGCTGATGACTCGTAAACTCCTCTCCCTATCGCACAAACATAAAACCCTAATTAGAAATTAGGTCACATTCTATCCTGAAGACCCAAAACCCTATTTCTTGACTTAAGGCAAAAAAAAGGCTCCTTCGCCTTATTAGGACTCCTTTCCTCCAAGGCCAAAATCCACAAAACCCAAAAAGGCATCCAAGCCCACTATAGGCCCTTTAAGGCCCAATATGGCCCAAGAACCCCAAACATGGCCTTAAGCCCAAAAATGACTTGCTACAACTAGGTAGGCCCGAGGCCCAACTTACTCAAGTCCAAAGCCCAACACCAAACGAGCCTAAAAACCTTTTAGGCCCACTGACTACGTATGACCGACATACTTGGCTTGTACGCCCAACGTACACTGGTGTTGACCAGGGTTCGAGGCGCTGACCCAATATGTGCAACGTACACTGGAGTATGCATGGCGTACTGTGTTGGATTAATGTCTAAGTCCATAACTATATTTGGTATGTACTTGACCCGACCCGACATGGTCCATTTGGGTTGCACTTCACCGGCACAATTTATATGGATAGTCTTTTGAGAATAGTATATTTATGATTTATATTAATATATTATAAGTTCTAATATATTAATATAGAATTATATTATTTAATTAGTATTGATCAAGAATTAATTTAGAATTAGTTAAGTGATCAAAAAGAACTAATTAAATATGGACTCTTATATATATGGAATGGGCCAAGTTCATTTAGGTTGGGCTAAGCTTTCATGGATGGTCCATGGAGCTTTTAACCCATGGATCCTATGTAAATGAAAGGTCATGGGTATTAGGGTTTACATGGATGTAACCCTAATCCTCCATAATATATAAAGGGGTCCTTGGCTCACAAAATTGGCACAAGTGTGTGAAAATAAGAGTGGGCCGATTTTAGTGTGCATACATATTCTCTCAAGTTCTTCCAAGGTGTTTTGGTGATTTGTGATTCCATTTGAGGCTTCCACACTATTGAGGCTAAGCTCTTAAAGCTTGAAGACATCAAGCTACATCAAAAGGTATGTCATCTAACTAGAACTTTGTAGTATAGGTGCTTCATAATATGCTAGTTAGGATGAAACCTTGGAATAGTTAATATTTGCATGTATAATAGAGAAAACAGAGATCCAAGGTTTATAGGGTTGCATGTACACCATAAGAGTGTTAGAATGCTCAAAACCCAACAGTGGTATCAGAGCCATGGGTTGTTTTCTGTTATATTGATGCAAATGCTTTATTTTCAAGTTGGAAAAAAAAGGAAAAAAAAACATGACGTTTGTCAAATTTTAAGATAATTACTTGTTTTGTGAAAAACGAATTATTTGTAAAATTTGAATCATTTGTTATATGAGTTGAATTAGGTCAAATTTAGTAAAAGATAAAATGATATGATTATTTTATTAGTTTTAAAAGTTTGATCTAAATGTTTTAAAGAGTTACATATTTTGTCATAAAATTTTGGAGCTCAAAAGCTTTTTTTTGAAGTTGTGATCTTAAGGGTTTTTGAAACTTCCATAAGTTATGGATATGAAAGTTTTTTTTTAAAAAAAAAAAATTTGATTCAAAGTTTTTATGGAGTTACAAAATTTGGTGTTAATGTTTTAAAGAATTCCATAACTTGTTCTTAAGTTATGGAACATGGAAAGTTTCATCATAAAACACCATTAATTCCATAAGTTATGGAATCCAAAGGTTTTCAAGAATTACAAAACTTGCCCTCAAGTTTTGGAATTTGAGAAAAGTTTTTTATGAAAAAAAGAATTGAATTCTAAAACTCTTGGGTTCATAACTTAAACAATTAATTAAATGGTTTTAATTTTGAGTTTAATAATTGGAATTATGATGTTTTGTTGAATAGTTCAAATTAACTCTTATGAACTTTATTAATAGTTAATTAAAGCGTTTAATTAAAAGAGTATTATTAATCCATAAATATATGGTTTGAGTTTAATTAAATTAAAAGTCTAGTTTAATTAATAGATTAAACCACCAAGTATTTTAAATGTCTAAAATACACCCTTATACTATTATAATATTAAAAGTTTAATATATTATATGTATAAGAGCAAGTCGTCTTACCATTAGTAGGCCTCATTTACGAAGCCGATCTATAAGGGGGGGTATAAGGTTACTGTCTATAAAATGACAGTTTAATGGGTGTCCACTCTCACTCACCGCTTCCTTGACCGGTGGAGGGTCGTTAGCCGAACAGGTAGGACAAGGACTATAATTCTCCCTTCATTATAAGTATAATGATAAATACTAAGTAACTAAACACTTATAAATTCCCAATCTTAGTTACTTAGGGAAATGTGAATAAGGTGCTAATCCATGAAATTACACTTTGCACTTTGTTTAAGCTGTTAGTGGAGAGTGTGTGGTTAACCGGCACACTAACCTGGACTTAACAAGGTAGGCAAAGGGTAACTTAATGTTTATCATAGTATCGTTGGAGCGTGTGTGGTTAACCGACACATCGATTGAGGGGTAAATATTAAGGGTACCAAGTATATTTGCATGGTTACTTCACACCTTGTTTTGTGATCCTCGGCATCCCAGTCACAAAACCTGAAGGGCACACTTGAGATTGAAACATGCCATTGAAAAGTTCAATGAATCTCAAAAGAATCTAGGAGCTTCAAAACCAATTAAAACCTAATAATACATTTCGTTTATCTTGGTGGAAATTGGTGAATCGTCATTCACCTACCTTCAAATATTTTATAGCTTGGATTACGGCATCCCTCTTCCAAGTTATAAAATAGTTTGTTGGGTCCTAGCCTTAATATATCATATTGGGTGTTATATTAAGGACTTAAATCAACTTTACGTGAATTTCTCCCATTGTTGATGTCTGGTTTAGACAACAATGATCTTCCCAAACCAAGCTTTCCTAATGAATATGACTTCCCGAGTTTGGCTCATGGAAGTCATACTTCTCTTCCTCCACCTCCTCCAATTATTCTCCCTAACCCACAAGTTCAAGGTCACTCAAGCCCTAATGGCAAGCAAGGTCTATGTGTGATCACATCTTAGAGATGAAGTCACATATTGACAAGCCGGGAGAGTTGGGTTTCAAAGTCTTGAGAAAGTTGGATGTTCAATCACTTTCTAAGTCACATAGTGAGTTCCTTTGGGACTACTATGAAACAGACTATGACATGAACCTTAATGATCATATCTATTTGCTTGGTGCTGCTGAATCAGCAATGATTTGGAACGATAGTAAAGCAAATTTGATTAGAAGATCAACTTCCCAAAAACTTTATCGACAGTGACAATGGTGACACTGGAAATCCAGAAAAAGCATTCTCTTCACAATGGAAAGGGATTGGCCATAGTCAACCCGGTTGACCAAATGGTAAAGAGAAAGGCTAAGTCGGAGATAGTCCCATTACCAAAGGGTCCATATGTTTATTTTGCCAAAGGAAGGGGCGTTGATTGCAAAGCTGCCAAATTTACCTAGGGATGTTAAAGTCAATAAGTTTGACTCTACATCAGGTAGAGCCCATTATCTAACTCTGTTAAGTTCTATTATGAGATCCTCATTACATGATGTGACTGGGTCACATGTTGATGTTTTAAGAATCAAAGAATAGAGAGAAATCTTAAAGGAAGTATATGTTGATTCTGATCGCGAAGGTGGATTTCGATCGCATCAGAATTTTGAGCAGTTGCTTAAGAAGTTATGATATATTGCTAAGGAATAGATAACAACAATTTTCCATGTGGATTGTAAGGATAAGTTTTTCCGCAAAGTTTTAAAATAAAAGAAAATTGTTTAATTTTGTTTATTTGAAGTATCCTTACAATGGCATTTGTGGAAAATTGTTGCTTATATGATTCCACTGACAGCAATATTGGAAAATGGATTTGATTCTTTCATTTGTGGTAGTGTCTAAATTTACCAAATCAGGAAAGTTCCTCATCACCCAAGTTTCAATTGGACCGAAACTTGGAATCATGCAAGTTGAATAGTATGATGAATGAGAACTTTCAAGCATTGGAAAATCAAGACTAATTACTTGTTCACATGGATGTGTGAGTCAAGTGAAGGACTAAAGGGATCGAGTACACATTCTTGTGTACTGGTCATGTCCACCACAAAGCTCGTTAAGACTATTTGATTTACTAAAGTTTAGTGGATATGGTTATACTTACAAGTTTAAGTATAATTCTGAAACATTGGAAAAGTCTCAATGTATGGCAAAACGAATGGGAAGAATCAAATTAGGCAGAAAGATAAAAGTTTCTCAAATCTGAAAAGATGGGAGAGTAATTTAGTATCATGTTTGTGATCATCTTAATGATTTAGAAATCATATCACAATTAGTCTTCTAAAGGTCATCTTAGTGCATTCTTATGACTAAGAAGAGGAGTCATGAATTGTTGAAATGGTTAGATCAGGAAGATGAGTCATACTTCGTTCCAAAACAATTCTTAGAGTCATACTCCAAGATTGTAACTTGAGTGATATATCTTAAAGAAAGGTTTAAAACACTTGTCAAATGTAAGAGTAAAAGTGTCCTACTCTTGTACATTTGAAATTGGTAAGTTGTGATGTTTTGGATAAAACAAAGACCAACTAAGGCCAATTGTGTGAAGTGTTTGTCTTGATAAAGAATCCGCACTATCTCTTGAATATTTGGCAAGATAGTCTTATATGTCAAGAGGATAGTGGGAGTCTTAAAGATCCTAAAAAGAATTTCAAGAACTAATCAAGAATAAAACCTGAGGTTCTTCACTAGCACACGACTTGAGGTTTATAACCTATCGTGTTGACATATTCTGTGCCCATTCCAGTTAAAGTTGGATTTGCATAGGAGTTCTGAAAGTTCTCAATTGGTTGCATAACAACTTGGAAGCAATGGCAGGCCCTGTACTGCCAGGTGGCAAGAAGTTAAGATTGCATAAGTTCAGTCCATATGAGTTTGGATTTGTCATTATCCTTGTCTTGTGACTATGGTTTTGACGATTCACATGGATAAGAACACATACACCATAAAATCTAAGGGTCATAAGGTTTCTCTCCGATTCATGAAAATGATGGTGAGGAAACACTTCCACCAAGTAGATTTGAAGCAGATGGCAAAAGGTCTAAACAATTGAGACTATGATTACGACATCCCTTTTCATAGTTCTGAAATTGTTTAGACACACATGCATGCTATCTAAGGAAAGGTGTATGATTTTGATAAAGTTTTATCAAAGCATCTCGTATCAGAAATCTGAACTTTGGTAAGAAAGTCAATAAAATATTGATTTCTAGAAGTCCAGCTGATTTCTGAGTACATGTCAAAGCTAGTGGGAGCATAAGTGTTATGCTAATAATCATCATGTTAGTGGGAGCATGATAATTATTGTTAGTGTTGCAAGTTAGCAATGTTAATTATAGAAAACAAAAGTTTCAATTCGTGAGGTTGCAGGGATTGAAAAAGTTGTTTTGCTATAATTAAGGGAGAGGATATACTTCATTTCAGTTCTAAAGGCTTAGATTGAGACCTTAATCATCTTTAGTCAAGAATATATATATGAATTTCATGTTGGATTGGTTCAACTTAAGGAAATTCTATATATTGCGTTCTCAAAATTCGATTATGATTACGACATCCCTCTTCATAGTCAAATTTTGAAAACATGGCAAATAAAAATATTGTAGCAAAAGACTGGTCTAGAATCATGTCTTTATGTGAGACATCATGAATCGTGTACCATTTGCTTTGGGTACAGGATCGATTGCATGTGCTATAATATTTGTCATTTCTAAATTTTTCCAAATGCCCAGAGGCGTTAAGAAGGGAAAAGGTCTAGAATTGGATATGACTAAAATGATTAAGCAATTGTCGAGGACAATCTGAGGTTTACCAAAGATTGGTTGCTCAGGGACAGTTGGAAGTATAGTGCTAATTTTGGAAGGACCATATTGACATATTCTGAAAAGAGGCATCTCTTATTCAGAAGTGATAGTCAAAATGAGAATATAGAGTTGTCTCCATAGGTGGAAGTTATCTGTGTAAGATTAGAAAACTTAATGCAAGAAGCATGTCCAAAGCAATGTACTTTGAATATGAGACTTAGTTTCCATGGAGTTGATCTCCATTGGAATACCTTATAATGACTGTTGACAAGTATTTGTGACTTTGTACATATTCATTACAGGAGGGTCAGTGCATATAAGTTTAAAATCTAAACATATTTCGATAAATGATAGGAATTTGAAATTCTCACATTTTTCGATAAGGATTTGGGAGTGTGAAATTAGAATCGTTGAAATTATATTCAATTGGATTATTTCACAAAGTAAGGATCATAGACAAACATAGAGTGCATACTTGGTGTATGGCAAAGCTATTGTTTAAGAAAAACATAGTGTACATGCTTGGAGCATGGGACAACTAGTGTTTTTAATTCAAGTATAAAGTTGATAAAACCGAAACAATGAATAATGAGTAATCAGTATGGTGATAAATAAAAGTGTTTATTTATATTCATAGGGTTTGATACCATATTTGATTCATTTATTCTTGTGTTTCACTTTGCACGTTTTGACTTCCAGAATAACTAAGTCGCTCTTCCTGAATGATTAAGTTATTCAAACCATCCACAGTCGATCATATGTTGGAAGTAGATATGAATCAAGACTGTCATGGGTTGGTTTGTAGAGGTCCAAGTTGGTGGACAAAGTGGTGCTACAACACTCATGAGTGCTCATAAGTTCTGAGTATTGGATTCAACCCGCGCTCATTTGAATCACTTCATGGATTTTATCACGAGTGATCATGAGACGATAATATCTTATATTCTTCAAACCTAGAGATATGAGTTGTTACTATAAGTTGGTTATACATTGATTGCACGAAAACGCATTTGGTAACTCGATGTTATAAAACGTGCCTTTGTGTATGATTCAACAAGTAGTAGAACAAGCCATATGAGTCGAAGTTTATCCATTCCTTTTACCTTCGGGATAAAAGCGATATCTGTGGGCCCCTCGATGATTTAGCGATGACACATGTGAGTGCTTGGCCAAGCCATGACTGATTTGATTTGTTCAATCAGTCAGTCATCATAAATCGAAAATTGGGAAACAACAAATGGACAGAGAGAATGATTATAATCCATGTCTCAGTCCATATGATATCTAGAATGGAGGAATATATGATCCCTTATCTAATGGACAAGTCATTGACAAGGTCAGAGTTCGACAACGGCTTTAAGAGCTACGGTTGCCAGTTAGGTTTTGAAGTCATACTCAATAATAGTTTTAGACTTATCCAAGTGGGAGACTGTTGGATTAATGTCTAAGTCCATAACTATATTTGGTATGTACTTGACCCGACCCGGCATGGTCCATTTGGGTTGCACTTCACCGGCACAATTTATATGGATAGTCTTTTGAGAATAGTATATTTATGATTTATATTAATATATTATAAGTTCTAATATATTAATATGGAATCATATTATTTAATTAGTATTGATCAAGAATTAATTTAGAATTAATTAAGTGATCAAAAAAAACTAATTAAATATGGACTCTTATATATATATGGAATGGGCCAAGTTCATTTAGGTTGGGCTAAGCTTTCATGGATGGTCCATGGAGCTTTTAACCCATGGATCCTATGTAAATGAAAGGTCATGGGTATTAGGGTTTACATGGATGTAACCCTAATCCTCCATAATATATAAAGGGGTCCTTGGCTCACAAAATTGGCACAAGTGTGTGAAAATAAGAGTGTGCCGATTTTAGTGTGCATACATATTCTCTCAAGTTCTTCCAAGGTGTTTTGGTGATTTGTGATTCCATTTGAGGCTTCCACACTATTGGGGCTAAGCTCTTAAAGCTTGAAGACATCAAGCTACATCAAAAGTTATGTCATCTAACTAGAACTTTGTAGTATAGGTGCTTCATAATATGCTAGTTAGGATGAAACCTTGGAATAGTTAATATTTGCATGTATAATAGAGAAAACATAGATCCAAGGTTTATAGGGTTGCATGTACACCATAGGAGTGTTAGAATGCTCAAAACCCAACATATTGGTCTGCCAACCCAAACTCACTTCCATGTCTTAATCATTTAAGACCTAACATTCAAAACTTAGATGTAGACCCCTAAAAACGTCCCAAGCCATAAAGTTGCAAACTTTATGCTTTTGCATGCAAGGATGGGGTTCAAAACATGAATAAAGTCCATAAGCACACTTGGATGGTTCCTAACTCTTGCATGGTTGAGGCTTAACCATCAAGGTCCGATTTTTATGACTCAAAACACCTTCAAGAGCTTAAAAGGATAGCTCATATGGTCTGAAGTTGCTCAACTCCAAGATTCCAAACTATGGGACCAAAAGATACCATTTTCTACCCTAAACCTAGATCTAAGCATGCAATGATCAATGTTTAAAATTTATACCTTCAATGGGTCAGAAATGCTGCCAAACTTTTGGATCTGCAAGCTCTTCCCACGTCCTTGCTTCTTCCTAAGCTTCCTTCTTCTTCAAAGACTCTAAAGAACACCAAAAACTCTTAGGAAAGCTCACAAATGCACTCAGGGTGGCTTAGGGTTCAAGATTTGCACTTCAAGGGAAATGGAGGTTGAAAAAGTAAGGGACTTGGGGGACTTGGGGACTTAAGGTCCTTAAATAGGATGCAAACCCTAAAAATTAGGGTTTGTCTCAGACTCACGTACGCCATACATACTCCACGTACGCCCCGCGTACGTAGTTAAGTCCCGCAACCAGATTATGGCTAGTACGCTAAGCGTACCCAATAAGTACGCCCCGCATAATAACCTAGGGACCAATTTGAAGGAAAATTTGCATAAGGGCTAAAAGAAAAGCTTACCAAAACCTGAATGTTACATAGTGACAAGGTGACCTTTTAGAAACCTGAAACTACAAAACTACCCCGAACATCATTAGAAAATCCTAATGACTAGGTGACCATGTGAAACTAAAACCATACAAATGATAACGACTGTTCTTCAAAAGGACGACAATGACTTGCATTTTTAGAAAAGGTTTTATATATGTTTTACAATTATAGTTTATAAAAACATGGTTTCATGAATATTGCATGCATCCAACAATTCATGTACCCTTTTGTAAAATTCATATCACTTGTTATGAGGTTCTTTAGGAGCCAAATAAAACTTCATTTTATTTGCTATTAGCCGCGATCAATTATAAACTAAAATCCGATATTTTAAAGTTTAGTCGTAGATTGGTTTTAAGAACCAATAATAGTCTTAATAAAACTTTATTTTATATCTAAGACTTGGAGTTTTGGATGAGTTATAAAATCACTAATTTAAATCTTCTTTTAGCAGTAAAAAACTTATGACTTCATGAATTTATAGAATAAACTCATTTTATTTTATAAACTCGATTTTATGCATGTTATGATAAAAGTAATATTTTGATAAACCAAAACTTGGGTGATGATACTTATGTTTTAAATCTCATTTGGCATGCATAAAACATAATATCAGCATGTTGCATTATGTTTAAAACACCAATATCATATATTAAGTTTGGACGCAAAAAAAAATCACTAGTTTTATTATTTGTCGTTATAACGCTATAAACCGATTTTAAGTCTTTTTAATAAAACTCTTATTTATTATAAAGACATGGAGTTTTTATATAATATTTAAACATCTTTTAAACCATTTCAAATATTTAAAGTTGGGTATTTATAAGTTTTACAATAAAAATATTTTCAACGGAAATCGATTTTTAACTGGTAACCGGTGGAAACGTTTTTATAAATATCTATTTATAAACATCTTCTGTTATCTTTTAAATATTTTTTACTCAAACTCCAAGTGATATTATCTTATGTTAAAATGTTGTTTGACATGTAAAACTCATTTTCATATACAAAACATAACATACAATAACATAAAAATAAATATCACATGCATGCATTATAATATGTATAAACCAAACCATGTCTAGTAATAATTTTTGTGAGTCATCACAAGAATTATTAAGTATTTCCCTAAAGGACTTAAGGGACACTTCAGAAGGTCTTCAAACTCCCTTGCCAAGTCAACTTTTGCTTGCAAAAAGACTTCAAATCTTCATGTTGTGAAAATTGCAACACTTAAACCATCAAAACTATAATTAAGCACAAAGCCAAAAGTAGAAGATTATGGTTGGGATTATGGTCTTAAATGGTTAAGTCATCTTCAAGGAGTTCATGTATTCATCTTGTTACATTTAAAAAGAAATACAACTAGTCTAACTAATTTATTACAACAAATCAACAATTGAAAATTTACATATTTATCTATTACATCTTATGAATAAATAAATATCAACCAAACACAACACAAAGATCCAAATGGCATGTTTATACACAACAACATATCAAATATTATAACAAACAACTCTTTGTTTTTTCTAAGGCAACTTTATATAACCAAAATGCATGAAAAATGGTTATATATAAAAATAAACAATTTTAACCAAAAAGTTACCAAAGTAAACAAATATGGTTTTTTCTTAACCAAAAGAAATCCATGTTTGTTTTCCAAAAAACAAAGATTATAAAACATAAAAATAATTCTAACATATAAAAGATGGGTTTGATACCACTGATGGATTTTGATACAAAATATAAGTTTGTTTTTCATAAAAACAATCAACGGAAGACTTTAAAAAGTACTAGCATTCACTAACTTTTAAAAGCATGGGGAGCATGGGAGGGAGGTTGACAAGTAACCTGCTATGCTTGAAAGCATTTTTGGCCAAAGACAAAAGAAAGAGACAAAACTTGTCTCCTAACTTCATCATGCTACAAAAGAATTAGTTTAAATTTTATAAACTCAAAGTTTATAAAATATAAACTTTGTCTTTAGGTAAAAGACAAAAAAGATTCAACTAGTCCAAAAAGTTGTGCATGACTTATTAATTCATATCATATAAAATAATAACTAGTTATACTCTCTTATAATTATTATTTTCACAAAACAATAGTTATTCCCTAATTTAAAATTACAAGAATTGATATTATTTATTAATAATCATATTAATAATAAATATACAAAATGTGTCAACTTGATAAATGTGTGACACTATAGGATCATATATTATTAGCAATGTCACTACATAATGATTCTTGGACATATAGATTCAACAATTATGCCCGAAAAAATTAGATCTATAAAAAAAATAACATCTTCGACTAAACTCGTGTCTTAAATCTAACAAATATAGTTAGAAATCATTGAATGTAGATCCAATTTTCACAAATATAGACCTATATAACGAATAGATTTCAAATGTTAATATTGGTTGGCAACATCAAAGAAGAAAATGATCACCTGGATGAAGCTTTCAGAGTTAGTCCCACTCTTTTTCTCTCTCTAAATCTAAATAAAGAAAGAACTCTTCGGGGATGCTGTCTTACTCTATTATAGGCGTTGGTCATCCTCTTTCTCTATTTAAATCGGAACAAACTGCCATAAATTTGACCAGAAGTAAAGAGCAACAGAGTAAGGCGATAGTTGTAGAACAAATGCCCTTTCTTGATACATAATCATAAATTATTCAGTAAATTATATATTGAAGCTGTAAACCCCATTATGTAGGGAGACCTGAATCTTGATAATGACCCGATTGAAACTTCCCAATAAATCATGCTTATGCACTCTACAGGCTAGTACCAGAACCGAATCCTTGCTCCAAAAATAAAGAAAAAAATAGCCATGTTTGTTTGTGTGTGTCGGTACTGCAGAGACAAAGAAACAAAGGGAATACATGAAATTGATTCAATGTGGCATTTTGTCAAACATTTGGCATGCATTGATGAAAACGATGATAATACCAAGATGCAATTCGATCTTATACATTAAAAATTAAAACCAAAAAGGGATGGAAGACATGATACCGATTCAATGATTTCTCACTAAACCATGAACTATTACTTACCACACAACTTAAGACGAAATAAAGGAAGAAATCGAAACTATTGCATAAAATCTAACCTTGACGATTGATTGAACATTGATCGAAGGAGAATTATGGCATAGTAATCGACTAAAAGAAACTAAAACCTTCGATTGATGAAGACCAATTGCAGACATGCTTTATATGGGACTCTTATATTTCGTCTTCTCCACATGCGTTGATTGAATGTTCTCCCACCATTATACAATCAAAAGTTCCTCTTTACTCTGGTTCATTTTCATCTAGATCAAAACCATCTCTTAAACCCTAAAGACCACATACTAATGAGATTGTGAAATTGAATATGTTACACCAACACTACCACATTCAGAGAAAGAGATGAAGAAATTGAGTTGTGAAAACAAAACAAAATATCTTCATCGTGGTGGTGGCTGATGGGTCTAGGTTACGTAGAAGAAAAAATGTAGGTTAAATGAGTACTCAATCACTACATATTTTATGGGATTATATCCCTGATTTATGGAATTTGGGGGCTAATTTATCGCTTGGAAACTCTTAATTTTTTCTAACGCCAGAGCGAGAATAAAGACGGATGGGGTATTAAGATGCAGAAAGGGCATTTCGGAAATTCACATAGAAACTTTGAGCGGGAATATTCGATGGGGAGGGGCTAAACAACTGCCACGTGACAATTGGGTACTCATTTATTAGGATAAAAGATACGTAATGCCATTAAACGTGCATTTGGTGTTCTTAAAAAAGATTTGCAAGATATACAAAATTATCCGTTGAGTCGTCAAATGTTGATTCCGCATGTATGTTGTGCATTGCATAATTACATACAAATGGAAGATAGGGCAGACACTTTATTTACCAGATACGGTGATGAAAATCTTCAAAACCATGAAGAAAGTTTGCAAGTGATTGAAGAGGGTTTTCCTTTGGATATGATGAGTCATGATGAGAAGCTCAGCTTAGAGATTCGATTGTTGATATGTTGTTAGAAAAGTATACACAGCTACGTCAAAAAAGACACTTGCTATCTTGATACTTTCACTAAAAATTATGTTAATATTCTTATATTAAAATTAGGAGTTGGAGTAGAGTCATATGTATTATCCTGTAAATTTATCATACATTCAAGCTTATAAACTCACTAGAGTATGATCTTTCTACCAATGTGGGATTCAATCCCATACCCATTTCACTTGCTATAATTTATTCTCAAATACCTAACTTTTAATATCGATATCTCATTCACATATACTTCATTTTAGACATACGGTATATTGTTTTGAAGATCTCATGGAGTAGAACATACACCAACTAGAGTTAATTATATATACAACGTATGTATATATTTATATATGTCCAAAATTAATAAAAATATAAATATTTATACTAAAATTTCCATGATAACTTATTTCTAACATTATCATTTTCCTTGCAATCAAAATGTTAAAAAGAAAAAAAAAATAGTAATAGATTAATATCTGTAAATGAGAGTGCATATAAATCCAGTTGGCAAGATAAGAGCCTAGTGAGACTGACAGTTAACCCCTTAAACTCCATGGGCCTCCCTTATTCTTTTTCAAATTAAATTTGTCCATACTCAAATACCCAATTCCTTTTTTTATTATTTTCTTTCCAACTGCATTTATTTCACACAATAAAATAAAACAATAATAAATGAAGATTACAAATATAAACTTCGATCTTACGGTTCAAGATTCTTCGATATCTCCTTGTTTCCAGCTTTAAAAGAATTCTTTCTATACCGGTATACGTTTCTTTAGACCTTCAATTCAATTCATCAACTAAAGCAAAGAAATCTAGTTTCAGTATTTGAATGTAGTTTCTCGATAAAGAAAAAAGAAAAGCGAAGAAAAGCTCCAAACTTTATTTGATTCTGTTGTGTTGATCAAAAGCCTTTTGAATATAGTTCTGATTGAAACTGAAGATGGGTTCTGATTTTCATGTGCCATGTTTCCTCAATTTCAGTTGCCATAAAGGAAGGTAATTCTGTTCTTTATAAATATAATTTTCAGTTTTCTGAATCAACACCGGGTGTTCTTGTAACTTTAATGTTTTATCAACCATATATTCAGAAATCTGTTTAGGGTTTTGCGGGTTTTTTTTATTAGGGTTTTCAGGGATTGAATTGGGCAGATTTTGTTATCTTCTTGTCCGGAAATTGGGAATTTCCAATTGGGTATTTGATTGTTTCAAGATCTTTCGAATAACAAGTCAACTTTAATACTTTTCTGATAATTGATGTTGTTAAATTGCTTATGATTTCACGAAATTATACTTACAAAACACCGAATTTCTTATCTGATTGGAGGGTTATTGATCATTGGTTTTGTGTGGTTAAAGATTTCTCGAGGGTGGAAAGAGAGTATGAGGAATAGGAATCCGATTCCGACTAGAGAGCGAAACCAGAATAGACCAAACCTGAGGTTCAGAAAAGTCGTGCAGTGCCTGTGCTCGTGTAAACGATCAAATAGCCCAAATGAGATGATCCCTTCATCAGAATCGACTGGGACGAAGGACTACTCAATTAGTCTTTATTCTTCTCAAACTGCAGGGGAGAACGATAAGAAACCGGATACAGTTAGTATTGAAGAAGCAGAATTATCGCTTCGCGAAAGTGGTTCTCTGAATTATGAGGTCCGTTTTCCAATATTTTCCATCAACGCATTAATTAAAAAAGAAAGAAAGAAATACTCATAAGTCATATATTTTTATGCAGGAAGCAAGAGCATTGTTAGGAAGATACGAGTATCAGAAAGGAAACATTGAAGCGGCTCTTCATGTCTTTGAAGGGATAGATATCGCCACCATTACTCCAAAGATTAAAATTAGTCTAGCTATAAGAGCGCAGCCTCGTAAAAAACGTTCTCATAATTACGCAACTCCACCATTATCACCACACGCTCTCAGTCTACTTCTAGAAGCAATTCTCTTAAAGTCAAAATCGTTGCAGATTCTCGGTCGATATAAAGGTATTGATTTAGTTCTTCATATTTTTCACGGGATACAGTGAAAAACTTCGTGATTCGTGTCGAATCTTAAATCTTACGTCTCCCTTTTTTTTTGTTTTTTTTTTCAGAAGCTGCTCGATCATGCAAAGTTATACTCGACATTGTTGAATCATCATTACCGGAAGGGTTGCCGGAGAACTTTGGTGCGGACTGTAAATTGCAGGAGATTCTGAATTCCGCAGTGGAATTGCTCCCGGAGTTGTGGCAACTTTCCGATTCACCCCAGGAAGCAATCTCATCATTCCGGCAAGCATTACTCCATCACTGGAACCTTGATGATGAAACAAAAGCAAAAATCGAATTGGATTTTGCTATTTTTCTTCTCTATAGTGGTGGCAAAGAGGCGGCTCCACCAAATCTCCGGTCACAGATGGACGGCTCGTTTATACCTAGAAGTAACATGGAAGAAGCAATTCTACTTTTGATGATTTTACTAAAAAAAATTAATTTAAAGAAAATCAAATGGGACCCATCGGTGTTGGATCATCTTTCTTACGCGTTATCTGTTTCCGGTGGACTCGCGGCTCTCGGAAAGCAATTGGAATCGTTGATTCCGGCTGTTGTTGACCGGAAAGAAAGGTATTTCCTTTTATCCCTTTGTTACTACGGGCAAGGCGATGGTTTATCCGCTTTGAATTTACTAAAAAACATATACAAAAACGAGGATCCGAATTGTGTCCCGGCTTTACTACTCGCATCAAAAATTTGCGGGGAGAATCCTGATTCCGATTCCGATTCCATGGAAGAAGGCGTGCGTCTCGCGAAAAGAATCATTCATTTGGAAAACAATTGCGAAGAGATGGTTGGTGTCGCGTATTCTTTATTGGGTGTTTCACTTTCCGGTTATTCGAAATCCGCTTTGACTGATTCCGAAAGAGTTGAGCGACAATCGGAGGCGATGAAGGCTTTGGAAACTGCTGGAAGGTTGACCGGAATGAACGATTCCAGAGTTGTTTATGAGCTCAGTTTACAAAATGCTGAGCAGAGGAAACTGGATGTGGCTCTTGGACATGCGAAACATTTGATTAAACTGGAAGGCGGGTCGGGCCTTAAAAGTTGGTTGCTATTGGCCCGAATATTCTCGGGCCAGAAACGGTTTTTGGAAGGGGAAACTATTATTAATGCCGCTTTGGATCAAACTGGGAAATGGGATCAAGGAGATCTGTTGAGGATGAAAGCCAAGCTTCAAATTGCACAGGGTCAAGTAAAGAATGCTATTGAGACTTATACACAGCTTCTTGCTGTTCTTCAAGTCCAGAATAAAAGTTTTGCAACACAAATGACGAATCTCAAGGTAATTTCTAACTAATTTTGTTACTTTTCTTGATATTTTGGTCATTAGGCTTATTACTAAAATAGGTAGGGAAGTCGTTTCTTGAGATGCAAAATAATGTTGACTTGTCGTTTTGATGTTTGACTTTTTAATAGGTGGCTGGAAAACGTCATAAAGATTTGGAATTAGAAACATGGCATGATTTGGCCATGTTGTACATAAGTCTATCTCAATGGCGTGACGTGGAGGCATGTCTTTTAAAATCTGAGGCTATCAGTTACTACTCGTCGTCCCGATGGTATATCACCGGTACGCAAACGTTCCCGTGATTAAAGTCAAGGGTAGTTTAGTAATTTCACACTTACCCCCAAAATGAAACTCATGTTTCTATGTTGTTATAGGTTTGTTATATGAAGCCAAGGGTCTCGAGAAAGAAGCTCTAAAAGCCTACGAAAATGCCTTGGATATCGACCCGAGTCATGTGCAAAGTCTTGTTTCCATGGCTATGGTTCTCAAGCGGCTTGGTGGTGGGTCCCGGTCAGGGTCAGGGTCTGGACCGGTGGTGAGAAGCTTGTTGACGGAAGCATTGCGGGTGGACCGGATGAACTCTTGGGGTTGGTATAATCTGGGCCAGTTTTATAAAGAAGAGGGTCCCATGTTTATAAAGGAAGCTGTGGAGTGTTTTGAGGCTGCGACTGTGCTCAAGGAGACTGAACCGATTGAGCCGTTTAGATGAGTGGAATATAATTGTGGATTTAAGTACATAAAATGGGGGGTTTTACCTTTTAGATAAGTAAATGAAATTGTTGCATAAATATTACACAAAACAACAAAATGAGAGATCTCATTGCCGTTTTGGCTTTTTAAAGAGTCGTTTTTATGGTTATTGGTCAGATTGGTTTGCCTAAATAAATACTACTAAAATGACCATGTTACTTGTTACATATACCTAACTATATATTGCGTAACGTGTGTCGTTAAACAACATACTGCAGTATATTAGAACATTAAGGGATAACATTTTGTGAAAATTTAAAACTCGAAAAAAATACAGAAAATTAAAAAATTCAAATTAGTTAAATAACACGGATTTCTAGAAAATAACATCAGGTTGTTTACAAAACGAGTAAAATGACAGAAATATATCGCACCATGTTACAATTCGTGAGTGAATACAAAGTTAACATATAAGGAATATAAAAATAAGATTTCAAAAAAAAACCATAGATTACTTTATCACAAAGTTTTTTCATACACCATAAACAACCAACAATGATAATGTATTTAGCAACTTATTTATCTTCTTTCCATGTATTTCTCCTTACCATGTATATCTCTTTGTAATCTCTATTTATTTGAAATGAATGCAACCTAAGCGGCACTTCAGTGAAAACTATCATGGTATCAGAGCCGACTAACCATAAAATCTGATCCTCTTCGTCGATGCTACAACCTCAACCCAACCTCTCCGTCGGAGTCTATGGCCAACAATGATAACATTCAGACAGAGCCTCCTTTTCACTTTTTTAATTTACACAGCCTCCAACATTCTTCACAAAGTCAAAATGCTTGACGACACTAAAGTAACTTACTCATCTTAGGTAAAACTTGTCCGATCCATACTTACAGCGACGAACTTTCAAATCACATCGACGGAACACCACCACTGACGTTCACCGATTGTGCCTAAGAACTATAAATTGAGATTAATGTCCACGTCCATAATCAAACCCTAATTCTCCGTCACACATCACAACCTTAGTAAGACACTATTTTACCATCGAAAGTTGATAGGGCGGAAATTTGAATGATGTGTAGTCAGCACGAGACCCATGCGATCCATTGAGTTATAATGAATTATCGCAATTATCGCAGCAACGGGTAGAGACCGCATCACCTTTTTACCTAAAATTACTATGGTTATCTGAATAGCAGATACCATCAAACAAACCATAACCGATTTAACGAGTCATTTGCAGCTTCACAATCTGAAATTGTTCAAACTTACATATGTATGGCATAATCTTTAAGACAACCCTATGATCAATAAGTTAATGGGACACACTGGAATAACCTACTTCTATGCGTCCTTGAAGACAAATCCACGACCTATGAGGCTTGGTATCACTAGAAAACATCGTTCACACCAACAAAGGATCATGGGCAACGACATTGGAGCAAGAATTTAACAACATTAAACTTAAACCAAATGTAATGTCCAAACTAGCGGCCTACACTCAACATCTTTGAGACATAGGCTTATTTTCCAAGCATCGAAGATGATGCTAAATCTTAAGCTTCGGGAAATAATGGATAAATTGTTGTTATGACCCTAAAAGGTCTCAACACAAAGGGAAGAAAGCGGCATCATCATCCTCAAACACAAATCAAGATAATACGACAACATTACTAAAATAGTTGAACTCACCAATTCAAACAAAGAAAATGTGGTGGAAAAAACGATATCAAGCAGATAAGTAGTGTATCAAGGAACTAGATGAAAGATCGTTATGTCCAATAGTCATTTTAAAATGATATTGCTAATGATATATGATACTATAGGGTGACACCTTATAGGAACTTACTACAAATTGATTATTTATTAGAGTAATTTTGATTATTAATAAATATCAACACTTGTATTTAATTGGAAAAACATTATTTTATGAATATAATATTTTGCCAACATATTGAAAATTATTGTTTGTAATAAATAATAATAATAAGAGACAAAAACTTGTTATATTTATATGGTATTGAATATAGATAAGTTATGTACATTTATTTTGGACTTGTTAAAGTTCATTAATAAATAACACATATAACTATCTAGTTGTAAAAATGAAATGGAAAACAAACTTGGTTTTGTTTTCTTTACCACAACCATAGGTCCACCTCTTTAAGAGAGGGGTTGCTTGTTGGTTCATATCTTACATACTCATCCCTTATCACATTGCTTGTTTGACTTTGTGGAATGTATGGCTCAAAGGTACATATGTCTAGATATATAAAAAAGTGTAAGTAACCAAAAACTATGAGCTTTTTGATCACTTCTTCTCTTGTTTTTGGCTGCCATTTTCGTCGTTTTGCCTCTGCCTCCCCTCTCCTCTTTGTCTTGTAATTTGGTGCAAGAATAAAGGTTTCATATGTTGCTTCTCCTTAAGCATATTTTAGTATATGTCTTGATAGCTTAAGAACAACATATATATACAAGTGGATAATAGAATCTTTGGTGGTTAATTAATGTTTGATGGATACATTATAGAGAGCTTCTACTTTGAAGTTTAATATCATCTTCATCACCTTCCTAATTGACAAAAGGAATCAAAGTCTTCAAAGGTTGTAAACTTCTTCCTTTCTATGGTTGTTTAAATCTTCCTAAGTTTTCCAAAATGATCATTGGTGGGTAAAATGGGTTTAGTTTATTCAAATGTAAAATTGCTTCTGTTGCTAATCACGTCAAGTTTGACACTATAATTAGACTACTTTTTAATAAATTCCAACATTAGAGACGCAAAAAAATGCAAATCTTGTATGAGTAGATGTGTATGATGAAGGAAAGACGAATGGAAAAAGATTTATGGTTTTTTCTTCAGACATATAACAATTTAACTAGATCAATGTTGAATACAGTGCCTACTTGCAAGCGGAAGTTTCCATTTTTTGGAATGAATGTAATATCTCAAAGAAATTGGAATTTGTTATGCGTTTGGTTAACATGAATGTCAAAGCATTTGAAAAGTAAATTATACAATATTATTGAAATACATTTTTATTGGTTTTTGTATAACTTAGTATTATATTTAATAAAGAAGATAAACCTTTCATTTAACTACAATTTTTATTTATTAAACTCTTACCCTCTCAAAGATATATTTTTCTATTAAAATTTCACAATATATATAAAGCAAAACGATTGCTTTACAAAAAAAAAATGATAAAAACAATTAATAAATTTCTTGCTTTGGGGCTAAGGTCTCTTACGGATGGTAAGAAATGAAAAACATGTGTGTGGATGTGGGCGTATGGATATGCATGTTTGTATACATGGAGTATTGGTTGGTGTGAGGTAAGGTGGGTATGTGGTGGGTGGGTGTAGGGGTGTTGTTCTATCTGACGTGACGTTAGTGTGGGCGTATTCGTATGGATGGAGGTGTGTGAAAGATGATGACAATTTGTTTATATTTGACGAATATTGGTTAAACTAAAGAGGATGTGTGACTATATTTTTATCTTTTTGATAAAATAAAATGATGAAATCTAATGTCCTTATTTTAATCCAAAGAATGACCAATTCATTCACTCACATAATTTAATGTAATTCAAAGAATTCCAAATTCCTTTAATTTAATTAACCAAACCTAATTTCTACTAGAATTTATATTACAGTTCTTCCAAGTTCCTTCGAAATCCATGAACCGAACACGGCCTTAGAATATGACATTTTGTTTTAGTTATCGTTTAGGATTTTTATTGTCGTTTTATGAATTTAATTAACGATATATACATATATGGAGTTGGGCAGCTTCGTGCTTTTCATTGAGTACATCTAGATCCTGACGGAGTTCAACCTCATTGGTGTTCGCATCAAACTCTTTTACTCGTAGAGATCGGCTTGTGATTTCAAGTGGGAGTACTGATTCTGTGTCGTACGTTAAGTTGAAAGGCGTTTCTCCGGTTCTAGACCTTGAGGTTGTGCGATACGACCAGAGTATTGTTGGCAGTTCTTCGAACCATACCGCTTTCGATTTCATCAAACGCTTTTTTAGACCATTGAAAATGATATTGTTTGACACCTCAGTCTGGTCGTTGGCCTAGGGATGGGCTACTGAGGTGAACCGTCGATGGATTTGCTTCTCCTCGCACCACTCTATGAAAGGGTTGCCCTCGAATTGGGTAGCGTTGTCATTAATCAGGACTCTGGGGGTACCAAATCGCGTGAGGATATTCTTCCACATGAACTTTATCATTTACCTGCCTGTGACCGTGGCTAATGGTTCAATTTCAATCCATTTGGTGAAGTAATAAAAAACGACTAGCAGGAATTTGGATCCCCCCGAGGCAACCGGAAATGGTCCTACGATATCTATGCCCCATTGATGGAAATGCGTTGCCGATGCTGGCTAGAGGCATGGCGGGCTGGATCTGAAAAAAGGCGAACGCTTGACACTCTGGGCATTTTTTCGTAAGTTTGGTCGCGTCCTTATATATGTCGGGCCAGTATATTCCCAAGCGGATTATTTTTCCCGTGAGCGCCTGTGCACCTTCGTGTGCCCCGGCCTCGCCTGCATGACTTTCTTCCAAGAGCAATTTTCCTTTAACTCGGGCGATGAATCTGAGCCACTGTGCTAGGTACCCTCTCTTGTACAACTGTTTCTCCCTTATGGTGAACTGTAGGGCTTAGATTTTGATTTTCCTGGCTATCGCAGGATCGTATGGGAGGACGCCATGTAGGAGGTTTTAACACCCGGTTCCTGGTATGTATTTTAATTAAAGTAAACTCATGTTTTACTGTGGGACTCGGCGAGTTGGAGGCCCAACTCGTCGAGTAGACTTGACTTTGGATGGGCAGGATAAGTGACCTACTCGATGAGTCGGGAAACCGACTCGACGAGTAGGACTGTCTG
Source organism: Lactuca virosa (assembly GCF_052849685.1). Taxonomy (NCBI): domain Eukaryota; kingdom Viridiplantae; phylum Streptophyta; class Magnoliopsida; order Asterales; family Asteraceae; genus Lactuca; species Lactuca virosa. The sequence continues at coordinate 17,340,015 of NC_136434.1, forward strand.
GATAAAACCCTAATATTTAGGGTTTGCACCTTATTTAAACAACTTATAACGCCCCAACACAACCTCCATTGTTCCTCCCAACCCAGAGAAAGCCCTAACTCGAACCCTAAGCCTCTTTTGAGTGTTTATGAGCTTTTTGGTGACTTTTGTGTGCATTTGAAGTTGGAAGAGAAGGAGGAAGCTTGGGAGTTCAAGTGGAAGCTTGTAGATCCAGAGGTTTTGCTTCATTCTTAGTTCATTCAAGGTGAAAAGCTTGAACCTTGACCATCTATCTCTTAGATCTTGTTTTGGGACTATTTTCTACCCCTTTTTATGAGTTGTGAAGTTATAATCGGATTTTGTGAGTGTGTTTAAGATTACACTTCAGATTTGGAACCATTGAGGGTTCCCATGGCATAAAGGTGCCAACTTTATGGCTATGGGAGACCCATGCTTCTTATATACCTCTTTTTATGGCTTTTAAGCAAAAAATCCCCATGCATGGACGTCAAGATTGGAACTTTACGTATAAAATGGACCCTAGGAGGTCAAATCTATGGTTTTAATGCATTAAGACCCATTATAATCGACTGAATAGTTTTGGACAAAGAGGGACTCGGCGAGTCGCTTGGGTGACTCGACGAGTCGGGTCGCATTTCCCCCCAAATGTTTTCTGGAAATGGTCTTTGGTTGAGTGGAAGGAACACTCAGCCTATTAGGGGTTTGTTATGGACTTGAAGATCCAAGGACTCGACGAGTTCAAGAAGAAACTCGGCGAGTTCAAGGCAATGTCCCAACCACATGAAGACGGACTCGACGAGTTCAAGGATGAACTCGACGAGTCATAGACTGAACACCTTCATATGAATGAAGATGAACTCGACGAGTTCAAGGAAGAACTCGGCGAGTCGGTTGAAGATAGTACGATGTGTTATTGAAGACGAACTCGTCGAGCTCTTGCTAGACTCGACGAGTAGGGACGGGATGGTAGCATTTTGTGGACATGGGGACTCAGCGAGTCGAGTCAACCAGATGTTGACTTTGACCAAGGTTTTGAACTTGACTTTGACTTGGACTTGAGTGACCCTTCTAAGGGTTATGAGTATGAATTGATAACTTAGAAAAGTTGTCGTATAGGGATTGAGGAGTCGAGGAGAGTCGATTTTCACACCGAGGACAGTGCAGGCACTACACAGCATTGAGGTGAGTTACCTTCCAGTAGAAGTGGGTCTAAGGCACCAAGGCCAACCCACTAGTAGTTGATTACAGTTGAGATGATTGTCTTTGTGATAATTGTTTGGTTTGCTATTACTTGATGTGTTCTATGTGCCAGTATGATATGTTCTATGTGATAGTGGTAGTAGGAGGGGAATAGTCCCCTAATTCGGTCGTTAGGACCGAAGGGTAGGTCGGACACCCCAGATCTGTCTGACAGCATGAGTATGATATGTTATTATGTGATAGTAGTAGGGGTGAAATAGTCCCCGTGACCGGGTGAGATAGACCGGAGGGTAGGCAGGCACCCCAGAATGGTCTGACATGGGTAGGTCAGCACCCCAGAATGGCTTGACATGGGTAGGTCAGGACCCCAGAATGGCTTGACATGGGTAGGTCAGCACCCCAGAATGGCTTGACATGGGTAGGTCGGACACCCCAGAATTGCCCGGCAGTATGTAAGATGAATGGTATGTGGTTTGATGGGGGAACTCACTAAGCTTCGTGGTTACAGTTTTTAGTTTTGGTTTCAGGTACCTCTTCAGCTAAGGGGAAGGAGCCGACAGGGTAGCAGCGCATCGCGCACACATGATTTCCGCTTTGAGAATCCTGGGATTGTACTCTGACATTTTACTATTTGATGTTATGGTTTTCGAGACTTGTGATTTGTGACTTGATGTTTTGAAATGATAGTAACGATGTTTTCCGTAAACTATTTTTATAAGTAATGTAATTAAACAAAAATTCTTGGGTCTCGATTTTGGGATGTTACGAGTTGGTATCAGAGCCTTGGTTTGAGGGATTCGGGCACACCTTCGGGGGTGTCTGGACTCAAACCGAGGGCTTGAAGGATTTTTACAAGAAAAATAGTTTTCTAAAATTTAAAAATAAGAGTTTTGAGAAAGAACAAGGTGTGTGATGCGTGCGACCGGCCGAGCTCAAGTAAGTTTTCCCCAAGATACCCATACATGATATGTTATGTTACATGATATGATTATGAGAATTGCATACTAGACTAGGGCTAAGGATCTAGGGAGGATGCCTTGTATGCCTGTTATGTGATTATGAGAACTGCATGCTAGATTAGGGCCAAGGATCTAGGAATGATGCCTTATATGCATGTTGTATGAGTTTATTGAGCTATATGCTAGGGCTGGTTAGTCAGCAGTATGGTAGCCTGATTAGGTTATGCTTGGTAATGGTTACTCAATGCACGAATGTTGCTTGCTTTTTGCTTATATGGGTTCCTGCTAGCTTTAACTAACTAGTAAGCGAATATGTAATAGTATTCGCAAGCTAGATAGGGAAAGATGGTAGGGACTCCTTGTGCAGCTGATGACGGAGAGTAGGTCGGAGAGTGCCCTAGGACAAGCCTAGGACGAAATTAGTTTGGAAAGCAGTATTAGTAGAAGGGACTTGGTGAAGTTGAAGCAATCCTTGAGGAAAGTACGGATAGATGTGGAAGGTAGTATGGGCCCGTACTACTGGAAGCAGAGGATCCGTACTCGAACCAAGGAGGGTTAAGATAGAACCAGGAAACTTGGAGAGTGTGTGAGACCTCTCGAGAGTATGTATGACCCTTACGTTTATGTGTGTTTTTCAGTATGGCGATTACGCGACATGGAGAAGGAGGTTCAGGGTCTGGATCAGGATAAGGATCAGGCTCGGGTGCGGGATCCGAGCAGGTTGATGACGGGCTACGCGGATTCATCGAGTCTGAGATCACGAGAGGTATCCTTGAGGCGACCCCGGTCATTTTCGGGTCGATCAAGGAGGGGATTATTGAGTTGATGGAGGAACGCCTCCGGAAATTCAAGAGTGACTTGGCGTCCAGCCAGTCGGGTACGCGCACATTGTCCTTCAAGGACTTCAGGGGGAGTGGTGCGCCAGACTTTCACGGGGTGAAGGACCCCATTGCTGCCAGGAGATGGATCGCAGACATCGAGTCTGCGCAGTTGACGATCTTCTGCCCTGAGTGGTTGACGGTCCGCTTTGTTGCGGGTTGTTTGAGAGACAGAGCTAGGGATTGGTGGGAGTCAGTTGGTAACTCATTGGGATCCCCAGCCATCGAGGCGATTACTTGGTCGGACTTTGTGACCAGGTTCAAGGCTGATTTTGCGCCAGCTGTGGAGCTTCAACAGCTGGCCAGGGAGTTTCTTGATATGAGACAGACTACGGAGACAGTGGCGGAGATCACCGTCAAGTTCAGGGAGAGGGATTTGTTGGTACCTCAGTATGCGGGGGATGAGGAGATGCGGAAGACCAAAAATCATGACATGTTGAGGGCTGACATTCGAGAGCATGTCAGCTACTTAGCCTGCCCGACCCTAAATTCCATGATTGCCAGGGCGAGGGAGAGGGATATTGATTTAGAGCACCTCAGGAAGAGGAAGGCAGAGACGGGGCAGGTTACTGGAGTTTCAGGGAAGAAACCCAAGGGATCCGACTCGAGGTTGAAGGGCCAGACGGGACAGAGCCACTGCAAGAAATGCGGCAGGCCGCATGAGGGAGCTTATAGAACGGGTTCATCAGGCTGGTACAAGTGCGACAAGACAGGGCACTTTGGCAGGGATTGTACTGCCCCTGCCCCCACAGTTTAGACATCAGACCTGATTTGCTTTCATTGCAATCAGAGGGGCCATAAAAATGCCAACTGCCCTAGATTGACAGCAGCAGCAGCGCCAGTGGTGGCGCCGACTCCAGCGACAGCGCGAGTTGTGGATGGCCGGAAGGTCAAGACAGAGGCTCCAGTGGTGAGGAGTCGGGCTTTTCAGTTGACAGCCGAGCATCCTTCTTTAACAGTAAACAGATAGAATTTAATTTTGATTTTGGTTTGGGTTTGATCTATGAATGAAAATAGATTGGATCTCCAATTGGGCTTGAAACAAATTCGATCCAATCGAGACAAAATGATCAAAAATGAAAAACGCAAAGCACGAATCGAAATCATGGATGTTTTGGAATCCATTTGAGAATTTGAGATATTTTTTTAACGAATCGAGTTTCGTTTTCAACGAACGAATCAAATTTTGAAGATCTTGGTTCTTTTGTTGGAACGAGATAATCTCCAATTTGAATATTGTACCACCCACTATGCGTGATGTACAACTCGTTCTTCGTGTTCTTCAACGATCCAAGAACATCTTCAAAAGAACCACCAACACTTTTGGGTTTTGACTTCAAATTCAATGCAACCTTTTGAGATTGTTGCTTTGGAACCCAAATTCGTTTCACGGATTTCGGCTTCACAACATTTGACGATTTTTGTGCGTAAACCCGCTTGTTCTTCCGTTTAATCTTCTTCTTCTTTTTCTTTCTCATCTTTTTGCATCTTGAGGACTTGATTTCATGAACAAACTCACTTTCCACAACGTCAACTTTGTGAGTTTGAATCAAATCTTTTGGAGTTTGATACTTGTGAATTTATTGGATCACCGGCTTCCGATAAGGAATCATTCCTTCAAACGAATCACAAGAACACAAAATATCATCGGTTTGAACTCCAATCGAGCAAAAAACTTTTTCATCATGAGAATCAAATTGAATCTTCTTATCATGAACTTCAAGAACATCAAGAACATCACATTGAACTCCATTGTCTTGAACTTCAAAAAACTTAAGAGCACGAAGATCATTTGGGTTTTCAATAAGAGAAACATATTTCTTATTGAACAAATATTTTTCTTCTCCATTCTTTTTATCAGAACTACATGTTGATATGGACCAGGTAATTTCAGCCAACCATTTAATCTCACAAAGTGGATGAAATATCAAGCTTCCATGATCATCCTTCAATCCTCCATAAGAAACCATAGTTCCCCATGTAATCAACTTGTTTAACACCAACCCATAATATTGATTTTTATTGACTTTGTATTTGACATCTTCAACGATCACAATCCAAGAATTATATGGCAAATTCACCATGATCACAAGAACTTGAAGACTTATAGAGAGAGAAAGTGATTTTGAATGGGTTTTCTAGAGAGAGAAAGTAAAAATCACTTGAATTCTAGTGAAGAAAATCGAATTTTGAATAGAATCAAATATGAATTCGATTTCTAGAATCCAAAAACTCTCTAAATCACGAAGATCAAAGATCAAAAAATGAATCACCAAATCATGAAAGCCATCAAGGATCAATTATTGATCAAATCAAGAACACCCGCTCTGATACCAATTGTAGTGACTAAAGAACATGGTTTGACATGCGGAATTAAAGATTGCACAATGAACATGGTGATTTGGGTGTTCAAGAGATGTATTGAATACGTATTGTGTTACAAAAAGGGACATAGATCTACATCTACATAAATAACACACACTCACACACTCAACTTTTACATCTCTCAAGCACACCTCTACAAGTGGTATGAACCCACCTTATATAGAGGTGTTTACATGTCTCTCTCTCACTCTCTATCTCATGAGTCAAAAGGCTAATGCACCACATGCAAGTGGGTTTTACAAAAGTCAACACATTACAAAGTCATTCATGGAAAACTTTGCACCTCAACAGAGGCACTCGCCGCGCCCGATGTGGTGACGGGTATGATTTCTTCTCTCTAACTTTTATTATATGTCGCTTGTGATATTGATGTATTATGTTATATGTTTTTGTTAGGATCGTTCCATGTGAACGGTATCCCAGTTCAGGTGTTGTTTGATTCGGGTGCTACCCGATCGTTTGTCTATCTTGCGCTTAGCAAGAGGTTCCCTGAGTCTTCCGGCATGTTAGATTGCCCTCTAGAGGTCGAGATTGCGGACGACCGATCAGTGCGAGCATCGGAGGTTTTCAAGGATTGTGTTTTGAGACAGTTCGAGGAGCGCTACTTGGTAGACTTGGTTCCCATACAGTTGTTGGGGAACAAGGTTATTATACGCATGGATTGGTTGATCCCCAATGGGGTGGTGATCGACTGCGCACAACAGTTTGTCTGGGTCAGGACCCTCAGTGGGGGAGAGCTGGTGATTCAGGGCGAGAGGCCACAGCGTGGCCAAGCTTTATGTTCAGCAGCGAGGGCTAGACGCTACCTCCAGCAGGGGTGCACAGGGTATGTCGCCTATGTCTTGGATACCCGGGAGACGGGCGAGGGGACGGTGAGTGGCGTGCCGGTGGTACGAGAGTACGCGAATGTATTTCCAGAGGAGCTGCCCGGAATACCTCAGGATCGACCTAGTCCCTGGTGCGGCTCCGTAGCCAAGGCACCGTATCGGCTGGCTCCTCCTGAGATGCAGGAGTTGTCTACACAGCTGCAGGAGATGTTAGATAAAGGATTCATTAGACCGAGCAGTTCAACTTGGGGAGCCCCGATACTATTATTGAAGAAGAAGGACGGGTCGCATCGGATGTGTATAGATTACCGGGAGCTGAATAAGGTAACGGTGAAGAACCGTTACCCACTCCCGAGGATTGATGACCTCTTTGACCAGCTTCAGGGAGCATCTTGGTTCTCCAAGATCGATCTGCGTTCGGGTTATCATCAGATAAGGGTTAGAGAGGAGGATGTGCAGAAGACTGCTTTTTGGACGCGATATGGCCACTATGAGTTCGTGGTGATGCCTTTTGGGCTCACCAATGCTCATGCCACATTCATGGACCTCATGAACCGCGTGTGTAGACCGATGTTGGATCGGTCTGTGATAGTTTTCATTGATGACATCCTGGTCTATTCCAAGACTCGGGAGCAACATGAGGAGCACTTGCGGGAGGTATTGGATACTCTTAGGAGGGATAGCTTGTATTCCAAGTTCTCCAAGTGTGAGTTCTGGTTGCACGAGGTGCAGTTTTTTGGCCACCTTGTCAACCAGAACGGGATTTCTGTCGACCCGGCCAAAGTAAAGGCCGTGATGAGGTGGAAGGTTTCGAGGTCTCCATCTAAGATTCGGAGCTTCCTGGGATTGGCAGGTTACTATCGGAGATTCATTCAGGACTTCTCCAAGATAGTCGTGCCTTTGACCCGATTGACAAGGAAAGTCGTGGTCTTTCGTTGGGGCCTGAGCCGCAGGCCGCATTTGAGACATTGAGACAGAGATTGTGCGAGGCGCCAATCTTAGCCCTGCCGGAGGGCGTGGATGATTTTGTGGTGTATTGCGACGCGTCCATATCGGGTTTGGGTGCGGTATTGATGCAGAGGGGGTATGTTATCGCCTACGCTTCGAGGCAGCTGAAGCCTCATGAGGCGAACTATCTGACGCATGACTTGGAGTTGGGGGCAGTCGTTTCGCCCTCAAGATTTGGCGTCATTACCTCTATGGGATCCGCTGTATTATTTACACGGACCATAAGAGTTTGAGGTACCTCATGGATTAGCCAAATCTGAATATGAGGCAGCGCCGATTAGAGATATTTGCATGAGGGTGATCGTGGTGACTCCGCTGTTGGAGCGGATTCGAGAGGCCCATCAGGAGGCCATGAAGGAGGAACATCGTAAGAGTGAGCGTATTGTGGGTCAGGTTTCCTCCTTCGATTATGACAGTCGCGGATTGTTGACTCTACACCGTAGGGTGTGGGTCTGATATCATGGAGGCGTGCGCCAGGTATTGATGGAGGAGGCGCACAAATCCAGGTTTTCTATCCATCCTGGGGCGACGAAAATGTATAGGGATCTTCGTCTTGATTATTGGTGGCCCTGCATGAAGAGGGATGTAGCTTGGTTTGTTGAGAGATGCCTGACCTGCAGGAAGGTTCAGGCCAAGCACCAGAGGCCTCACGGCAAGAGCCAGTCGTTGGATATTCCGCTGTGGAAATGGGAAGATATCACTATGGATTTCATCACGAAGCTTCCCAGGACCGCGCGGGGAGTGGATTCGATTTGGGTCATCATGGATCGGTTGACCAAGAGTGCCCTTTTCATTCCGATTCAGGAGATCATTTCGGCCGAGAAGTTGGCCGACGTCTACATCAAAGAGGTAGTGGCTCGACACGGGGTGTCATTTTCGGTGATTTCCGACAGAGATGTGCGGTTCACTTCTTGATTCTGGAAGAAGTTTCACAACGAGCTGGGCACTCGTCTTGTAACGCCCCGATTCTCAGGTATTGATTTTTATAAGATTTTATTGATTTCAAGGTCTACTCGACGAGTTGGTTGCCCTACTCGGCGAGTAGCAACGGGTTGGTCCACGTGTTTTAGTGACCTGCTCGCCGAGTCCAAGAAGGGACTCGACGAGTAGGAGCTGGCAGATGAAACCCTAAATTTCGGGGTTTTGAACCCTATTTAAAGGATCATTGGCCTCCCCCAGCCTCCCCTTTACAGCCCCTTGACACTCTAAAACCCTAAATCGTGTGTGTGTGTGCTTCATTGGTGTGTTTAAGCTTGGAAGAAGGATCTTGGTGAGGAAAAACTTGGGGAAAACAAGTGTAACATCCGGATTCCCAGGTATCTTATTTTAAGTATTTACCTTGAGTTTTAGGGAGGGACTCGGCGAGTAGGCGCTCAGACTCGCCGAGTAGGATCGCGAATTCTTGTCTGGATTAATGAGGGACTCGACGAGTCGATGCGTGGACTCGGCGAGTCCGCGCTGTAAAGAGAAACCCTAAATTTCAGGGCCTGAGCCCTATTTAAAGGCCTTTATGGCCTCCATTTGCGGCTACCAGTCCAGATAGAGATACCCTAGCGATTGTGAGCGAGTTGTGAGAGAGTTGAGCCTTTTTTTATCATTTTTGGTGTGATTTTGCAAAGGAGAAAGTAATTCCAGCAAGGGGAGGTCAAGAGGATTGCATTTCAGTGGGTTTTCGGCTTGGATCTTCAAGTTTGAGGTAGCTATTTGATCCTATCCTTCTGTTTTGCTTAAGGGCATTGAGTTTAGGGTTTTCTATACCCTTTTATGGCTTGTTTAGTTGTGTATAGTGTCCCATTGAGTGCTAAACTCTAGATCTGGACCTTTTGAGGTCTAGAGAGCCTGAACCATGCTGCTTTTTGTGGTTCTATGGAGGAAATGGACATAGGTTGCCATGTTAGAAGGGATTTCACCAAAATAAGCCTTGGGGGCATTGCATGTGTAGCAAGTTTCGACCTTTACGTGTTTATTGGTCATGGGGAAGTCAGATCTATAGATTAGAGAAGCAGATCTGACCTCAAGAGGTCAGATGAGTGTCGTCATGGGAGGAACTCGCCGAGCCCATAAAGGACTCGACGAGTCGAGTCGGGTTGCCCCGCGATTCGCGACCTGTGATAACCTGTTGAGTGTGGGGTTGACTCAGTGAGTCGAGTGAGGACCAGGGGCGAAGAGGACATGCATGTACTCGCCGAGTCACACGAGTGCACTCGACGAGTTGGGTCAAAGTTTGACCGTTGACTTTTGTTGACTTTTAGGGTTTAGTCAGTGTTTGGACTTATGAGTCATTAGAGGGGTAGAATGGTCTTTTACCCTTCTTAAAGAACTTATAGAGAGGGGTTGGCTTAGCCTGAAGTTGTATTAATTAGAGTAATTATTTATATGATTAGGCGGAGGCTAGTGCAGTATTTCAGAGTTCGAGGTTTACCGAGTTACCCGAGGTGAGTCTTCTCACTATACGTTACCTGGAGTGGTAATTAGAGTATGTGACAGAGTATCTTGTATGATATTTATGTGATTGTGATACACTGCATTATTTCTATGTGATTCATGTCGTGTATGATCCAGAGTTACAGAGTTAGAACCGGAAGGTTCACAGAGTTAGGACCAGAGGGTCCACAGAGTTACAGCCTCGAGTGGCTAATATGTGCTATATATGGTATTTTAGGGAACTCACTAAGCATTTATGCATACAGTATTTTGTGTTATGTGTTTCAGGTACCAGTGAGGATCGCGGGAAGACGCCGGCATGATCAGTACACACTATTGGAGTTTTTATACATTGTGATCTTGGGATGTGTTTTTATGAATTGATATGTGATACATTGAGATTTGAGAATATTTATGAATGAAATTACACTTTTTAAAAGCGAAAAATTGTTTTAAAATTTACGGTGTTACAACAAGTGGATTGAAGCAATGAACCCGTGGGAATCAAGATCTACTTCAGTTGGCATATTTTGGAAGGTATTAAGTTGTTATCTTAACCCCATTTCATTATAGATCTCTTTTGGGTGGATTTTAGGGCTTTTCTAGCATAATAAGAAGCCATTCTTGGGTATAAGCTAAGATCTGAAGTTGTAACTTCAGATCTAGACTCTCCTTGGTCTCTAAGTCCATAAAGCTTCAGCTTTGGCAAGCATGAACCTTCCCTCAAGTGTGAGACTTCTTTACAAGCTTAGTTTTGTCATTTTAAGACTTTGGAGCTTTGCATGCACGTAAAGTTTGCAACTTTACGTGATAAACATGCCTTGGGAAGTTGGATCTATAATTTGGAGCCTTAGCATGGCTTAAAAAGCCTATGTATGGATGAAGGACTGAAGGGACTCAGCGAGTCGCATGGTCGACTCGGCGAGTCTAATGAAGATTGTCGTAGGCTCGGCGAGTCAGATGAGTGACTCGGCGAGTCGGCTAGGGTTTTTCCCAACCTTTGGACACGTATGGACTTGGCGAGTTGCAAGAGGAACTCGACGAGCTGGCCAAAGAGGTTACGGCCGAAAACCTTAGGAACTCGACGAGTCACTCTAGTGACTCGGCGAGTTGGCGAGTTATGCAAGGAACTCGGCGAGTAGCTGAGGGTACTCGACGAGTTGAGGTCAACGTGGACTGTTGAACTCGACCAATGACTTTGACTTCGACCAAGGGTGGACCAGTGGACTTCAGGGGGTATTTTGGGAAATTGAAAATTTACAAGTATGGTTCTATGGTGAATTTAGGTGGTGGAGGTTGTGCCGGAAATTCGAGAGCTTGATTTTATCTTCGAGTCGACAATGTGAGGTGAGTTATCCTCACTATGCTAAGGGGTCTAAGGCACCAAGGTCGGCCCATTGGATTTGATATCCTAGTAGTTATTGAGATGATGAGTTGGAGCTAGTGATGTATGCCAGCGATATGCTAGTCTGGTAGATCTGTAGGACTACTTGTGATTCCGTATGGTTATCTGTATGTGCATTGGTTGTGTTATATGTCGACATGTTATGTGAGATGGGTTGAGGTGATACTGCTCCGTGCGGTAACCAACAAACCCGGGAGCATTCCAGATACGAGCTGAGGGAGACTCATACTGTGGGTTCGGCGGCAATCCAGGTGTGAGTTGTGGGCCCGTAAGGTAATCCAGACTCACATTGTGGGCCCAGGGGGTAATCCAGTCTGTAAAGCTGTGGACCCGGTATATGTTGTTATTGTATATGTGTTATGTGCAGTGTATCGGTATTTTGGGGGGAACTCACTAAGCTTTTGGGCTTACAGTTTTAGTTTATTGTTTCAGGTACATCAGGGGATCGTGGCAAGGCGAAGGCATGATCGTACAACTCCTCATGTTTTATTTATGTTTCTGGGAAAAACTCTGATATAGACTATTTTGAAAACAAATTTGTAATAACTGTTGGCTTTAAATATTTTGAAAAGTTTTAAATTGACATGAATTTTATGGGTGTTACACGTTTGCACTTTAGCACCGCTTCCGCAAACGGATGGTCAGAGTGAGCGAACCATCCAGACTCTGCAGGATATGCTGTGGGCGTGTGTTTTAAACTTTGGAGGTAGTTGGGATACTTACCTTCCTTTGGCAGAGTTTTCCTATAATAACAGCTATCACACGAGTATCGACCGTCCTCCCTTCGAGATGTTGTACGGGAGGAAGTGCAGGACCCCGATATGCTGGGGTGAGGTTGGCCAGAGGGTCATGGGGAGTACCGAAGTGGTACTCAAGACTACAGAGAGGATCCAACAGGTTTGGAGCAGGCTTCAGACTGCTCAGAGTCGGCAGAAGAGTTATGCCGACAGGCGTCGTTCGGACATGGAGTTCCAGGTCGGGGATATGGTGCTTCTGAAGGTGTCGCCTTGGAAAGGCGTCATTCGGTTCAGGAAGCAGGGTAAGTTGGGACCCATGAACATTGGACCTTTCAGGGTTGTAGCCCGGGTGGGCAAGGTGGTGTATAGGCTGGATCTACGAGCCCAACTCAGTCAGATTCACAGTACTTTTCACGTCTCCCAGTTGCGGAAGTGCCTGGTGGACGACTCGACAGTGGTGCCTTCAGAGGATATTCAGGTGGATGATAGTCTGAACACTATTGAGCGGCCAGTAGCTATCCTCGACAGGAAGTCGAGGGATCTGAGGAATAAGACGGTGGAGTTGGTGAAGGTGCAATGGCAGCACCGCAAGGGCTCGGAATGGACCTGGGAGCCGGAGAAAGAGATGAGGGAGCACTACCCCGAGCTCTTTCCAGATTCGGAAGAAGACTTCGAGGACGAAATCTAAAATAAGTGGGGGAGATTTGTAACACCCGGTTCCTGGTTAGTATTTTAATTAAAGTAAACTCGTGTTTTACTCTGGGACTCGACGAGTTGGAGGCCCAACTCGTCGAGTAGACTCGACTTTGGATCGGCAGGATAAGTGACCTACTCGACGAGTCGGGAGACCGACTCGACGAGTAGGAATGTCTGGATGAAACCCTAATATTTAGGGTTTGCACCCTATTTAAACAACTTATAACGCCCCAACACAGCCTCCATTATTCCTCCCAACCCAAAGAAATCCCTAACTCGAACCCTAAGCCTCTTTTGAGTGTTTTTGAGCTTTTTGGTGACTTTTGTGTGCATTTGAAGTTGGAAGAGAAAGAAGAAGCTTGGGAGTTCAAGTGGAAGCTTGTAGATCCAGAGGTTTTGCTTCATTCTCAGTTCATTCAAGGTGAAAAGATTGAACCTTGACCATGTATCTCTTAGATCTTGTTTTGGGGCTATTTTCTACCCCTTTTTATGAGTTGTGAAGTTATGATCGGATTTTGTGAGTGTGTTTGGAGTTACACTTCAGATCTGGAACCATTGAGGGTTCCCATGGCATAAAGGTGCCAACTTTATGGCCATGGGAGACCCATGCTTCTTATATACCTATTTTTATGGATTTTGAGCCAAAAACCCCCCATGCATGGACGTCAAGATTGGAACTTTACGTATAAAATGGACCCTAAGAGGTCAGATCTATCGTTTTGATGCATTAAGACCCATTATAATCGACTGAATAGTTTTGGACAAAGAGCGACTCGGCGAGTCGCTTGGGTGACTCGGCGAGTCCAGTCGCATTTTCCCCCAAATGTTTTCTAGAAATGGTCTTTGGTTGAGTGGAAGGAACACTCAGCCTGTTAGGGGTTTGTTATGGACTTGAAGATCAAAGGACTCGACGAGTTCAAGAAGAAACTCGGCGAGTTCAAGGCAATGTCCCAACCACATGAAGACGGACTCGACGAGTTCAAGGATGAACTTGGCGAGTCATAGACTGGACACCTTCATATGGATGAAGATGAACTCGACGAGTTCAAGGACGAACTCGGCGAGTCGGTTGAAGATAGTCTGGTGTGTTGTTGAAGGCGAACTCATCGAGCTCTTTCTAGACTCGACGAGTAGGGACGATATGGTAGCATTTTGTGGACATGGGGACTCGGCGAGTTGGTGGACCAACTCGGCGAGTCGAGTCAACCAGATGTTGACTTTGACCAAGGTTTTGACCTTGACTTTGACTTGGACTTGAGTGACCCTTGTAAGGATTATGAGTATGAATTTATAACTTAGAAAAGTTGTTGTGTAGGGATTGAGGAGTCGAGGATAGTATATTTTCACACCGAGGACAGTGTAGGCACTACACGACATTGAGGTGAGTTACCTTCCAGTAGAAGTGGGTCTAAGGCACCAAGGCCGACCCACTAGTAGTTGATTACATTTGAGATGATTGTCTTTGTGATAATTGTCTGGTTTGCTATTACTTGATGTGTTCTATGTGCCAGTATGATATGTTCTATGTGATAGTGGTAGTAGGAGGGGAATAGTCGCCCAATTCGATCATCAGGACCGAAAGGTAGGTCGGACACCCCAGATCTGTCTGACAACATGATTATGATACGTTATTATGTGATAGTATTAGGGGGTGAAATAGTCCCCGTGATCGGGTAAGATAGACCGGAGGGTAGGCAGGCACCCTAGAATGGCCTGAAATGGGTAGGTCAGCACCCCAGAATGGCTTGAAATGGGTAGGTCAGCACCCCAGAATGGCTTGACATGGGTAGGTCGGGCACCCCAGAATTGCCTGGCAGTATGTATGATGAATGGTATGTGGTATGATGGGGGAACTCACTAAGCTTCGTGCTTACAATTTTTAGTTTTGGTTTCACGTACCTCTTCAGCTAAGGGGAAGGAGCCGGCAGGGTAGCAGCGCATCACACACACATGATTTCCGCTTTGAGAATCCTGGGATTGTGCTCTGACATTTTACTATTTGATGTTATGGTTTTCGAGACTTGTGATTTGTGACTTGATGTTTTGAAATGATAGTAACGATGTTTTCCGTAAACTATTTTTATAAGTAATGTAATTAAACAAAAATTATTGGGTCTTGATTTTGGGATGTTACAGAGGTAGTCTAGGTAGGTGTTGGTCCAGTCAGAGGGGATTTACAATGGAATCGATTTGTCTGTTGTCGATGATCCTTTCCATGAGAACTTTTACCAGCACTTTCTTGGTCAAGTGATCGAAAGACGTTGATGCAAGTTTGCTGAGAGCGTCGGCCCTCGTGTTTTTTCCCTGGGATATCTGCTTGATCCTGAAGCTTTTATCGAATGTGTTAGCTTACGCGTTGTGTCCAAGTACCTATGCATCCTTTGATCTTTGGCTTCGTAAGTGTCGTTGGAGTCGCTAAAAGCCGAGAGGTGTTTCACTTCGACCTCTCGCGCTAGGCGAAGGCCCGCGAGAAGTGCTTCTTATTCGGCCTCGTTATTGGAGACCTGGAAGTCGAATCTTAAAGCATACATGATCTCATCACCGTTGGGGTTCTTGAGGATCAAACCTGCGTCGAATCCTTCCTTTCTTGCAGCGCCGCCCGTATGCAACTCCCATATTTCCTTATTCGTTTCGGGGTCCGAGGGTTCTATCGACACAGCCATCGGCACCACTTTGAGCGTATCGGGGATTTCTACTAGGAAGTCTGCTAGAGCTTGAGCTTTGATGTCAGATTGTGGTCGATAATCTATGTCATGCTCTTTTAGCTCGATAGCCCACTTCGCCAGTCATCCCGAATTTTCTGGTCTTAAGAGAATTTGCTTTACTGGGAAGCTGGTTAGAACCACGACCTTGTGAGCCTGGAAGTATCGTTAGAGGCGTCTGGCTGCATAAATCAGTGCGAGGACTAATTTGTCCAGAATTGGGTAATTGAGCTCTAGGCCCTCCAATTCTCTGCTCATGAAGTGTATTGGCAGTTGCTTCTGGTCCCTTTCAGCATTTAGCACCGATCATATGGCCTTGCCAGATGCTGCCAGTACATCTGTAGGGTTTCTCCTGGTAGGGGGCTCACCATGGACGAAAGTTATTGTAGGGCTTCCTTCATACGTTGTAGGACTCTATCGGCCTCATTTGTCCATTTGAATTTATTTTTGTCAACGCAACCCTTTAGGGTGTGGAAGAGTGGGAAAGCTTTTTCATCTGACTTGGCGATGAGCCTGTCGAGCGTCGTTAATCTCCCATTGATGTCCTGAACCCCCTTCAGGTTGTGGGGAGCCTTGGAATCGAGGAATTCTTGAAGCTTGGCATGGTTTGGTGCGATTCCTTCTTTGGTTATCTGGTATCCTAGGAATTGGCCCTATTTTACCCCAAAGGTATACTTTCCCGGATTGAGTTTCATCTGTGCTTGTGCCAGGGTCCGAAAGGTTTCCTCAATGTCTCCGAGTAATGCTGCTTCGTGATGGCTTTTGATAACCATGTCGTCAACGTAAACCTCCACGTACCTACCGATTTGGTCGACGAAGACTTTGTCCATCAGGCGTTGGTATGTTGCCCCAACATTTTTTAGTCCAAACGGCATTTTTGGTAGCAGAACGTGCCACGATTGGTGTGGAATGTTGTCTTTTCCTCGCCCTCCCTGCATATTTGGACGTGGTGATAGCCTTTGTAATAATGGAGGAAGCACTTAATTTGGAAGCATTCCAAGGAATAAACCTTTTGGTATATCTCCGGGAGGGGTAATGATCTTTTGGGCAGGCGTTCTTTTGGTCGGAATAATCGATGCACATTCGCCACGACCTGTAATGTTTATTTACCATCACAGGTTTAGCTATCCACGTGGGAAAAATTGCTTCCCGGAGAATGCCTGTGCCTACCAGCTTTGTGACTTCCTCATTTATTGCCTTACCCCTATCGCCCGCTTGCCCCTTCTTGTAACGCCCATAGATCCGGGCTAGTCAATTTAGAGACAATGAGCATCAAAAATGAGTTTTTGATGGAAGATTATTTAGAAGGAGTAATCTTAACCAAGTGGTAGTATATGTTCCAAGGGTTCCGTACATATAAATAACGCGGAAATCCGAGTTATAACGAATAAGTTATGGCCCGTCGAAGTTTCGCTGCAAAACCGACACGGCACCGGGAGACGTAAATAGTGAATTTACGATAGAGAACTTTTTAGCCTTAGTGATCTAAACAAAAGTTGTAGTATATGTTAAACCGAGAACATACAAAAAAAGAACGCCTAAATCTGACTTCGTATGAGGAAGTTATGATTTTTCTAAGATTTGGCATAGCAGTGCACGGCCCAAAAACGGAGTCCGTATGAAGGAATTACGAATTCTTCGTGGTCATTTAACAGTCTAATCTCATCCTACTGTTAAATTTAAGATCGGTCGAGAATTAGCCGACGGAGTCTAAATGAAAGTTGTAAAAAAGAACGTCGAAAACGGAGCTCGTATGCGAAAGTTACGGGGTTTAGAAGTCGGCAGGGTGCTGCTGCAAAAGGGGTGACGTGGCTGAATATGGGCCAAGGCTTTCTCCCCAAGAAAAGCCATAGTAAGGGTTAGAGTATCATCGCCTGGACTCGTAATTCATAGTGCCGACTCGGTGAGTCAGTGAACCGACTCGGCGAGTCCATCAGGATTTCACCCTATAAATAGAAGTGTCGGGTCATGCCATTTCCTCACACCTTCAAACCCTTCTTTCTCTCTCTAGAACCTCTCTCTAAGCCTCCCTAACCCCCCAAAGCCTAGGGTAACTCCCTAGCACGAGGCGGAAGCCCCGGAGCGCCTGACGGCTCCGAAAAGGTGAGCCCTCGGCTCAGAAACTCTGCTCCGGCGGAGCCCGGTTTTCGAGAAAACCCGTTGTAAGTGAGCTACGACTACCCTATCTTTAGTATAGCTTATGTTTTAATATAGTAACATTATTAGGACCTTAAAATAACTATTTGGGCTATTATTATGATTTATATAAGAGTGTTGCTTAACGCTTATATAATAGTAATAATAGCTAGACTATTAATTAGTCGCAGTTAACGTTAGACTAAACCCTAGTGGTATTGATACGAGGTTTTGTCAAGGGAAAATTGTTTTGAGATAACGAAGTGTTGTCCGAGTACCGAGTCACCACCTTTTCAAGTGAGTGGATAGTTACTTTCATCTTACACATATATATGAAGTATTTTATATAAATTACGTGTTATGTGTGCATATTATCTGAATACTTGTTGTCTATGTTGGATGAATGATTTTATACATGTTTTAAATGATTCAAACTGTATATTTATATCTACAAATATGTTGGGATAAAACATGGGTAGATGAAATAGTTGGTGTGTGATGAAATAAAATGATGAGAGATAGGTGATGATAGGAAGGTGATGATAATTATGTGAGGATAGATAGGTGATGATGAATCGGTGATGTAGGATGAAAGATACCATAACCTTGTCCGAAAATGTGATGTAGTCATCTACCAGAGTATAGATGGCGACCACAGACTATTCTGGACAACCCCGTGGAAACACCAGCAGACTTATAACCTGTAGGTGATGATTTACGAGTTCAGGCGATGTTGTGACTGCGTATTCATGTGATGATACTCTAACCCTTACTATGAATTACGAGTCCAGGCGATGTTGTGACTGCGTATTCATGTGATGATACTCTAACCCATACTATGAATTACGAGTTCAGGCGATGTTGTAACTACGTATTCATGCCTTAGGAACGAACATATAAGGAAATGTGATGTAAAGAGATGAGAGGTAAATACGACATAGGAGATGACCCTTAAGATAATTCTTTAGGGAATATTAATTGAAGAAAATGGGGATGGGTAATTGGGTTGATTGTTTGATTGTTTAAACATAATAATTATATTATTGTGGGTTGAAAACCCTATGTACTCACCAGATTTCCCAACCTGACCCACTCAAGCTTATTTGTATCACAGGTGTCGATATGAAGCTACTTTACACTGAGAGATTTAAAAGAGATGTAGATCACTAGTGTAAATGAATGTAAGTTCTGTTTATGCTTATGTTTCTGTATTGATGATGACATCCCAATGTTTTGAAAATGAATGAAATACATTTCTTCAGAAATGATTTGATAACGTATTTATCATGTTTTTCTGGGAACAAATTCCGCAACACATTTCTTTAAAAGATACTCTGATTTTCAAAATAAAGCATAAACAAATCGGTCTTTTCTGGCCGTGAAAATGGGGATGTCACAGTTGGTATCAGAGCATTAGTTTAAGCGAACTAGGAATTTGTAGGGAATTTCTAGACTTAAACTTAGAGTGCTAAGCGATCATTGTGAGATGAGTGTCGGCTATATTTTAGACACGAGCACTAGTTTATTTTAGGAAAGATGTCTAAAATGTTTTATGTGCTAAATGTTTTATGTTATAGCTATAAAGATGCCTTATACGCTATTATTTGTTCGGATCTATGGTCTATTGCCGACCGGATCTGGAAATTTTATGTGTTCAGATTTCTAAACGTTTAATTACGATATTAGAACTGGCATGTAACTTTTCGGGGTAATAGGGAGATTTATACGTCTATCGTAAATAAAACTTTCATATCTTGAATTCTCGCCTCGGTACACCGAATGTCTGCTTTGGTGTACAAAACGTCATGGTGAAGACAGACTAGGAAATATCCGAGGAAGATGACAACCTGAGCTAAAGAATGTGATGGGTCATGCATCGGTCGTTGCGCCTGCACCCGAACCTATCACAATGGCAGAAGTTCAGGAAGTGATGCGAACCATGATAGACTGATAAAATAGAGGAAATAATAAGGCTTACGATAGTGAATGATACCTATCAGAAGATATCGTAAGAGAGGTATCTTGCCTTTAGAATGCGTCTAATAAATAATACGTCTAGTACGGGAGAAGTACGCTTTCGATTGGCAGAAAGAAAGAATTTTTGGTATAATCCATAAAGTTATCCCATGGTCTGGAATTTCCAATACCAGCCGAGTTAAAGCAGAATTAATGATTGAAGATGTGCATGGAAGAAGTCCTAGTAGACTCTAGGAAAAAAAATTATGATTATTTGGACACACTCGTATGTGTTAAATTGTTTTGTGATTTTAGGACTTGGGGACTGCGAGACAATACTTGGGACGAGTATGAGTAGGTGTGAAAGGTAGTAGATGCATATACTACCAGAAGCACAAAACTCGCACTTGGATCAGGGAAAGTCACAACGTTACCAAGAAGCTAGTAATTGATTCCCTTTTATTCAAGTATGTCGTTACCATCGTTTCGGTAATGACTAAGAAGATGATTGTTATTCCGACCCTAGTGGTCATATCAAGTTGAGTCCGACTACGACGAGTATGTTACGTGGTTTCGAGAACCAAATTCGATGTAGCACTTGACTTAAGCTGGAAGAATTAATCAAAGCGATCAATAGAGGTATCGCGACAGTTGTTTGTAGTTAGAAATGCTACCTTTTAAGATGAGATTAGAACATGAAGGAAGGTATAGTCTGTTCCGGAATTTGACTCTAAGAGACCTGAGTCTAAGCATTGCAACATACGATGAGAGGTCATTAGAACGTGACCCGTCGGTCTATTGTGGAAGTCAAATAACAAGTTTGAAGAAGGAGTCTCTGATAAAGAGCGATATTGTGACATGAAGGCCATGATTGAAGGTCTAACATGAGACAGAGGGCGGGAGCAAGATCGAGCACCGCCTGCAGTCAAGGAGTCCAAGAGTTAGATACTCATTCGAAACAACATAGAAGTTACGGTTATTACCTAGGATGAAGAGATAACGTATGGAGTCATTATACAATCCTGTTTCGTTGATGATTCCGGGACGTAATCATCCAAAGGGGGAGATAATTGTAACGCCCGTAGATCCGGGCTAGTCAATTTAGAGACAATGAGCATCAAAAATGAGTTTTTGATGGAAGATTATTTAGAAGGAGTAATCTTAACCAAGTGTTATTATATGTTCCAAGGGTTTCGTACATATAAAGAACGCGGAAATCCGAGTTATAACGAAGAAGTTATGGCCCGTCGAAGTTTCGCTGCCAAACCGGCACGGCACCGGGAGACATAAATAGTGAATTTACGATAGAGGACTTTTTAGCCTTAGTGATCTAAACAAAAGTTGTAGTATATGTTAAACCGAGAACATACAAAAAAAGAACGCCCAAATCTGACTTCGTATGAGGAAGTTATGATTTTTCTAAGATTTGGCATAGCAGTGCACGGCCCGAAAATCGAATTTTAGTTCGAGCGGTTTTTGGCTTACGCAACCTTAATGAGAGTTGTATATCTCATTAATAGGAACTAAACGGTAAAAAGACAGACGAAAACGGAGTCCGTATGAAGGAGTTACGAATTCTTCGTGGTTATTTAACAGTCTAATCTCATCCTACTATTAAATTTAATATCGGTCGAGGATTAGCCGACAGAGTCTAAATAAAAGTTGTAGATCTTGTTTTTACCTATGCGTGCAAAAAAATAACGTCGAAAACGGAGTTCGTATGCGAAAGTTACGGGGTTTAGAAGTCGGCAGGGTGTTGTTGCAAAAGGGGTGACGTGGCTGAATATGGGCCAAGGCTTTCTCCCCAAGAAAAGCCATCAGGTGATGACACGTGGCACCGACTCGGCGAGTCAGTGAACCGACTCGGCGAGTCCATTAGGATTTCACCCTATAAATAGAAGTGATGGGCCATGCCATTTCCTCACACCTTCAAACCCTTCTTTCTCTCTCTAGAACCTCTCTCTGAGCCTCCCTAACCCCCCAAAGCCTAGGATAACTCCCTAGCACGAGGCGGAAGCCCCGGAGCGCCTGACGGCTCCGAAAAGGAGAGCCCTCGGCTCAGAAACTCTGCTCCGGCGGAGCCCGGTTTTCGAGAAAACCCGCTGTAAGTGAGCTACGACTACCCTATCTTTAGTATAGCTTATGTTTTAATATAGTAACATTATTAGGACCTTAAAATAATTATTTGGGCTATTATTATGAGTTATATAAGAGTGTTGCTTAACGCTTATATAATAGTAATAATAGCTAGACTATTAATTAGTTGCAGTTAACGTTAGACTAAACCCTAGTGGTATTGATACGAGGTTTTGTCAAGGGAAAATTGTTTTGAGATAACGAAGTGCTGTCCGAGTACCGAGTCACCACCTTTTCAAGTGAGTGCATAGTTACTTTCATCTTACACATAGATATGAAGTATTTTATATAAATTACGTGCTATGTGTGCATATTATCTGAATACTTGTTGTCTATGTTGGATGAATGATTTTATACATGTTTTAAATGATTCAAACTGTATATTTATATCTATCAATATTTTGGGATAAAACATGGGTAGATGAAATAGTTGGTGTGTGATGAAATAAAACGATGAGAGATAGGTGATGATAGGAAGGTGATGATAATTAGGTGAGGATAGATAGGTGATGATGAATCGGTGATGTAGGATGAAAGATATCATAACCTTGTCCGAAAATGTGGAGATGTAGTCATCTACCAGAGTATAGATGGCGACCACGGACTATTCTGGACAACCTGTGGAAACACCAGCAGACTTATAACCTGTAGGTGATGAATTATGAGTTCAGGCGATGTTGTGACTGCGTATTCATGTGATGATACTCTAACCCTTACTATGAATTACGAGTCTAGACGATGTTGTGACTGCGTATTCATGTGATGATACTCTAACCCTTACTATGAATTACGAGTTCAGACGATGTTGTAACTACGTATTCATGCCTTAGGAACGAACATATAAGGAAATGTGATGTAAAGAGATGAGAGGTAAATACGACATAGGAGATGACCCTTAAGATAATTCTTTAGGGAATATTAAATGAAGAAAATGGGGATGGGTACTTGGGTTGATTGTTTGATTGTTTAAACATAATAATTATATTATTGTGGGTTGAAAACCCTATGTACTCACCAGGTTTCCCAACCTGACCCACTCAAGCTTATTTGTATCACAGGTGTCGATATGAAGCTACTTTACACTGAGAGATTTAAAAGAGATGTAGATCACTAGTGTAAATGAATGTAAGTTCTGTTTATGCTTATGTTTCTGTATTGACGATGACATCCCAATGTTTTGAAAATGAATGAAATACATTTCTTCAGAAATGATTTGATAACGTATTTATCATGTTTTTCTGGGAACAAATTCCGCTACACATTTCTTTAAAAGATACTCTGATTTTCAAAATAAAACATATACAAATCGGTCTTTCTAGCCGTGAAAATGGGGATGTCACACTTCTTTTCTTTGTTTGATTGGGACGCTTCCCGAAAAAATGTTTAAGCTATGTTCGATGACCTTACAATCCACCCCTATCATGTATGCGGGTTTCCAGGTGAATACGTTGGAGAATTGTTTTAAGATCGCGATTATCCTAGTTTTGGTTTCTGCTGATAGGTCTACACCCATCTGTATTTCTTAATCTGGATGATCCGGGTGGATCACGTGTTTTTCTGTGCGGCAGTCCTCTTTTTATTTTTTTGGGGTTCGAATTAGTTCTGGGGCTGCAATAATCTGATGGCATACATGTGGGCATGGGGTGCAAGCGATAATTGTAGCTGAACCGGTACGCATGCTGAACTTAACGGTACCGTGGATGGTTGACGGTATGGCCTACAATTGGAAAAGCGTCGGTCGCCCGAGTAATATGTTTTGTTCCGCTAGGAAACGGATTACTGAGAACTCGATAGTTAGTGTGATGCTTTCCTTCCCATCATGGCTGACCAACGTGAGAGGGAGGTGTATGGTACCCAATGGCCATAGGTTGTGTCCTGTGAAACCGACCAAAGGACTGCTTGTTGATGGTTTCAGGTCTTCCATCCAGGAACTCGACAGCTATCGAAAGCAACGTTCGTAGATAATCTCGGTACTACTGCCATTATCTATGTAGACGTGGTACATTTGCTTTTGGCGTATACATGCAGTAATTAGGAGCGGATCCTTGGGGTTCTAGTCGCGTGGTCTCGGGTCCTCTGATGATAAGTTCATGTTTAAGAGGTTTCTCGATAGCACATCCACATCATCGTCGACCTCACGGCGCTCGTACCTCTTGCGCGGTCTTTTGATTGTATGGACCTTGTTTTTGGGATCTTCGTGTTGATTTGTGTACGATTTGAACTCCGGTCGTTGTTCCACAAAAAGTGTTGTGTTCGGCGTGCTAACCACTAGAGAGAACTGATTTTTGGACTTTAAGAATTGCACGGAAGGCGACATGGACCATGGGAACCAATTGTTTTCCCCCTTCTTCTGTAGTAGAGGTTGTAGCCGAAAAACTACCTATTGCGACAGCTGGGTCGCTGTTAACTGGGGCGTTGCGGTCGTGCTTACAACAGGCTGTTCTGTTCTGACAAGTGGCGATCGTCATGGGGCGGCGATTGTTGCTGTTGTGGTTTCAATTATCTGACTTTGCATTTGTTTTGTTGGTGTGTAGGTGAAGGCTTGTCCGTCTGAGGTAGATGGTTGCGTGCCATCAAGCGATGGTATTAAAGGTGCCTTTCCTGTCATTATCGTAGTCTAGGGTCGTTTTAAGGTTGTGTAACTCTAAGTACGCACCCGGATGGCACCAAATGTTGTGATATGTCTTCAGGCTTAACGTTGTTTGTGGGTTTCGTCGTCTGATTAAGCCTGAGAATCATAGCAAAGAAAGAGCTGACGTTAGTTGTCTTCCGGGAGTGGGTCTTGGAACGAGACTCTGACAGTCTAGTTAGTAAGTGTATGGTAGGATGAGGGTTTTATATTATATATATATATATATATATATATATATATATATATATATAGAGAGAGAGAGAGAGAGAGAGAGAGCAATCCTTTCTTCTAGAGAAAAAATGTCTTTTATACCTGTCGTCTGGGGAGCATGTTCCCAACAACACCTTCTGTCTTGTTTGGACTGTTAGGACATGGAGGCGTCCTATTGGTGTGTCATGCACCACTAGCGGTTATCTGCTATTGGTGCAGAGTTACTGAGAAGCGGCGCTCTGAGTGCTACACTTGTCGTTCTCGGGAGCAATTTGGTACTATTTTGGCCTGTTATGGGCCTTGGTATCAGGACACTGGGGCCTAATCACGAGGCCGTGAGGGCGAGGACCCGAGCCTATCACTTACGTCGGGTAACAACAGTTAGCTAGGTCGTCCTTTGGATAGTCATTCTGTTATCTTTGGTGTATTCTCAGATGGATACATTAACAGGTTTGCACCAACCGATTCAAGATTTTCAATGATTAATTGTGGTGAAGTTTGAGAGGAATCCAACCACTATGGTGGTTCGAATCATACACAAAAATAGTGAGCGGCAGCGAATGGGTGGGGAAGTTTCATCAAGGGGAGATAGGGGTGAGGGTGAGATTGGATGTTTGTGGTGGATGGTGGTGGCATTCGAAGGTGATCGTGGTAGTGGATTTAATCATCGCCCACCCTAACAAGCTCTGACAAGAATCGTGGAGCTCCTCCAACTACAATGAGAAATCCAACTTCCATGCTTGTTCATCATCACCTACCCTAACAAACTTCGATGGCAGTTGCTTCAGACCCACATGCAAACTACAACAATGTGATTAACCTCCTACCGTCGCTTCTTCGGTACCAACACCGCCCCACCCATGCTTTTTCATCAACTCCCACCAGTGAGTTTATCAAAATCATCTTCTTCACCTCTCTAGTCTCTGAAATGTGAATCAAATAAAAATGATGTAGGTTCTGGTATAGGTTTCTTTTAGGTTTCAGGTTTTAACTCTAGATTCATGCACTTGTGAATTTTTGTTTCTAGGGTTTTGATTTTATCCTTGATTTTTTATTTTAATTGATGGAATTGTTTTAGGAATAATATGTGATTTTAATTTTTGGGTTTGAGCAACCCTTGCATCTATCTGGGAACTGGGTGTGATTTTTGGGAATCAAATATGATTTATGGGCACTTGGTTTAGATTTGGTCAAGAGGGGAGCTGGTGTTGGTGGTTTCCGGCAAGAGAGGGGAAAGAGAGAATAATCGGTAGGTTGGTCTGTTTTTTTAATTTCTAAATAATTTAAGGATTACAATAATTAAAAAAATGGAAAAAATAAAATATAAATGCATAATAGTCTTTTCAAGCTGATAGGGACCAAAAACACTTAAAATATCTAAAATTGGACTATTGATGCACCTTTGAAACTTTTTCGACAAAAACCACATAATTTTGATATTCACATGGACCATTTTTGCAATTTTGTCCATCATTTAACTATACTTTGACCCTACTAAAGGGCTTTTAGCCAAGAGATATCCGGTGTTGTCCTCCATCCTTGAGGTTGAGGGTTCAAGTCCTGCAGTGGACATAGGTGGAACTAAGAAGTAGTTTAGGAGTAGAGTAGATTTATCGTTTCAAAAAAAAACACTATACTTTAACCCTTTTAAAAGTTTAGTCGGTTACAGATCCAATTTAACATCCAACGTGTAGGAGAAGCAAATTAGAAACGGCCACATTGACTCTACGTCAACACCTCAATGGTCTTAGCTAGTTTAAGATCCAACTTGGCAGCTCCACATCAAAAGACTTCTTCTACAAAATACCTCACCCTTTTATTTAAAATTTTGAACCATTGTCCTTTTCATTCTTATTTTTTGCGGTGAAAACTTCTCTCAACTACCGATCAAAGAGCAATGTCTTTGAGGTATTTTGTAGAAGAAGTCTTTTGATATGGAGCTGCCAAGTTGGATCTTAAACTAGCTAAGGCCCCGTTTAATACATATATTTCCAGGTCCAAACAGATTTTTCTTACTAAATGGACCGGAAATATTGTTTGATTTGCACACAAAAATGAGTCTTTCCCGATAAAATATGTCTTACCCATAAAGCTAAAAAATCATATATTTCTGACTGAATTGACCAAAAAGACAATTAAGCTCCAAAGCTCGCCTCTTTTCTTTCTTGTATTATTAATTTTTTTAATTTCTTTTTTATTGGATTATTACTTTTTTACTAAATTGTTATATATTAATAAATATTATTTAAAAAAAAAAAAAAAAAAAAAAAAAGAGTCTGGAATGGAAAAAGGCAAAGTCGTGTTTTAGCCCGCTTTTGTGGCCACTGTGCCGTTTTAGGGCGTTTTACTCATTGACTCGCCTATCTCACCCAACTCTTTTTGTTTTTATTTTTCAAAGTTCTAAAAATCTTGTTATCTGTTTATGGTCCTGCTTGATTTTTATGGTCCTGCTTGATTTTGGTATCAGAGCCATGGAATACTATGTGATGTTACCTCATTTATTTTACTCTTCATGAGTATATTCAGTAGATTCAAAAATAGTAATAAGCAGGTGATTAAAAATCAGTTAATAGAAGAATATGAAGTCCCAAAGAATTTAGACCTTCTTAATAAATGGACAATTCCTAGTATCAACCCTAAATTTATATATGAATTAGGAACTTTTGAAGAATTAGGTTTTATCCAAACTGTTAAAAC
This sequence comes from Lactuca virosa, assembly GCF_052849685.1. Lineage (NCBI taxonomy): Eukaryota > Viridiplantae > Streptophyta > Magnoliopsida > Asterales > Asteraceae > Lactuca > Lactuca virosa. The sequence goes on from NC_136434.1 coordinate 17,367,003, forward strand.
TATAGAAGAAAATTTAACTATGAATGAAGATGACATGACAGTTCAGTTAATAACTCCACAAGACATAAATAGATATAAACATATTTATAATTATTTGCATATTGGTTTGGTGCAAATTGCTTTTAAACCATTAACACTACAGGGATTACCTGAAAGTTTTTTAGCAGTTCTTAGGGATGCTAGAAATAAAAATTGGAAACAATCTTTAATGGGTATAATAGAATCTAGCTTGTCTCATGGACCGGTATATTTTAATGTCTACCCAAATTTACAGCTTTCTTTATCTGATAAAAATATTTTTCAAGCCTTAACATTAAACGTCAAAACTCATGGTTATAATTATTTACCAGGATCAGAAGTAATATGTATATGTTATCGTATATATTATAAACCATTAAAAACTATGAATCCTAAATGTAAGATAGTTAATAAACCTATAAATGAGACAATTTTAATAGAAAGTAATTTTGATGTGTCAAAAATTACAACTAGAAAAGCTATAAAATGGGAGGAAATAAAATTTCCCCAACACTGGATTTTAGAAAATAATATACCACCTACACCTTTAATAAATAATAATATAGAAAGTATTATACAAACTTCTGATGGCGTTGTTACTATTGAGTTTAACAAAGAAATAGAGCATAATAACGACCTAATAAAACGAACAAGATCTGCAAGATCTTCACATTTATACATATCACCACTAGATTATAACGTAGAAATTCCCTCTACTCGTGCTTCTGTTGATAATAGAAAGATAAACAATTTAAATATACATGATGATATTGTGTATGAAGCGGAGGCATCTACTCCTTCTGAAATGAATTTTACAGTTTAATGGATTTAAAAGAAAAAATAGATTTTAGTCCTGGTTCTCAGGCAAGAAAAATTATTTCAGAAGAATTTTATTCGAATAAATGGATATTTTTTAAAGAATGGTTATTTAAAAATTATTCTAAAGAAGAATTACAAGAAATACAAAATAGATTTTATGAATATTTATCCTCTATAAATCAAATTATACATTTTATTCCTTGGTTTGCTCATACTTTTTTACATAATATTCACAACATAGAAAGAGATTATACTCTATCGGGAGACAAAATAATAACAAGTATATTTCCACCACAAGTCCCTTTTACCATTACAAATAACAATGTTACTATAAAATTTTCGGCTTACCAAAAACTTTTTGAAGAAAAGACTCTTACAATAGATGTTAATCATATTAATAGTATGATTCAACAATTAAATTTCCATAATTTATATTCCATAATATTAGGAGAACAGTTAATGGACTTACATAAAAAATTAGAAAATATAAATTCACCCATTAACAATAAAGATATAATAATACAGAAAAAAGATAAAAAACAACAAATAAATGCTACTATTCAACCCCCACCAAATATTACTGGTTATAAACTTAAAAATTATGATTATATGCTAGATATTCTGCAAGAACAAATGAAGAAATTACAAATTAATACTATAAATAAAGACTCAGATAATGATTCAGATAATACTCAAATAAACAAAATTAACAATTATGATAGCAAATTTGCTAGAAAACCTGTTCAAAGATTATATTATTATCCAAGACCGAGCCCCCAAGATGTCCTACATGAGGAACAAGAATATGAAATTAATAATAGTTATAGTGGTAAAAATGTTTACGAATGGAATTTAGATGGTTATACTGAAAGACAAATATATAACATGATTCATAGAATGTTAATGTATAGTACAATTGCTAAAAATACAGGAAATAGTGATAAACAAGTGGCTAATATGTTAATTGCCGGATTTACTGGCCAATTAAAAGGCTGGTGGGACAATTATGTGGATGAAAAAACACAACAAGCTATTCTTAATACAGTTAAAACAGAAAATGGAATAACCACTCCTAATGTAGTTTATACTCTAACTTGTACCATAATAGAACATTTTACAGGAAGATGGTCAGATAATTCTGAAAATATCCGTACTCTATTAAATGGACTATTTTGTAAAACTCTTACATCTTTTCGATGGTATAAGGACACTTTCTTAAGTAGAGTAATGGAACTTAATGATTGTAATAGTGTTTACTGGAAATCCAAATTCATAGATGGTTTACCAAATCTTTTTGCTGAAAGAGTTAAAAACCAACTAAGAATAGATAATACAATTCCTTATGAAGATTATACGTATGAGAAATTGATAGGAACTTGTATACAGGAAGGTTTAGCCTTATGTAGTGAAATAAAACTAAATTACCAAATTAAAACCCAACATCTTAATGAAAAAAGACAATTGGGAGAATTTTGTGATCAATTCGGAATACAAACTAATAACAATAGGAGGAAACAGAAAAAAGAGTTTCAACAGAAGAAAAAATATTATAAGAGAAAACATAGTGATCCTAATAAAAAAGATAAACATATTAAAAAAAGATTTAATAGAAAAGATTATAAAAAACCCCCTACTTGTTTTTCATGCGGGAAAATGGGACATTATGCTAATAAATGCAGGAATAAAAAAATAAAAAAACAAATTAATAATATGAATATAAGTGAGGATATAAAAATACAATTAATAAATTTGATAGATAATTCGTCAGATGAAGAGGAGCTCTCAGACGAAGATTCTGATATAAACATAATAGAATATGATTCTGATTATTCGTCAAAATCTGAAGAAATTGAATGTAATTGTGATAATTCAGAACAATGTTCATGTAACATAGACCACCAATTATACCTAATACAGTCTCAATTCAAAGATGAATTAACTATAAATGTAATTAGTAATGATATTGCAAACTTATTAAAATAAATAAATGATCCAGAAATCAGGCAAAAAATAATAGAAAATCTAAATACTAAGGAACAGAGTACACAAGAAGAAGGGATATATTCCATGAAAAACGTTCATGATATGTTAAAAGAAAGAAGAAATAAAAATTCCGCTAATACACCTACAGTACAAGATTTACAGCTTGAAATTCAAAACCTAAAACAGGATATATCTAAGATAAAAAATGACCAGCTAATAAGCAATCAAAGAATTAACAAATTAGAAAAATTACAAAATAACCAAGATATTGGTACCAGTAATGACAATTTCCTTCAGTCCATGGAATTGGTAATATCTAGAAAATGGCATGTCACAATTAATTTATTTATTACTTATAATTATCAAAGAAGTTTTGTTGCCCTAATAGATAGTGGTGCAGATTTAAATTGTATAAGAGAAGGTTTAATACCTACTAAATATTTTCAAAAATCAACACATACGTTAAGAGAAGTATCAGGTTCTAAATTAGATATTAGATATAAATTAACAGATGCAAAAATTTGTACAGAAAATGTTTGTATACCTATTAATTTCACGGTAATTAAAAATATGAGTAATAATACTATGATCTTAGGAAATCCCTTTTTAGAGATGATATTACCCCTAACTATTGACAAAGATAAAATCATAGGATCTTATAAGAATCAACCCGTTATACTAAATTTTGTCTCGGACCCTTATTCTATCTGGGTCAATGAGTTGAATTTAAAAAGAAACCAAATAAATTTTCTGAAAGAAGAAATCAGAAATGTTCAAATAGATGAACAACTAGAACAACCTAAGTTACAGGAAAAAATTAGATTTTTAACAAATCAATTCTCTTTGAAAATATGTAATGATCATCCTAATGCTTTTTGGGAAAGGAAAAAACATATAGTTACACTTCCTTATGAGGAAGACTTTAATGAAAAACAGATTCCTACCAAGGCAAGACCTTGTCAAATGAATTTCGAATACTTAAATATATGTAAAAAAGAAATAACTTCCTTATTAAATAAAAAACTAATACAACCTTCCAAATCTCCATGGTCATGCACTGTCTTTTATGTAAATAAACATTCTGAACAAGAAAGGGGAATACCAAGACTAGTTATAAATTATAAACCCCTTAATAAAGTCTTAAAATGGATCAGGTATCCTATTCCTAATAAAAAGGATTTATTAGACCGATTACATGATTCTTTAATATTTTCAAAATTTGATTTAAAATCAGGATATTGGCAAATACAGATTGATAAGAAAGACAGATATAAAACTGCCTTCAATGTTCCTTTTGGACAATATGAATGGAATGTTATGCCATTTGGCCTAAAAAATGCCCCTTCAGAATTCCAAAATATAATGAATGATATATTTAATCCTTATAGCAATTTCATTATTGTATATATAGATGATATCTTAGTCTTTTCAAAGGATATTCAAGAACATTTTGGTCACTTGCATACTTTTGAAAAAATAATAGTAAACAATGGTTTAGTAATATCACAATCTAAAATGTCCTTATTCCAAACAAAGGTAAGATTTTTAGGACATAATATTGAAAAAGGACAAATTATTCCTATACAAAGAAGTATAGACTTTGCTGCGAAATTTCCAGATGAAATAAAGGATAAAACTCAGCTACAAAGATTCTTAGGTAGCCTAAATTATATATCGCCTTTTTATAAAGATTTATCAGCAGATAGTGCAATTTTATACGACAGATTGAAAAAGAATCCTTGTGCTTGGACTAATGATCATACTCAGGCAGTTAAAAGAATAAAAGACAAAGTTAAAAGTCTACCATGTTTATCTTTAGCTAATCCTAATTGGGAAAAAATAGTAGAAACCGATGCCTCTGAAATAGGGTTTGGAGGAATTTTAAAACAAATCCACCCTAACAGTAAGCAAGAATTCTTAGTTAGATTTCATTCTGGAAAATGGACTCCTAGTCAAAAAAATTATTCTACTACTGCTAAAGAAATTTTGGCATTGGTAAAATGTATTCTCAAATTTCAAGATGATTTATATAATCAACATTTTATTATCAAAACAGATTGTCAGGCAGCTAAATTCATGTTTAATAAAGACTTTAAACATGATGTTTACTAGGTGGCAAGCTACATTAGCATGTTTTGATTTTGAAATACAATATAAAAAAGGAAGCGATAATAGTCTTCCTGATTTTTTAACTAGAGAATTCCTAAATGAGTTATCACCAGCTAAGACAGTTATCACATGAAATTACTAATATAAAAAATTTAATTAATAAGGCAGATGTTGAACTGGCTAACTTAGCAAATGAACCATATTCTAGTAAGACAGGAATTAATTTAAGATTGATAGGATTAAGGATCCAACTCAAGAATCTTGAAAACAAACTCTTATTACTCTTAAATTAACATTTCCATTTGCAGGATGAATCCCAATCGCGGAAGAGGCCATCCTTCATATAGAGGTGGTTATCATAGAGGTCGGGGAAATCCTACGGCTTCAAGCAGTTCTTATAAAACTGGAAATTCATCACAAACAAATGATCAATCTCTTCCAGTTCCTGGAAGCCCATTATATGAGGAGTTTAAAGCATTTTTGGAATCAAAAAGGGAAAATACTCCCACTCTCGCTCAAATGATCACAGATGGTGAAACCATCAACGATAATTTTGAATATAAGGAATCACCTCATAGAGATAATATTATTATTTTGGAACATAAAGATATAATGCTTTATTTTGAGAATAATGACGATCCATGGTTTTTAATGACCAGATACTTGGATACAGCGACATACGCTGGATATTCTTACAAACAAAGATTATATTATGAAAATATTTTGAAAATAACCGGATCAGTTGAATTTTCTCATTTTACATCCGGAGGTAATACCAGTGTTTACAATTTTAGTAAAGCTATTATCAAAAAGATCATATCACCTGAGGAATGGGGTTTAAGTACCCTAAAGGAAAAAGAATTTTTAATCCCTCCTTCAAAAATACCAATGAAATTTACATATTGGGATTATATTGAAAGCTTTCATAAAGCCTTTTTATATGAAAATCCTCAGAGAAAGCATACTTGGTTTTTTAAAGTATGTGAAAAGGTTTATAACCAAAACAGAGATATACCAAATTGGTTTACTAATTGGTGGATCTCATACGGCCCGAGTATAGATATCCTCCCTGAGGAACCATTCAGAAAATTATATGGGGAATGGTTACCTGTCTCTCCAAGATACCGAGACCAAGTTATACCCTTGAAATCAGAAGGATTGGAAGTAATATCTTCTATGCATTTTTTCATGGAATTTTCTATTCCTTGGATCTGGAAATGGTCCCCTTATGTGGATTATACCCCCTCTAAATTTCCTTCCCTACAAAGGTCATACTTTACCAAATTTTGGCCTAAAATGCTTCAAAAGAATCCAGAAACAAAAACCCTTAATGCTCAGGAAACAATTGATCATATCAATCAACAAATTAAGAAATACCAAGACCAAAAACTCTTTTCGGAAATAGCCTCCTCAACAGCAGTGACCCCCTCAACTCCTCAAAAAGTTAATTTAACCAAAGAGGAAATGATCAAGTCATTCAGATTATATTGTTCTGAATTAAAAGAAAATCTTAAAAGATTTTCAAAACATGATACAGATGAAGGTTCAAATGAAGATATTCAAGATAATATGTCAGTTGATAACCAAAGCCAAGGCCAATCACCATGCTTAGCAGGGGAATCCCAGCCAGATGATGAAGAAGTTCCAGATGGTGAACTCCCAATTGATTGTATAATTGACATGATTGAGAAGTCAATCACGCAAAGAAAGAATCTTTCAAAAAACAAAAAGACATCACCACAATAGACTATAGGTGACAGGTGGATGGACCAAAATAAAAGAAGAATATATTCTTCAAGAATTATTGAAGACAGAGGAAATTACTCGTCAGACATTATTAAAGCCAGAAGAATCAAACAAAAAGTCATTTCTACTTTTCTTAAAAGTTGTCTGCCAATGCTAAATGTAATAATTTAGGTTTTGTTTGTTTTTGAGTCCTCCTGATCTATTTAAGGAGCCTCTACCTTATGTTTTAGGCAGGCTGAAAGCCAATTTCCTCTTTCTTTCTTGTAATCCCTCCTCTGTAAAAAACATCTCTGCAATAAAAGTCTGAATTATATTTGGAGAAGCAAAGTTTTATTACGGTACAGCAATTTTGGATTCGCCTTTCTGGTCAGTTTACTTTCTTAAACTTAATTCTATTTTCAAGCCTAATGCAAGGCTAACTTGATAATATCACATAGTATTATCATGGAAGCAGTATCATGATCGGCAAATCATTAAAAAAAAAAAAAAAAAAAAAAAAAAAAAAAAAAAAAGTCTGGAATGGAAAAAGGCAAAGTCGTGTTTTAGCCCGCTTTTGTGGCCACTGTGCCGTTTTAGGGCGTTTTACTCATTGACTCGCCTATCTCACCCAACTCTTTTTGTTTTTATTTTTCAAAGTTCTAAAAATCTTGTTATCTGTTTATGGTCCTGCTTGATTTTTATGGTCCTTTATATATTAATAAATATTACTTTATTAGATTATTAATTCCCTTTAGTTAATTTTTTAATTCGGTTTTATTGTATTAATTCCTTTTTTTTGGACAACACCATCACCATCCTAATTTATATTAAAAAATCACATCCATCCCACCACTATCAAACATAAACAGGGTCAAGAATCACACGTTGGGTTATTAAAAAAACAAAAAAACTAAAATGACTACAAAGAATAACAACGTAAAATTAACTTGAAAAACAATAAACTAAAAGCAACCTAATCGACATTCTATTTGGATTTTAATTGATTTGTGTTTGATTATTGTAACGCCCGTCTTTCTAGGCTAGACATTAATATTGACATAATAGTCTAGGTTAACCTTTGTAACTCATTTTGGAAGAAATGAAAAGGAATTATGTGAATATTATGTGTTTTATGCTTAATTACTAGGATTTAATTAATTAAGAATAAAAATGAGCGTCGAAAATAAATATTAGATAAAGCCGATATTTATTAAGAAAGTTGTAGTGGTCGTGACTAGGATTACGGATATATAAAGAATACCGAAATCCGAGTTATAACGAAGAAGTTATGACATGTCGAAGTTTCGCGACAAAACCGGCACGGTGCCGAATGACGTAAAAAGTGAGTTTTTGATAAACTACTTTTTAGCCTTAGTGATCTAAACGAAAGTCGTAGTGTTCGTTAAACCGAGAGTATGTATAAAAAGAACGTCCAAATCTGACTTCGTATGAGGAAGTTATGATTTTTCTAAGTTTCAGCTTAGCAGTAGACAGCTAAAAACTCGAATTTTAGATCGAGTGGTTTTTAGCCGACACAACCTAAACAAGAATCGAAGGTCTCGTCAATAGTAGTACAACGGTAAAAAGACAGACGAAAACGGACGTCGGATGTAGAAGTTATGAATTTTTAACGAATTTCCTATCCCGGTCTGTTAAAAATAATAATATAAAAATTAAAGTCAAAATTAGCCGACGAAGTCTAAACGAAAGTTGTAGAGCGTAATTTTACCTACGCGTGCATATAAAGAACGTCAAAAACGGAGCCCGTATGCGAAAGTTATGGATTTTAGAAGATTGGGGCACAATTTTCGAGAATATTCGCATGGATAAGCTTCATCCGGACCAGCCACGTCACCCTCGCTCCGAGCTGGCCACGTATCCGAAGCAGCTGCGTCATCCGAGTCGTGGCACGTCCGAGGAGCGACGTGTGTCGCACAGGTGTCCAAAGCCGATGACGTGTCCGAAGCGCTGGCACCTCGCATGCGCGCCACCTGTCCGAGCCACGTGTCTTCGCCTCCTGCTGCCTCGTGCCCTTGCTGCTGACTCACTCCTCTCGGCCGACCTTCGGACCTCCCCTATAAATACAAGGCTTGCGAGCCTTCTCGGGTAATTTTGAGAAATTGCCATTTTTCACCCCTTTTTCAATATTTTCACTATTTTGACATCCCCCGAAGCCCCGGTACCAATTATAGCACCCGAAACACGTCCCGAAGTTCCCGAGAAGCCCGAAAAATTTATCTTTTCGGTTTCGAAGCCCAACCCTCGCAGAGCCCGGTTTCTCAAGAAAACTCCCGGTTTTATTAGAAACGATCGTTTTAGGAAACGAAGTGCTGCCCGATTATCATTAAATCATGTGAGTGTATAGTCACTTTCACCTTACACATATATATGAAGTATTTTCTTTAAAATACATGCTATGTGTAATTATATTAATTGTTTATTTAAGGTGACTGTTGAATAGATGTTTTATACAAGTTTTAAACTGGATATGTATTTTTATCTACAAATATGCTGGGTAAAACATGGGTAGATGAATTAGATGATGTGTGATGAAATAAAAATTGATGAGAGGTATCGATGTTTAAGATGATCTAGTCATCTAGCAGAGTATAAACAACGACCACAGACTACTTTAGATAGTCCAGTGGAACGTTAACAGATTCGTAACCGGTAGGTATGTTTGAACTATATGTTCATAAGGTGTTCTCGAACTATATGTTCATTAGGTGTTTTTGAACCATGTGTTCATCCAATAGTTTTTCTTTTTGACACTATTACGTGTCGGGGTACGGGAGCGTACGGGAGTACTTTATTAGTATTTTCTCTATACTTTTTATTTTGAAGAGCTTTGGAGTCTTCGTTTATTTTATGAAGTGATCGGACGAGCTTCATGAGTCAACGTTTCCGTTCACAATGTCGGATAGGGTGAGTCTGGGGGTAAAATGCCTCACGATATTCAGACCACTGCCTAGGCAAAGTTCGATGCTGGATAGGGTGAGTCTGGGGGTTACATACCTCACGATATTCAGACCACTGCCTAGGCAAAGTTCGATGCTGGATAGGGTGAGTCTGGGGGTAAATTACCTCACGATATTCGGACCACGACTAGGCATTGATAACTACCCCTGACTTAATTGTCTTGTGGTTCTTTCTTTTACGAACACAGGTTCGTGGTTAAACTTATTCCATTCGTTTGATGTCTTTTTCGATCCTCGTTTGCTGCTAGGGAATTTCCGAAGCAATTTCGTTAGTTGGTTGTCCATATCAATCCTTTAGGCTAGATCTAGTAAGATCACTGTATAGGATCAGTATGTGGGGATCGACGTTTGTTAGTGCTTGTAGTATAAAACTTGGGCAGCGATGGACTCCGTGCCTATTCCTTAGGATGAATCCTTAGGAACGAGTGATAGTTGATTCTTAGGGTAAATCCTTAAGAAATAAATAAGATAATGGGGATTGGGTAATTGGGTTGATTGTTTGATGTTTAAGCATAATAAATTTATTTATTGTGGGTTGAAAACCCTATATGCTCACCAGGCTCCCAAGCCTGACCCACTCAGTTTGTTTGTATCACAGGTATCGATACGAAGTTACTTTACACTGAGAGATTAAAAGAGATGTAGATCACTAGTGTAAGTGAATGTAAGTTCTGTTTATGCTTATGTTTCTGTATTGACGATGACATCCCAATGGTTTAAGTGAATAAAATACATTTCTTCGGAAATGATTTGATAAGATAATTATCATGTTTTTATGGGAACAAATTCCGCAACATCTTTTAAAAGGATTACTCTGATTTTATTTTAAAAAGCATAAATTAAATCGGTCTTTTCTGGCCGTGAAATTGGGGATGTCACAATTACATTGTATGATAATTTGTATTTGTATTTTAAATGATTACTGTGTAATTTTGATTTTGTATGACAATTTGTATGTTTATATAATTACCAGTTTATAACTCGTGCGAACCAAAAGTTACAAAATTGATTAAACTTTCAAAATAAAAAGAAAAAATTATTAATCAATTACTTTAAATTAATTATTAATTAAAAAATATTTTTTAGTTATATAAAATTATAATCGTTGATTTAAATAAATACGTGAAATTATATCACTTTATAATTTATATTAACTTTATTTTAATTTTTATTCTAATGTTTTTAGTTTAATGTAATTAGAATAGAAAATTTAAAATTTAAAATAAAAATCAATAGATTGTCAAATAATATGACATTAATTAGAATGTCTAATAAAATGACACATAGCAAAATGAAAATTTTCAAGTTAGATGGGAGACAAAAGGGCAACGGAATGGATAGAAGTCCGGCGAAGAAAGACACCGATGATGAGAGACCCAAAAGAAGAAACGACGTACTTTGTGACTAATGTACCAGAAGAAGCCAGGAAGAATGAACTTTGGAAGATCCACTCCAAGTATGGGAATCTCACAGATGTATATATAGGATTAAAGAAAAGGAGAAATGGACAGAACTATGTGTTCCTAAGATTCAGAGGGATTAAAGACACCAAACAACTCGAAAACCGACTGGCCGGGATTAAATATAAAGGGAGGATCCTAGTGGTGAACTTGGCCATGTATGGAAGGAAAGAGGCCTTACACAAGCGCAACACAGTTTGGAAACAGGAGCAACCCTTCGACAGACATATCTCAAGAACTGGGATGAGGGATCGAAGAACTTTCGCAGAAGTGGCCCGACCTATACAAGATCGAAGATGGCGCCAACCCACCCTCCTCAGCCGACAGCACCGCCTCCACCCCCAACCTCCTGCATCAAGAACAAGAAAACTATTGGCTTAGTAAAACCAAACTCATCGGTGAGGCAATATCGCTAACCCATCTTTGTCACCTCCCAAAACTGCAATTTATCAAACAAGAGCCAACCATTGAGATAAAATACCTAGGAGGACTGAAGGTTCTCCTCATTTTTGATAACTCAAAGGACACAAAGGAATTCATGGGAAACGACCGCATATGGAAAGAGAACCTCAAATGGGAGAAGTATGGGGACGACTTGGAACTCAGCTTCGAGAGGGTCGGTTGGATAAGAATAATGGGGTTGCCATTAAAACTCTGGGGAGACCATAACTTTGTTACAATCACTGGTCGATATGGGAAAACAATTTCCCCTTTCGATGATGTTTATCATCGTGGTGATTTATCATATGTAAAGGTGGGTATATTAACGACGATGTGTGATCGGATTAATGAGGAGATTACTATGGCCACGGAAGATAAGTTATTCAAGTCGATATCGTAGAGTTTGATGAGGATTGGTTTCCCTTCCGGTTTGATCCTACAAAAAACAAGTATGAAGGAGCTAGTGACATGGCGGAGGATGATAAGGAAGGGGTATCGGATACTTGGATGGCTAGTGTAGAAGATTAGCAAGAAGAAGGTGAAATACTCCCAGACAACAATGGTGATGGCCCAAACTCAAACAGAAATGAAGACCCCCAGGTGCCGGAAGTTCAGGCGGTGATCCGTGACCCAGATAGTACAACGGTAACACAATCTCCGACGGTTTAAGCTCAACAACCACTTACTGGGATTCGCATGTCATCGGCTAGCGAGAAAGGCCCAGAGAATGTCCCAACCCAAGATGTGGAGACGGCTCCTGGAACCAGGAGGAAATTAATGCTGAAGGATGCAGGAGGGAATACCCCACATCAGGTGTTGTGGAAAGTGAATACACGCACACTCCTAATTAGGGGTGTTAATCAGGTAAATTTTTTGGGTTTCGGGTAATTCAGATTTTTCATGTAAAAAACATACTTGTTACCCAACCCGAATTAAATTCGGGTAATTCGGGTTTGGGTAATTCAGGTAGTAGGTCAGGTTTGGGTAATTTGGGTATTACCCAAAAATAAATGTAATGAAGTAAATTTGTCGTGCTCTATTAATCTTATTTGTATAAACTAGTGAGGCATAAACGAAGTTACTTAAACTTTGAACATTAAGATTTTTTAGTCAATAATACTTGAGATATCAAGTAATCTTTCACAAAAATAATACCATTTACAAGAAACGAAAATGCAAAAAGCCAATACCCTATTTTCGAAATCATTTACAAGAAAATCACTTACTTTGAAGTTTGAAATCTAAATCGGTGAGTGTTGGTGACGAATTGATGACCGGTGACGACAAGTTGAGTTAAGTTTGAATTCTACTGGAGATGTCACTTTGTCTTCGTAGGGTTCGATACTTTGATGGAAGACTCGAGAAACTGACAACGGTTTTTTTTAAATCAATGATCGGGAATGAGGGTAAAGTCATAAACAACATATGGATAAGTGTGGATATTACCCAACGGTCCCTTTATTTTTTAAATAAATTGGGTATCTCGAGTATACCCAAAACCCTGTACATATACCCTCTACCCGGTCTAAAAAAAATCGGTAACTCGAATACCCGAAAATATATACCCGATTTACCCGAATTCAAAAATGGGTCGGGTCGGGTAATCGGGTATTGGGTATTTTCAACAAGCCTACTCCTAATACAACGCCTGCACTTAAGTCTAATGGGCTAATAAATGACTTGGTGCCACGTGGTTGCTTTGGGCCTTTTCCGTCACAGTTCAATTTAGCCCAAACTGTGGAGATTGACCCAATTATCAATTTGGTGGGTTCAACTAGCAGAAAAAGAAGATGCACTGAGACGGACGATTCCTTTTTCTCTTCATTCTCAATCTCTCCGCTAACATTCCTGATGGATCCGACCCCTAACGCTTCGTCACACATTCAACGTCCCAAGAGTACCGTCGGCGGTCTCCCTCACGCCCCCATCCCACCTCCCCTTATCTCAATAGAAGTGTTGATGATAACAATGAAGTCGTCGAAAGTGAATGCAACTCTTCTAACTTGGAAGCCGTGAAGACAGTAGAAGTTGGGAAGGAAATCGGATTTGAAATCGAGCTTGGGAATCCTGTTTACGGGAAGTAATGGGTGAAATCGGAGAGCACATCGGTCCCCAATGAATTGCCTAAGCCTAAATGTTAGGGGCATAGGTGAGGTCCACAAAATCACCTGGGTAAGACGTCTCAAGAACCAACATGATATCTCCTTTATGGGCCTCCAAGAAACAAAATTACTTGATTCTGAAAACATTGATCTAGTGGGCTGTTGGGGATCAATGGATTTTGGATATTCGGTCGTACATGCGACTGGTAGATCGGGAGGTATAGTAAGTATTTGGGACAACCAATTATATACGGTGGATGAGGTGATTAAAACTAAACACTAGCTGATTACCATCGGTGCTTGGTCTGGAATCCAAGGAGCGATTGTATTCGCTAACATATATGGACCACAATCACAGGTTGAGAAACGAAAACTATGGGATGATTTGCTACACATTAGGAATGAAAAGTACGACACATGGATTGTAATGGGGGACTTTAAAACTGTGCGCATACCAGATGAGAGATATAATTTGCAATTTTGTTCATCCATAACTTTTGCATTCAATCGATTCATTGAAGATGCAGAGCTCCGAGATCTTCAAATGGGTGGACATCGATACACCTACTTCTGTCAGACGGAATTAAAGATGAGCAAGCTTGACCGTATCTTGGTATGTTCTAAATTTATTGGCAGGTTCCCCTCAGTATCTGTAACGGCCCTCCCACGTGAATTATCATACCATTGTCTGGTCCTCCTTCAAACTTCTTCTCAGGACTTTGGTAAACCCCCTTTTAGATTTTTCAATTCATGGATGAATCGTGATGGATTTGATCAGCTTGTGCTCCAAAATTGATCGACCTTAAAAGGGTATGGCAGCCCAGATAGTTACCTATTGGTGAAACTAAAATTCGTGAAAAATACAATCAAGAATTGGCGCGTCACTGAATACCATCAGGAGACAATGGAACTTAAAAACTTGAAACAAAGGGTACACGAACTTGACGTGGCAGCAGAAACCCGGAACTTAAATATCAAATGGTACATGAAAAAAGATCAGGATTCCAGAAAATTACGGACTTAGAGAGGATGGTGGCCCTTGACCTACGACAGAAAGCAAAAATAAAATGGGTGGTCGATGGTGATGAAAACACCCGCTTCTACCATGGGCACGTAAATAACAAAAAAAAAATAAGAACCAAATACATGGCCTGATAATTGATGGCGATTGGAACACAGAGGTGAAGTCGATAAAAAAGGAGGTATTCAACTTTTACAACAAGAAGTTCTAGGAGAAATGGCCTTCAAGACCAAAACTAGTCAATCACCGATTCCGTTCACTAGACTCTGATGTTAGCAATTCTCTGGAATCTCCCTTCTCTCTTGAAGAAGTCAAAAGTGTCGTCTGGGCATGTGGGAACGAAAAGGCCCCGGGGCCATATGGATTTAGCTTTACATTCATTAAAAAGTAATGGAATATTTTGCAAGAGGAGATATTATCATGTGCAAAGTACTTTGAGACTTATAAGCGACTCAATATGGGCTGCAACTCATCCTTCATTACCTTGGTGTCAAAAGTCAAAGACCCACTTAAACTTGGAGACTTCCCTCCGATCAGCCTAATAGGGTGCATCTACAAAATCATTGTGAAAACCTTAGCTAACCGTCTAAAAAAGGTCATTGGGCATAACATCAACGAAGTACAATCGGCGTTTGTGGAAGAAAGAAACATTCTAGACGGGCCATTAATAGTTAACGAATTGTGTTCATGGGAAAAAAGGTGAAAAAATGAATTCTCTTATTCAAAGTGGATTTTGACAAGGCTTTTGATTCGATAAATTGGGAGTATCTTGACTCTATATTGAATCAAATGGGATATGGTGAGAAATGGCGTCGATGGATCAAAGGGTGCCTTGAATCGACTAGAGCATCCGTCATTGTGAACGGGTCACCCACGGAGGAAATCACAATGGGGATAGGTGTTAGACAGGGGGACCCTTTGTCCCTTTTTCTTTTTCATAATTGCAATGGAAAGACTCAATATGGCTATGAAATCGGCATGTGAAAAAGGTATTTTCAAAGGGGTGAAAATCTCTCCCATCTATTATATGCGGACGACGCCCTTTTTGTGGGCGAATGGAGCAAAGGTAATATAAAGAATCTGGCACGGATCCTCTGGGGTTTTCAGGTGTCATCCGGCCTCAAAGTAAATTTCTAGAAGGCTCGGGTGTTCGGTATAGGTGCAAGCTCGCATGAGGTGGCTAGATGGGCGGCTCCGCTTGGATGTGAACCAGCAACGCTTTCGTTCACTTATCTTGGTGTACCGGTTGGAGGCAACATGAATTTAAAAAAGCATTGGAAACCGGTGATTGACAAGTTTCACGCAAAGCTGCCATCATGGAAGGTGAAAACACTATCATTCGGGGGACGACTGACATTAATCAAAGTTGTGATGGGAAATATCTCAACCTTCTACTTCTCACTATTTGTTGCTCCTGGTTGAGTTACAAACACACTTGAGTGCATCCGGAGACGGTTCTTATGGGGAGGAAGTGATGAAAAAAGAAAGTACATTGGGTGTCTTGGGAGAAGGTCAAAGCTCCAAAGGATAAGGGTGGATTGGATGTGGGATCATTGCGAGCGCTAAACCTCTCCTTAATCACGAAGTGGTGGTGGAGGCTTCCAGCGGATCCGTTGCATCCGTGGGCCCGAGTTATTAGAGGAATACATAATCTTAGAAAAAAGCCTTCAAGTATCATCTCAAAAAAAAAATCTATCACAAATGTATGGAACAATGTAGCTGGAATCAAGGAAGACCTCAAGGGCATGGGAATAAAAATTAATGAAGTGATAATGAAACATGTAGGAAAAGGTGATGATACATTGTTTTGACTCAATCATTGGATTGGGGTAAACCCTTTAAAATTGTTATTCCCAACAATATATCAACTGGAAAGTAGATAAACATGTAAGATTGAAGACATAGTACACATGAGAGGCCGATGGTGGAATTGGATCTCGATCCCATCATCAGCTGAGCATAGTTTAGCAGGTGCAGAAACTGCACTTGCTATCCTCTCTTCTCGAATCCTTCCAACCCAATGCGTCGACGGATCGATGGAAGTGTGGGATTTCGTCAAGACGGAATCTTCTATGTCGATGTTCTGAGAAGATTGACATAAAAGTCTTATGCTTCATATGGAGGGCATATGAAGGATAGAATCTCATCATTAAGTGAGCTTGCAAAGAAGGGTTTACACACGGGTCCTTCAACTTGTACCTACTGTTTGTAGGTTGAAGACATGTCTCATTCTCATCAAATGCCCATTGCATTGGATTTTTCATTGGTGTAGCATCCCAACACTCAATTCATGACAATTCTTAGCATAATTGAGTATGCCAGAGGCTGGGGAAACTGTCAAAGGTTGAGGAAGAATCTAATCATCGTTTATAGATCATTATGATGGTTATGGAAGGCAAGATGTGATCGGGTAATTAAAAACCTCCGTACTACCCCAGCTATAACTGGAGGATATTATAAAGTTTCATGTCTTCACATGGATAAAATACCATAAGCCAAATTGTAATTACAAATGGGTTGAGTGTGGTATGTAGGGATTAGATTTAGAACCGGAAAACCGGACCGGAACCGGAATCGAACAGGAACCGGAACAGTTAGAATCGGAATATGTAAAACCGGTCAGGGTCCCAGGTTTAAAGAATGGCTTTATCCGGGTTCCGGGTAATACGGGTTTCGGGTCATTCGGGTCCGGGTAAACCGGGTTTAAGAACCGGAACCTTGCTAGGAACCGGAACCGGTTTCTATGAAAAGTTTAAAACATGCATATCTCATTCGTTTGAATTCGGATTGGCATGAGGTTTTTTTTAGAATGTAGTTTATAGTTTGTACATGATTTTAGAATACAATTTTGTCATTTTTGGGTTTATATTCATTGACTTACAGTCTCTCAAAGTCGGAATATCAAAGCTGAAAGTTTTATGTTTTTAAGCTTTTTTGTATTTTGTGATAGTTTTAAAACATGCATATCTCATTCGTTTGAAGTCGGATTGACATGAGATTTTTTTCCAGATTGTAGTTTACAGTTTGTACATTATTTTAGACTATAATTTTGTAATTTTTGGGTTTATATTCATTGACATATAGTCTTTCAAAATCTGGATATCAAAGTTAGAAATTTTATGTTTTTTAGTTTTCTTTGTATTCTGTGATAGTTTTAAAACGGGCATATTTAATTGGTTTGATATTTAATGACTTACATTCCCCCGAAGTTGGATATGAAAGTTGAAAATTTTCAAAGTTCAACCACTAAGTAATTACCAAAAAATTCCGGTTTTTCTGGGTTTTTCGGTTCTAGACCCATTTTACCCGATTCCATCCGACCCACTTTGATATTTCTGAGTTTTTCCAATTCCAGAGCCACTTTATCCGGTACCTTAACCGGAACCGATTCCTATATACCGATCCGATTTCCGATGCTACAAAATCTCGTAACCGGTTCCCGGGTCCGAGTCTACCTGCCCCGGTTTGGACCCACTCTCATTCCTAGTGGCATGTGTGCACTTTTGATTGTTTCCTGATTATGAACTTTGTTCGTTTCTTCGCACCCTCTAATTACTTGCTAGGCGAGTGCTTGTTTTACTATATTTGTCAATTCCAAAAAAAAAAATTCAAATTTCATGATGTAACTAGAAAGTTTTCCCGGCGTTGCCGGGGTCAGAAAATATTGCTTTGTCAAGTAAAATAACATGTTGGTTGCTTTTTGTCCGTTAATATGAGGTAATTTGGTCTTTTCAGGTAGTAGGAACTGAATTTGTCACCATGGGTAAACCATATGGACTATTTATGTAATTTTGGCGGCGGTAGTGGTGGTGATGGCAAATAGTGGGTGAGTTTATAGTATTAATAAAACCAAAAAGAGAATGTTAAATCTCGCAAACCACAGGGACCAATCATATAATTTTGTCCACCAATAATAATAATAATAAAGGACCATTTCTCTCAAAAGACTAAATACTAATAATATGCAATAATGAAAAATTCAAACCAAAGTAAAATGATTGTTTGTGAACAAAATCATAAAAATGAAGTGTCAATGTTAAAAGTTGAAAGACAAATGTTAAAAGTTGAAAGACAAAAAAGATGTCTGTTAAAATCTTTCATAACTATAATATATATATATATATATATTATAATAATACATTTTTGGTATGTGTTGCAGGTGCATTTATAATAGACAGAGATTGATGATCTTGAAGATCAAAACAACAATGTCATGGTATTCAATCATTATATGTAATAGCAGACTTACATTGGTAAAGGAGTATCTTTGGCCAAAAGAACGATTTCATACATTCTTCTTCATCTAAACGTCAACATTTAGTTTAATGAGAAAAACATCAAAACAAAGTTTTCTAAAATTTGCAAGCAAACGACTGTTTCAGTCCGAATGAACTGGTAATCCCATGAAATTAGAATTCCATAACAGTTAAAGACTGATGGTTGATGTAAGTCCATTAGCATTCAAAGCTGTTCATAGCCCGAAGGCTCTACTGCTTTGCCAAGATGGACTAGAAACATACACACCCCTAGGAATAACCAAGAACCCTAAAGCCAAATCCGCTTCAAATTATGTATAGAAACAGTGTTTCTGCCCGAATGACTCGGAACTCCTACATAACTAGAAGTCCAAGAACAGTTAAAGACAGAAATTCGATATTAGTCCATTAGCATTCAAAGCAGTTCATAGGCAAAAGCCTCATATGCTTTGCCAAGATGGACTAATTAACAACATATTCGCAAAAATCAATGACAATACAAAGATAAAAAAACGTACACATATATAATTGTAAATACTGTGGATCTGAGATGGAGATTTAGCCAAAAGGGGATTGATGAAGAAAAAACACGCTTTGAAATGAGAAATAATGAAGCAGAAGACGATGATCCAACAATTATCGCCGCCATGGGTATACGTATGTGAGGGTTTGAAAGAGGTGTATAGAAAGGGTTTTTTGGACCGGGTATTTATGGAACACGTCGGTAGGTTTAGGGGTCTCGTGATCTCGTCTCAGTTGAGATTGGGCCAAAAAATTGGCCCACGATATAATGAAACTTGGTCAAATTGGTGGAGTAGATGGTTAAACTTTTTAGTGTATAGTATTTTGAAATATTGATTAAACTATAAAAGGGATTATTTGTTTATTAGGTTAAAAACCGTGTAGTTGATATATTTAAAATAATGTTTTTATAAATTTTTATTTTGTTTAATTAGAAAATCAATTTATTTACCTCCTTTAATAAACAAAGTGATGTGTCACATGTCTCATTTCTACCATACTAACGTGTCACGTGTCATAATTTGAAAAACAGAATTGTAAACCCTTATTTTTTTTCAACTTACTGATTCTTCGGTTTGAAATAAAATTGAAATTCCTTGTTTTTTTGGAAACAATAGTAGTTTAAATTCAAATAGTTTGGTTACAAATCATATCTTAAGTTTGACTCTTTTCAATATTTCAACCAATCCTAAAAAATCAGCAATTTGAAATTAATATTTTCTTTCCATTTATATTTCAATATCAGTAACAAGTCTTCAATTTTCATTCTCATTGTCGAAGGTTATTGGGCTTTATCGTCTTCAACAATAGGATTTTTCAGACGAGACATCATAACAAATCTCGTTAGTTCATCTTTATAAACCAATATTTATACTCTTTTTCTGCAAATATTTTAATACCAATGTACTTTCAATTTTCTAAAAATATCTCTTCTGAATCCATCATTCATTTTTCTACAAAATTTCACAATAAGATATGCTTTTTACAAAAAAAAATTAAATAAATAAATAAATAAATAAAAATACATACGAAAGTATATGTATCTGTTGCTATTTCGGTTGTAAAATCAGTAAAAAAACAAATGTTCTTATCTGCTTATTAAAACGCATCCCACTTCAACCAATTATATTTCTTCTTCAATTTCTTGATAAATATATTTTTCAAAGTGGATTGTTGGATCCATATTTTATGAACAAAACCAACACCATGACTTATGTATGAAGTATGATTGGATTTATATCACCATAAAGTGCATAGTAAGTGAGTGGTAAATGATTTTGTTTAAATAAAAGAGTAAAATCGTTTTCTCTCCTATTATTAAAAAATTGTTTTGGAAATTTATGAAAAAGGTATTTTCGTCCATTTATTATGAAACATTCTTATTTTGGTTTTTGTAACTTCATATAACTTCTTAATTGCTTTATGCATTTTCACTTTGCACCTGGGTTGGCTATGTTTGTACAAGTTATTGAAAAAACATGAGAAATCTAGGAAAATGACATTTTGGTCTTTTTATTGTGTATTAGTAACTTTGTTGTTAAATTACTAAAATTTTCAGACGAATAAAAATAAAAAGGATATTGGTAATGTATGGGGAAAATTTGCCAAAAAGTTTGGACTTAACGGGGAAAGCCTCATTTTCCTAACTTTTTCAGTTAAGCCGATCTTTCTGCATTAAGTACAAAGAACACTCATTTATACTATAGTTTACAGGATTAAGTCACCCATTACGTCCATTAAGCCAAACAATAGAGTAGTATTTCTTCATGCATGTTATGAAAAATAAAAGATATTTAAGGGGTATTACTTACTTTTTGTCGAGTCCAACCCCTCTATGGATTCCTAGACCGAATTCTCATCAACTAATACAAGAAAGTGCAAAATATTAGGTGTCGGTATTAAAGTGTTGAAATTTACATAAAAGAACATCAATCAGAAAATGTGATTTAGTACTATACAGCATGATAAAGTTATGATATTTGAATTAGAAAGAGCTATAAAAAAGCATATTCCATTTCTGATTTTGATTATACAGACTTGCATATTCTCATTTATGATTATGATTCTCAATTTTTTTTGTATTAAGCATCATGTCAAAAAGAAGCACTCCCATTAACTCCAACACATTAATGTGCTACATAGTTATAGAAGAATGCTTTCTTATTTAAGTGTAGCTAATTCAACAACAATGATATTTAGGAACTACATCCTACAACATTATGAAGTGAATCTAACTCCTCATTTCGTTTTCAATATTTTTCACAAGGATACATCGTTATTGTGTATCTGTTTTCGTTTCAAATTCAGTAAAAATCATTATTGTGTATTTTTTTTCAATAATTTGGGATATTAGTTTACTAAAGATTTACTTTTCTAATTTTTTTTACATGAATATGGCTACTTTAAATATTATATTCATTAAAGGCATTGACCCAATCACATCTCATTTCACAATCAAAGTAAAAAATATTGAAGTTGTGGACACTCGATTCTAAATTTGATGCTAATGAAAAATACTCAATCGAAATGATTTTCTTGGATGAACAAGTATATTTTTTATTTTAATATTATGTTTTTTAATATACCTTTTATTAATGAATTGCTAATGTTGTATTTTATACTTTTTTTATGATCTCTAATTCAAGCTAATGCTTTTAAAGACTTATTTTATAAGTTTCAAAAAACTCATAATGAGGGATCCGCTTATGAAATTTGTAACACCCATAAAAATCAGGCCAATTTAAAAGTTTTTCAAACATCCAAAAGCTATTAGTTATTACAAAATGTTTTCAAAATTATCTAATATCAGGGTATCCCAGAAACCATAAGTCCAAAACACGAGGATGTGTACGGTCATGTCTTCGTCTTGCCAAGCCATATGAAGCACCTGAAACAATAAACTGAAACCGTAAGCACAAAGCTTAGTGAGTTCCCCCAAAATACCCATACCCACAACAATACACATATAATCATAACAACATACTATGGGTCTAGTCAACCATCGGGTTGGAATACCCTAGGCCCTCAACCATCCGGTTGGAATGCCAGCACACTATGGGTCCAATCATCATCGGGATGGAATACCCCAGGCCCACAACCAACAGGTTGGAATGCCCACATACTACGAGTCCAATCATCGTCGGGATGGAATACTCACGGCCCACAACCAACATGTTGGAATGCCCACATACTACGAGTCCAATCATCATCGGGATGGAATACTCACGGCCCACAACCAACAGGTTGGAATGCCCAGGTCTATTGGCTTTCACACAAAGCAGATAAGCCTCAACCGCCAAACAAACATGTGCACATATAACAGATAATCACATAGAAGTCTATAGACAACAACTAATCTAGTGGATCATGCCACATACCACATAATATTATCCTACCCTCTAGGATACCGATCTAACAGATCATACTCACATAACATATAATATTATCCTACCCTCTAGGATATCGAACTAACAGATCATACCACATACCTCATAATATTATCCTGCCCTCTAGGATACCGAACTAACAGATCATACCACATACCACATAATATTATCCTACCCTCTAGGATACCAATCTAACAGATCATACTAGCATATCATAACCAGATAATAATCTAAAGGGCCGGCCTTGGTGCCTTAGACCCTTGAGTATAGTGAGGATAACTTACCTGGTACTGTTGAAGTCCCGCAGATACAACTCCAGCTGCTGGTTGACAGATTCCCGAACTGTCAACATCAAACAATACCCAATTAATAATTAGGTTCCAAGCCCAAGGTCCAACTCCCACTACAAAAGCCCAAAAGTCAAATAATGGGCCAAAGCCCAACGTATGGCCCAATTTTCCAAATTGGGCCCAGACCTCTGCATGGTCTTTCCTTAAGGCCCATCCGATTATTCCAATCGAATTCCCATGGACAATTATCACATAATCATAAAGGCCCAATTATGGCCTATCTATGGCCCAATTTTCCAAATTGTCCCCAAGTCCTCACATGCGCCTTATCCTAAAGCCCATTTAATTACTTTGGTACATTAACTTGTTATTGGATGGCCCACCAATAGTCCAATCGCCAAAGCCCAATAGGAAGGCCCAACTCAAGGCCCAAGTAAGATTAGGGTTTCACATAAAATGACAATTAGGGTTAAGTGTTTCTCACTTAACCCATTAAGGACTTAATCCATTAAGTCCATCACTCTACTAGATAAATCATATGGTGTGATTGGGCTTAATACACCATTCCATTCCAATGGCCCAAATGTAGGTCCCGATAAGTCCAAGCCCATAAATCCAATATTAGGGTTTTCTAAACCCTAATTAGGGTTTCCAACCCCATCTTAGCCAAATAGGCCCAATAGCTAGGTCCTTTGATCAATTAAGGTTCATTAGGCCCATTAGGGTTTCACTAGGCCCATTAGTCACATGTTTGGGCTTTTATGTCAATTAGGGCTTCACTGGGCCCATTAGGGTTTCAAGCATCCCGAACGAATCAAACACAACAAGGCAAAGCACACCGCCACCCGACACGGCGGCCGGTGGCGGCAGCCATCACCTCATGGTGGTGGTTTGAGTTTTCTTTTCATTATTCGCATCTCTAATTACATGTTACAGTGCTTTAATCAAGAAAATAACACACACACTAATAAATGACACACACACACACAGCCACCTTGTGGTGGTAGATGGTGGCAGCCACCATGGCTGGCGGACATGGTGGCCCCTTCACATTTCCGGCCAACAATAACGAGTCTAAAAAGATTAGCAACGGCAGCACTCGACAAAACATGCCCAATAATCGTTAATCATTTGGAAACGTTATTTCTAGTATTTGTAGGTTGTAATTGCACTTAATTTCATCTTTTGGACTTGTGATCTTGTTCTAGCCATGTGTGGCTAGAACCCTAGTTTCTCCAATTTCATGTTTTGACTTCTTGGCAGTGATTTCAATCATATGACATGATGTTTGTTTTCAATTTCTATCTAATGAATTTGATTTTACTTCAATCGAATGTTTAATTCTAATTGTGATTCTCATTGGCCATTTGAATTAGGGTTAGGTCATTCAAGTTATCTATTTTTCAAAATCTGTAATTGTTTTGTGAAATTGAACAAGTAACAAGCACTAAATTGAATTCTTTTGAATAAATCTAGTGTAAATCTCATTCATACACTCTTACACTCCCGAGCTTGTGAGGAGCATTGGGTGTTGTTGGGAACATTCACATAAAGCTTCATGCAATCTTTTAATCTAATTCTAAGAGCTTGTTTAGATTAGGTTAGTAAGGTTAGGGTTAATCAAAGAGCTTGTTTTGGTTAATTAATGTGGTGAATGGAAAGTGTTAGAGCTTGTTAACACTTTCAAGTACCAACTTAGATAGAACTGAACAAATATTGTGTCATCTTTGAATCACATTGCTAAGGTGTCATACATGAAGTTGGAGTCCTTACACAATCTGAATTTAATTCACTCATTTAGCTACTTACTTGTGTTTTTAATTTGTTTATTTCCCACCTCATCTTTTGTGAACAAGTACCTTGCGCAAAGAGGTATTAGACCGATTGTCCTGTGTCTCTGTGGATCGACCCTACTTGCCTTGTACTATCTTTTAGTGCAACATAGTAGTGTTCTTAGGAGTATATCATACCCCTATTATTTGTTGGGTTTGACACGCCTAACAAATTGGCGCCGTTGTCGGGGACACGGTGTTACTAATTGTTTATGCCAAGATTTTTGTGAGCAGGTACATTTCTATAAAAAAAAAAGTGTCGCTCATAAATGAATACTCCTTACATTGAAGACCAACTTTCTGAGCTAGCTCAGTTATTTATGATGATTGGAAATGACCAAAGTGCGCAACCCACACCTATTCATTGCGATTTTTGCACTCAAAATGGACATCATTCCGATATGTGTCCATATCTACTAGGAGAATGGGAAGAAGTGCAAGAAACGGGAAGCTACTACTGGCCAAACCAATGGAGTTATGATCAACCTCAACATGATCAATGGTGGGAAAGCAACCAAGCTTGGGGAAATAACCAATGCCAAAACCCATCACAAGCTTGGGGAAATGACCAATACCAACTAACTCCACAGTTCCAACAACCATATCCTCCACCTCCCCAACAACCTGAAACGTCAGACATGTCCTTGGAAGACATTGTCAAAAGCATTGCCACTACCACCCAAATCTTCCAAGAAACAACAAAAGCTAGCCTCAAAAGCTTAGAGAAACAAATTGCAAAACTTACTCAATCTGTGAGTAAAATGGAAGCTCAGAGCGAATCACCACCGCAGACTGATGAGGACCCAAGGCCTATCGTTTCTACCATTACCCTGAATGATAGGAAAATTATTGATGACCCAAGATTGCAATTTGAAGACGAGGAAGAAGAGGAAGAAGTAGAAGTGGAGGAGGATGTCAAGGAAACTATAGAGGAAGTGTTGGAGGTTGACCAAAAAGAGGCTGAGCCACCCACTACCAATGAGAAACTCCTTTCATCGGTAGACCAACCACAAGAGCCGAAAACGACAAATTTGTTGGACCCTTCAAGGGATATGTACCCCGAGAAGGAAGACACCCAACCGGTCATCAAATCGACCACTTTATCAAAGAAGGAAGATTTGACCACCTTACTGGACAAGTACAAGAAAGGGGTCTGTTGGACGATTGTTGTTGTTAAGGGTCTAAGTCCAACATGGTTCCCACGCAAAAAGAAAGTCAAGTACAAGATAAATGTTCCATTGAAGGAGGTGGCGAGAAGGTTGATGTGTTGGAAAGGCCCACATACTTAGAATGAAGCATATTCCGGGGCAAAGTCGAGCCAACGACTTAAACCAAGGGCGGCTAACCGGGAGGCAACCCGGGGGTATTTTCGTCTTTTACTTCAAAACATTTTCATTTTTTGAAGTTTTTAGTTTTTAATGTTCCAAATGTGTTGCAACATGTTTTTAAGCCTTCAAAATGAATCTCGGGGTACAAAAATCATTTTTCCGAACGATTTGGGATTTCGGGGGTTCAAAATTTAGCATTTGCATGCAGAGGCGTACACGGGTCGTGCCCATTTTGGCTTGAAATAAACACGGGCCGTGTTATAAAGTCCAATACCATTTTCAGCTTTTTTTGCTAAACACGGGCCGTGTCAGTTTAGTGCAAATTAACACGGGCCGTGTTCAAAGTCCAATGCCATTTTTTAGACTTTTTTGTTGAACACGACCCGTGTCAGTTTTGTGCAAATCAACACGGGCCGTGTTGACGCAACAGCAAAAAAAATTGAGTTTGTTGTCAAATATGGTTTTTATCACCCCATTAACCCATAACTCACCCCCAAAACAATTTCTCTCTTCCAAGAACCCCTAGGTCCGAAACTTTCACAATTTGTTTTGTGCTTTTGGGCTTGATACTTCATGTAGGCAAGCTTGGGGAGGTTGAAGAGGAGGTTCTCACCACCAACTGCAAGGCTCCAAGAACGATTCGGTAAATTCTTTTCATATCTTTAATCGTCCATATTTTGCTTAAAAATTCAATTTGTGTACACTTGTGATTGTTTGGACTCTTACTCAACCGGGTACCACTCGTCGCCTCCTCCGCAATAGGTTGTTCCACCATCTCCAAGCATCGAGGACGATGCTTATCTTTAAGCTTGGGGAGGGGTAGAGTTGTACATTAGGTTCATCCATGCATTTTCATTCCATGCATTTTCATGTTCATACTTAAAAAAAACAAAAAAACAAAAACAAAAACAAAAAAAAACTTTACATTCGATAGCTCCATGAAGTGGGAAAACGAGAAATCAAATGAAAAAAAAAATACCCAAAGCGACCAGATAGTTACCGGAAGTGTAGAATCAGCTGTCACAACTAGGGGACCCAAACACCGTAATTCGATACCCTAGCCTTAGATAATAATAAAAATGGCATACCGAAACGTTTTTGTGGGCGGTAATAACAGCTTTATGATGATTTGCTTCTGAATGTTTAAAAAAAATCTTTATCGGCAACTCTGGACCCACAGAACACGGACCTATTTGTTGACACGCGTTACCCTCGCGGTAACAGAGAGCTTAAGTATCAGATCCACACAGTCAAGAAAGAAGAATGGGTACAACTCTCATATCCAGTACCCAAATCAAAAATTTCATGCACTTAATCGAAGAAACTTTTAGAAATTCAAAAGTTGATTGAAGAATTCAAAGCTCAAAATGAAGATACAAATCCAAGTTCAATCAAAATCAGAAGTCATCTCAAAGTCAAATCTGGCGAATGAAGAACTGTGTGATATGATACTTGTAGCTCTCAAAAAAGTGAAAGCATAGGAGCTGGGCCCCTTCGGGTGGGCCCACTGTTTCAGCGAAAGTTGATTCTTGACCATCTAGTCTTAAGGACATGAGATCCCGAACTGTGTTATTTTCGCTCGCAAAAGCTAATTAAGGTATAAAGTTTAAATAAAACTATGGTTGGATTATTGGATTATACCTTTTCGTTTCCTCACTTTGGGAGTCTGTGATATGTGGAAGGTAGCAGGATGGTCGCCTAGGTATCAATGATTGGAGCCCCATTGATGTAAAGTCTGATCGTATATGTCCATATTTATAAAAATAAAAAGATTACTTGTGTTCTTAATTTTTTCTTTGGTTCATTTTTGTTCCTTAAGTATCTTTTATACATATGTTTCTTTTTCATGGTCTTCATTGCATGCATTCATTCTTAGCTTTTAGGATCTTTTTATCCCCATTTGTTCTATGTTTCTTTTTGCCATCTAGAAATCGTCCTGTTTGTCCGGTTCTTGTTCTTTCTTGAGGACAAGAAATGTCTAAGCTTGGGGAGATTTGTTAGGTGCAATTTGTGCACCTTTTTGCACACCTTTTAGTCCCTTTTCATGCATCTATTTAGCATAATTGTTCTTCCTTTTTCTTGTATTTCATCATATTCATGTTAGTCTCTAGAACAACCTTATTTGCACACTTTCATGTTCTTTTCAGGTAAATCGGAGGTTAGAACGCGCTTTGGGAGGTGCCGGGAAGCATTGGTGAAGATTTCGGGATGATCGGACGAAGAATGGAAAAGTTGGAAAAATCAAGTTTGGATTCGGAGTCAGAGGGGTACACGGGGCGTGTTGGATTTACACTGAAAAGTGAGCACGGCCCGTGTCTGTTTAGCCCAAAAACTGCCTTTTGACAGTTTTTCCTATTTTTCATATCATGGGAATTGGGTCATTTTTACACACACACAACATATCAGAGCACATTTTGAGAGGGGATTTCGAAGGCTTTTGCAAGGGTTTAATCGTTAATCATTTGGAAACGTTATTTCTAGTATTTGTAAGTTGTAATTGCACTTAATTTCATCTTTTAGACTTGTGATCTTGTTCTAGCCATGTATGGCTAGAACCCTAGTTTCTCCAATTTCATGTTTTGACTTCTTGGCAGTGATTTCAATCATATGACATGATGTTTGTTTTCAATTTCTATCTAATGAATTTGATTTTACTTCAATCGAATGTTTGATTCTAATTGTGATTCTCATTGGCCATTTGAATTAGGGTTAGGTCATTCAAGTTATCTATTTTTCAAAATCCGTAATTGTTTTGTGAAATTGAGGTGGTTCTTGTGAGTAGAAGTTACTCCAGAACCTTTGAGCTTCATATTTGGTCTTTATTGAGGTTATGGAGTCATAAAGTTTGGATCTTGATGGGTTTAAACCTTCCATGCATGATTTGGTAGTCATTTAATGAAGTTTGGGACTTAGGGTTTTGATTTGGGTCCCACTGAGTTATGCTAAGTCATAAAGTTGGAAATTTTATGACTTAAGAAGTCCCTTGAAATCAAATCTGAAAGTTTGGACTAAGGTCTTAAGGTAAAAGTTTACATCTTGGCCTCTTTATGGAGTTAGAATGCTTGAAATCATGATTGGGTCCTTTTGGACCATGCAAAGGTTCCAAGTTGACAACTTTATGGGTTAAGTAAATAATATGAACCTATTTTGAGCATTTGGACATTGGACTTAAGGTATTAAGTCATTGGTGCAATTTTTGGACATTGGTCGGGAACGTCGCGCGTTCGGGTCATCAGTGGACTCTTTGGGCTTTTTGCTTTGGACTTGATTTTGGGGTTGGACTTTATGTTTTGAGCCATGTTCGGACTTATCTAGTTGGATAGCCCAGTTTGGGCCTAAGGAGTTTAGGTTGGGCCTTAGTAGGCTTAACTTGGGTTTGGGTCTTGGTAGGCCCAATTGTTTTGGGCCATTTGTGGGTCGGCTAAATTGGGCCATCGTTAGGCCTATGTTTTGGGTTTATCCTTGGATATTAATTTAGATCAGTTTGGCTTAGCTCAGTGTGTGGAGCTGGTTCACAGCAGCAGCAAGTGAAGGATTCCGTTATCAGTCGATCAAGGTGAGTCTTCTCACTATATCCATGGGTCGAAGGCATCAATGCCGTCCCATTATGTGTTATGTGATATGCTAGTTGTCTCTGTGATACTTGCATGGAAGACCCCGGGGGTAGCCCGTGGCATTTGGATATTAGACCATGGGGGGAGCCCATGACATTCCAGGTAAAGACCATAGGGGGAGCCCATGACATTCCCGGTAAAGACCATGGGGGGTGGCCATGACATTCCAGATAAAGACCATGGGGGGGGGGGGCATGGCAACCATATGTATGTTGCATGATAATCTGTGGTTGTATGTTTTGTGGTATTTTGGGGGACTTACTAAGCTTTGTGCTTACGATTTTCAGTTTATGTTTTAGGTACTCCGATTTTCAAATGGAATGGCTTAGGTGATTGCAGAGCACACACCACATGTTTCCGCATTTTATGAATTACTCTGATTTAATGATGTTTATCTAAAACTTGTTTACATTGGTCTCATGGGAAAGATATGTATTAACGCTTTATTTTCTTTTTCAATATAAACAATTTATTATTAATTTTTTTCACTTAATTTGTACTTTTGATTTTTTTTTTCTTCAGTGGTGTACGCTTTAAGGTCACTTTTGGGTGGTTTTGCCAACGAAGTTTATGATTATCTTGACAACCATAAAACTGATGATTGTGTCATTATAATTATGCAATTTGTAAAACTAAATAAGTATAGAGGTTTTTGCCACTCAATATTTGTCAGTTCATTTTTTTATAAATAGTTTTACAGCAGTTTTTATATTATCTACAAGTACTATCGATGTTGCAAGTTACTATGGTGTAACAACTGTCTTCATCAACAGCGATATTGTAACATCCCAAAATACGAAAGTAAAAATTTCATCTTTAAAACAATCAAAACACTCATTTATCATTTAAAAAAATACTTAAAGATACTATATAATAAAAACAGTTATCAGAGTACAATCCCAAAATCTCAAGGTTGCGGAAAATATAGGTGTATGCGCTGCGATCAAGTCGGGCCCTTCCCTTTCGAATCGGAAGTACCTGAAACCATAAACAACAATTGTAAGCACAAAGCTTAGTAAGTTCTCCATATACCACATACCACACATAACATACGAGTCATACATAACAAGCATATCCAACATTCAACAGGAGGTGCTATGTGCCAACCATAGTATTATCATTATGCCACGAGTCGTATCCTGGTCTTTCCTTGCCAAGTCGGGGACCAAAACCCTAGGTCTTACAGACAAGTTCCATGAGCCACCTCCTCGTCTTCCATGCAAGCATCACAAAGACAATTAACATAAAATCTACAAATACTTATCTACTTAACTGCCAGAGTCCAAACTCTGGTCCTGCATAAAGATTTGCCAAGAGTCGCCTCATGGTCTTTCATACAAGTGCCAAGGGCCACCCCCTGGTCTTCCTATAATACAAGTGCCAATGGCCAAACACCGAAATAACATACTCAGCTTGTACGCTAAGCGTTCTGGCTTAAGGGGTTGTACGTTGCGCGTAAAGGCTTGTACCCCCAGCGTACTCCTCCATTTAACCCAAACTCATTTTTCTTCCTTAATCCGTTAAGACATTTATCTAAAACATAGATCTGACTTCCTTGAGCTAGATAATCACATAAAGTTGCTAACTTTACGATCATACATGACTAAATGAAGCTCTTAAAGCTCAAAAGGACTTACTGGGTGACTTAATCGATGCATGAGACCTTAAACCTCATAAAGCTTGCACCTTTATACGTAAGAACCCCATAACAAACTCAGGTCTAAAAGAATAAGTCCTTCAAACATCTTAACTCATCAATCAACCCAAAAAGGGACCCAAAAGCATGAAAATCAAGACAATAAGAGATCTAAGTATTAACAAGTCAAGATTTAAACTTGATACCTCTAGGAGATTGCAAAGTGATGAATGATTATGGATCTCTAAGTTCTCCACCAAGCTATGAACCATCCTCCTTCTCCAATATCTTTAAAAATGAGCAAAACAACACCAAATTCTCATCAAGAGCTCAAATACACATCAAAGGAGTCTAAAAGATGATTTCTAGGGTTTTGGGGGCTTGGAGGCTGGTAAAGAGGCCATCCCTAATGACCTAAGATGTTTATATAGGGTACAACACCCTAAAATAGGGTTTCCACTAACTCCTCGTACGCCCCGTGTACTTCTCGTACGCCCAGCGTACGAGGCCTTGCACTCCCGATCCACCATTCGCAGTACGCTAAGCGTACACCACATTACGCCTCGCATACTATCCTCTGCAGTAGTATGCCCCGCGTACTAGGGTTTCCTCTTAAACCCTAAAACAATCTGAAGGCCATAACTTCTTCGTTAGAAATCCAATTCCGACAATCCTTATATCCATGAAAAGGTAACGAGAAGCTCTACGCTTTCATCAACTCATACCCGCCATAAAATTTCCCGAACAAGAATCCAATTTCCATAAAACCCGAAATGACAGTTTACCGAAATACCCCTTGACTCCAAAACACAAACCGAGCATCGGGATCATCCAAATTACATCACCCGCCTCCAAATGAGAAACGATTCGAAATAATGCGTTACAAATCTCCCCCACTTAAATTAGATTTCGTCCTTGAAATTATTTCTTACCATCCCCGACATGCCAGACCACCTGAGCAACACTGCCATAATCCCGAGCATATCACAACCTTCCCAAGGCATCCGAAACCAACCCTATCAGAGCCTTCCAACCCGGAGATGAACGAATCCTTAATCCCATGCAGAAAACCACCTCTACTTTATCGAAAACTGCAATCTAGAATTGGTCTGACTCCCCGACCGACCGCCCATACTGAACCACTACCATGTCAAAACCTCATTGAATTCCAGACCACACAAAACGCTTCCAACCCTTGATTATCTTGATGCTTCTAATGGGAACAATATCACTGACCATATACTACTGCAGAACACTTATACTTGACAGAAGGCTCGGAAAATCCATTGAGTAGAAGATTCATCTCTATAACGGTTAGACTCAGACGAGACTTGCGCAACAGGGTCAAATCAATTACTCTGAGATTATTTAATACAAACTGCAACTGACTTAGCATCTTCCCCGAATAACAAGTGACTCCCCACTGGAATCTCAAATCACTAATACCGCCCGACTCATCCTTCTACCCCCCAACGGCTTTCCAAAAGCAGCTGAGACCTTCCCAGTCCTAACTTACCTGCCAACTCACCGATTCACCGAATTCCCTCTCGGTTGCTGAGTCAAAATACACCCACAGTCGCCCCACGCGACTTCAGAAAGAAAGCCTCATCAGGAAATAATTACCCAAGCTATCTCGCCACCTATGGTTCCAACCGATCATATCAGCCCGACAAACTTGATGCCACCAAATCCAATGCAAAAAGTGAATGCTACCTGACCAACCGTAGTCTTATATCACACCCAGTCTCCAACGACCTACCACTTTCCTAATTCCATGAATGTTGTGGCTTTCCCACAACTTTTCAAACCGACTAACTTTGGTCTAAACCATCTGAAGAAATCCATAACCAATGTTGGATTTGCCACGCCCTCATCGTTGCACAAGGACCGGTGAATGCTACAGGCCACTCTGAAGTCTTACAACACTCCTACATTATCTGCCAACCTAGTGAATGCTACGGGCCACCCCACGGTCTTACAACACTCCCACACTATCTGCCAACCCAGTGAATGCTACGAGCCACCCCACAGTCTTACAACACTCCTATCTTGCCATGGCCACTGCCCATGGTCTTACCGCTCATCTATCACTCCCTCCATACTCATCCTGAGTCGAACATGCCCCAGACTATGCGCCCAAACTGAGGCTCGGGTCATGCTTGGAACCCCAACCCGGGTTCATCAAAAGCATGTTATCCATCACCAAGAAGGCGCGAACCACTGCTGGAAGTTTCCTGGACTCCCAACTCACACAATCCTCAATCCAGACGGTCACCTGAGTCGTCTTCTCTTCCAACGGGAATGTAAAACTCATCCTAGTTTCACGACTGATCTCACTCCTGAAAAACTAAACGGTTTTCCCCCACTTCGATTCGACGAAGTTCTCCCACTCCATAAAGTTTGATGGATTCCCAATCCACCTTTCCTCCTTATGGTCAAACCTCCTACAACCTGTGCTTACCAAAACTAGTGTTACTTCACTAAACCATCCCAATGTCCGCACAACTCTCAAATCCATATAAACACTCCCCGAAATCTTAGAAATAGATCAATTCCCCAAGCACTCCTGGTGGCCAACCAAACTCACATGCTAAAACCACTGAACCCCGACTATACTGGAGACTAACCCGCTGAACCTGATCATAGACCTTCCAAAAAATACCCCTGAACTGAACCCAACAAAGAACCGGAACAACAACCGAACACACTGAAATCCGCTCCACAAGATACAACCCCTTACTGACCCACTAAGGATTCACAGCATGCAAAATGGCATATAACACTTCTTGATGATACTACCCAAACAATTAACAGAGATCTAAACCAAAGATAATGCTTACCCCAAGCAGATACAAAATCCCAAGCAATATAAATATTGATAATAACCAGAGAGAAGGAAAAAGGCAACATACCTGCAATATCGCCTGTTGGAGTCCTGGCCTCCCCTGTCTGACACTGCAATGCTTGGCTCCTCCCTGCTGGGGCTCCTGCCCCAGCCTCTCGACCATTAGCGAACCTCTAAGTAACCGGAGCAGGTGCACTCACTGCTCCTCCCTTCGTTATCGGACAGTCGGCCTTCTTGTGGCCCTCTTAGTTGCAGTGAAAACATAACGGGATTTCCCCCTAAGGACAATCCCTGTTGACATGACCAACCCTGCCACACTTGAAGCGGCCCAAACCTATAGAACGACAAACCCCATCGTGCATTTTCCCATACGTTCTACATTGACCCCGACCCTGCTGGCCCCTCAATCGTTGATATGAAGTCGTGGGTCTCTTCCTGGGACCCTCCACTACCTGCACTTGATCTGGACCCCTCTTCCCTAGGTGCTCCGAATCGATCTACCGCTCACGGGCTCTATAAATCATATCATTCAGGGTCTTGTGCCCTGATATACTCACAAACTCCCTGATGTCATCCCTCAGCATATAATGATACCTTACCTTCTTCATTTTTTTAACATCCCAATGTTCAGGTATTTCTAAATTTATCCCTTTAAGTTATTATATTGCGTTTTGGTCGGTAAGTCCAAGGAATTGTGCATTGGAGCCCTAGTGGCATTCTTGTAATTTGGACAGGATGAGTACGCTAAGCGTACATGTGTGTACGTTAAGTGTACTAGGGTGCGCCCTAATAAACTGGGCGTACACGCATGTACGCGGGGCGTACTAAAGGAAGATGGAAACCCTAATTTTTAGGGTTTAGGTGGTATTTAGGCATCTTTATGGCCTCATTTCTCTTCACCTAACCAACCTCTACCCTCTCTTTGTGATTTAAAAACCTAGAAGCACCTTGTGAGGACAATTCAAGCATTAAAGAGTGTGTTTGTGTGATTTGAAGAGGAAGAAAGAAGATCAAGCTCAACTTAGATAAAGAAGCACCTTAGATCTGGGATTTATCTTCGATCCATTTGCAATCCTTTCAAGGTGTAAAGCTTGCACCCTTGTCTCTTAATCTTGTAGATCTAGTTATGGGGATTTTATGTCATCTTTTGGTCCCAAAAGTATCATCTTGAGCATTGCATGTTTTGGACGTTTTGAGTTGTCCTTTCAGAACCTAAGAAGGGTCCTTAGCCATAAAAATGAAGTCCCTTTGGTTAGTTTTGCTCCATGCATCTTGTAGGAGGTCTTAATGGATTAAGACCTTGTGCTAAGCTCTTATTAGGCATGTAAAGTCATAAATTTGGAAACTTTATGACTCTAGGGTGTGTTTTAGTCATGGATATGAAATATAGGCTTGAGTGCTTAAGCCATTAAGCACTTAATGAAGATTTGGGGTTGCGAGGTTACACCTCACGTAAGTGGGAGTATGCCCAGCGTACTCGGTCAACCACCCCGATGGTGGTCAATGCGAGGCTTTGCGTATGCTAAGCGTACCTCCGGGGTACGCCCCGCATACTCGCATGGGTCAGCTTTGTGAGTGACTTGGTTGAGTTGACTCGACGGGTTAACTTATTTGGCTTAGTGGGTTTGACCGGTAGACTTTGACTTTAACCAAGTTTGACCTTGGGGGTATTTTTGGGATTTTGATGGAATTGGTCATTTGATGGAATTAAGTATCAGTTAGAGAGTTGAGACTCAGAGTCAGACCTTATCAGTTATGTTCAACCTGCGATGTGAGTTTTCCTCACTGTACTTACGGGTTGAAGGCACCAAGGCAACCCTTTGGATTGTTATCCTGGTTTATCGTATGATTGTATACTGTAGTGATCTGTAAGATCTATTTGTTTGTTATTGGCTGGTTATTTGTATGCTTATCTGTTATATACGTGTGTCGACATGGTGTATGTGTGGTTGGGTTGAGGCGGTCTTGCTTTGTTCTGAAGGCCAACAGACCCAGGGTGACCCGGATAGACTGAAGCCAAGTGGGTCGTACCAGTCAGGCCGAAGGCCTGAAGAATTCTCCAGATAGGCTGAAGGCCCGGTGTGGCGTACGATTGATGCTGAAGGTTCTGTGGGCGTACCAGGTAGAATGTAGGCCGATGGGACGTTCCAGTTAGACTGAAGGCTCTATATGCATGTTGTTTACTGTTATTGTTATGATTATGTGATATGTTGGTATTTTGGGGGAGATCACTAAGCTTTAGGCTTACACTTTTGGGTTATGTTTCAGGTACCTCAGATGATCGCGGGAAGGCAAAGGCTTAATTGTGCACCTCCTCGTGTTTTGTTTTATGATTTTGGGAAAACTCTAATATTAAACATGTTTTGAAAACTATTTTGTAAACAATGATGATTTGTGAAATGGTTTTAAAAGTTCAAATTTTTCATGAATTTAATGGATGTTACAATTTCCTCATCCGTTGCATACAGCGGAACCAATAAAGCCCTCTCTTGGAGCTTGACATTGATTTTTGCCACAGTCTCAGTAGTCTGGCGGAGATCCTGAAACTCTCACGACAACTGATGCACCTCAATCACCAATGCAAACTCAGCTTGGAACTTGGTCGAAAAATGTAACGCTCGTAGATCCGGGCTAGTCAATTTAGAGACGATAAGCATCAAAAGTGACTTTTTGATAAAAGATTATTTAGAATTAATAATCTTAACTAAGTTGTAGTGGTCGTGGCAAGGTTTCCGAAAATATAAAGAATGCCGAAATCCGAGTTATAACGAAGAAGTTATGACCTGTCGAAGTTTCGCGATAGAACCGGTACGACACATCGCGACGTAAATAGTGAATTTACGATAAAGAGATATTTGGCTTTAGCGATCTAAACGAAAGTCGTAGAATACGTTAAACCGAGAGCGTGCATAAAAATAACGGCTAAATCTGACTTCGTATGAGGAAGTTATAATTTTTCGAAGTTTCGACTTAGCGGTATGCAGCCCAAAGTTCGAATATGAAATCGAGTGGTTTCTAGCCGACACAATCTAAAAGAGAATCGAATATCTCTTCGATAGTAGTCCAACGGTAAAAAGACAGACGAAAACGAATGACAGATGAAGGAGTTGTGAATTCCTAACGGAGTTTTCCTGTCCCGGCCTACTGAAAATAATATAATAAAAAAAATTAATTCTAAATTAGCCGACGGAGTCTAAACGAGAGTTGTAGATCATAATCTCACCTACGCGTGGATATAAATAACGTCGAAAACAGAGCTCGTATGCGAAAGATATGAATTCTTGAAGTTCGGGGCGCGAACCCGGACACTGTGTCAGAGTTCACGACATGAATACAGTGTTCACGACGTGAACTCTGTATTAATGACTTCTGGAGCCTGACAGACGCAAGTTGCAATGACGCACCTGATGACTACTGAACTCACGACGTGAATTTTGAGATTCACGACGTGAATTAAGTATTTCAGCCCTATAAATAGAAATCGAAGGGCAGCCGATTTTGATTGCTATTTTCTTACTCCCTCTCTCCCTATACCCTCTCTAGCCCTCTTAAAGTACCCCCGAAGCCTCGGTATCATCCTGACACCCGAAGCAAGTCCCGAATCCCCGAAGATCCCGAGAGAAAGAGTTTTCGAGCCGAAACTCTGCCCGCGTGAAGTCCGGTTTCTGAGAGAACATTCCGGTTTCACCGAAGAATACTGCTTGAAGGGCCGTAGTGCTGTCCGATAATCGTCTTATCAAATGAGTGCATAGTCCCTTTCATGAAATTGATTTTAGTACAAGTATTGTTTGAATGTATTAAATATATGTTTTGTGTGAGTTATTTGATGATGTCTGAATTAAGTGTTAAAGAACATACCTGATTATTTATGATAACTTAGGTTAAAGAGTAAACCTAAGAGTTGTTATAATGGTTATGGGGTAGTATCTCTTTATGAGTACGAGTGAGATATATACGGAGAATAGAACATTAAAGTTGTCATTAATCCGGGAGTATGGATTAAGACTTAGTCAGTTGTCATTAATCCGGGAGTATGGATTAAGACTTAGTCAGTTATCATTAATCCGGGAGTATGGATTAAGACTTAGTCAGTTGTCATTAATCCGGGAGTATGGATTAAGACTTAGTCAGTTGTCATTAATCCAGGAGTATGGATTAAGACTTAGTCAGTTGTCATTAATTCGGGAGTATGGATTAAGACTTAGTCAGTTGTCATTAATCCGGAAGTATGGATTAAGACTTAGTCAGTTGTCATTAATCTGGGAGTATGGATTAAGACATAGTCAGTTGTCCTTAGTCCAGGAGTATGGACAGGACATATAATCTGTCATTAATCCGGGAGTATGGATTAAGACATAATCAGTTGTCCTTAGTCCGGGAGTATGGACAGGACATAGTTATTTGTTATTAGATCCAGGAGTATGGATCAGGTTGAGAGGTTATTTTTAGATCCGGGAGTATGGATCAGGTCGAGAGGTTAATTTTAGATCCGGGAGTATGGATCAGGTCGAGAGGTTAGTTTTTTTAGTCTCGTTGAGAGGATTGATGGGATGGGGTAAGAGTTGGTTATATATATATATATATATATATATATATATATATATATATAGAGAGAGAGAGAGAGAGAGAAAATTTTATATTGTGTGAATTCTAAATTATATATATGTTATAACATTGTGGGATTGAAATCCCTATGTACTCACCAGGTTTCCAAACCTGACCCACTCAATATTTTTGTATCACAGGTATCGATACAAAGACACATTACACTAAGAGATTAAAGAGATGTATATCATTAGTGTAGATGAATGTAAGTTCGGTTTATGCTTATGTGTCTGTATTGACCAGGACATCCCAAATGTTTTAAAATGAATAAAATACATATCTTCGGAGATGCTTGGATAAAGTATTTATCATGTTTTCTGGGAACAAATTCCGCAACAGTTTTCATTAAAGGATTACTCTATTTTATTTTAAAAAAAACATAAACGAAATCGGTCTTTTTTGGCCGTGAAATTTGGGGATGTCACAAAAAATCATTCCACGTCATAGCATCAACAACATCATCACCCACCTCATGTCCTACCTCCTCCCACCAGTCCCATGCCCTGTCCTTCAAAAGGCAGGAAGCAAATCTGACCTTCGACTCCTCGGGACAGATGCTCGTCTTGAACACGTTAGCCATATCCGCTAACCATATCCTACTGGAAATGGGGACCTTCTCCCAGAGAACATGGGAGCTCCACAAGCACAAAACTCACGGAAAGAAAGAGTGCGAGCTCCAACGATAGCCATAACCTCAGCACGTAACGCGCCCAAGCACTCATCCAAGATCTCCAGAATCCCCTCCTTGACCGTACAAAATATCACAAGATTTTGCTCCAAAATACCATGGTTAATCTCCGACGAGATGAACTCCCGCATCTGCTCGCTAATCGGCTTAGTAATCGCACTTGAGCTGGAACCAGAACCAGAACCTCCTTCCTGAGTGCTCATCACCAAACTGAAATACAACATGCAAATAATAAGAACATACTGAAGAATCTTCCTCCCATAAGCTTCCTAGATTCTCCAAGACTCTTCCCAATTCGAGTATGGATCCTGTGCTTTCAGTAGTACGGGCCCAATACTACCTTCCACACCTATCCATACTTTCCTCAAGAATCATCCTGAATCCTCCAAGTCGCCTTCTCAAACTGATGCACCAAATACTCACTAAATAGCGTAACTAACCCACTGAAGCACTTTCTAGGCTCTCCTTGGTTCCCAACCTCACCTTTCCATCAGCTGCTGAAAGATTCTCACCGATGTCAACAAACTGCCTCATGAATATAGTCACATGCAACATAGATCAGATAATCCTTCGAGTAAAACACTCAACCCTAGAAAGGCTGGACTCAAATAAGAGATGCGCAATAGGGTCAAATCTATCACTCCGAGATTATTTAAACCGTGCAACATGTGACTTAGCATATTCACTTAGTAGTTGATCCACATCACTAAGAGTTCCACAAAGCACATAGCAAGCAGCATTCGGGCAACGAAAAATCTAACCAACATACCCCTACTCAAGCCATTATATCCACTGATCTAAAAATCATACTAGCATGCAATTCTAAAAGCTCATACAATCAGGCATATAAAGGCATCTCTCCTATCATAAAATCATGAGCATATCCTTAGCCTTAATCTAGCACGCAATTCTCATAAACATATCATATATTAAAATAAACATGTATTGGTATTCTGGGAACCACTTACTTGAGCTCGACCGATTTCACGCATCACACCCATTTCTTTGATTAGAAACCCTTTTAATAAAACATTTATTTTATGAAAAATTTCACCAAACCCTTAGTTTAAGACCATGCATACCCGAGAGTATGCCCGAATCCCTCAAACCAAGGCTCTGATACCAACTTGTAACATCCCAAAATATGAAGGTAAAAATTTCATTTTTAAAACAATCAAAACACCCCTTTATCATTTAAACAAATCCTTAAAGATACTTTATAATAAAAACAGTTATCCAAGTAGAATTCCAAAATCTCAAGGTTGCGGAAAATATAGGTGTATGCGCTGCAATCAAGCCGGACCCTTCCATTTCGAACCGGAAGTACCTGAAACCATAAACAAAAACTGTAAGCAAAAGCTTAGTGATTTACCCAGATACCACATACCATACATAACATACGAGTCATACATAACAAACATATCCAACATTTAATAGGAGGTGCTATGTGCTAACCATAGTCTTACCATTATGCCATGAGCCGTATCATGGTCTTTCCTTGCCAAGTCGGGGACCAAAACCTTATGTCTTACAGACAAGTTCTAGGAGCCACCTCATGGTCTTCCATGCAAGCATCACAGAGACAACTAGCATACAATCTACAAGTACTTATCTACTTAACTGCCAGAGTCCAAAATCTAGTCTTGCATACAGATTTGCTAGGAGCCACCTCCTGGTCTTTCATACAAGTGTCAAGGGTCACCCCCTGGTCTTCCTATAATACATAAACCAATAGGCTGGCATTGGTGCCTTCAACCTAATAGTACATTGAGGAGACTCACCTTGCACTTCTGAATCCTGCAGATAAGTCTTTGATTGTTGGTCCACTAAAATCTTCGTGCTATCAATCACAAGTTAATCATCCATCAATAATCGGATTCCGACTCATACAAAGTGTCCAAACTAGGGTCAAAGACCTTTTTATCCTCTTCATAACTTGGCCCAATTCAACAATCCAAAAGCCCAAATTCCAATTAAACACCCAAGGCCCAAATATGGCCTAATATTCCAAATTGGGCCCAAATCACATAGTAGGCCTCCACAAATAAATATTAGATCAAAACATGATGGCCCAACAGGGCCCAAAGCAACTAAGCCCAAAAGATGGCCCAAACCGAAGCCCAAACACCGAAATCAATTCGTGCCGATTACGCGGGGCGTACTCAGATTGTACGCTAAGCGTACTGGCTTAAAGGCTTGTAATGTAACACCCAAAAATTCAAACCAATTTAAAACTTTTTAAACAACCCAAAAACCATTAGTTATTACAAACTTGTTT
The DNA here is from genome assembly GCF_052849685.1 of Lactuca virosa. Taxonomy (NCBI): domain Eukaryota; kingdom Viridiplantae; phylum Streptophyta; class Magnoliopsida; order Asterales; family Asteraceae; genus Lactuca; species Lactuca virosa. Next base: position 17,408,939 of record NC_136434.1, read on the forward strand.
TCAAAATGTATAATATCAGAGTATCCCAGAAACATAGTCATAAAAAGTGAGGAGCTGTACGATCACGCCTTTGCCCTGCCACGATCCCCTGATGCACCTGAAACAATAAACTGAAACTGTAAGCCCGAAAGCTTAGTGAGTTACCCCCAGAATACCGATACACATACACTCCACATAACCATGTCACACAATGACATATCATAACAAACTGAACAGAACAACATGCAATGGGTCCACAGCTTTACAAGCTGGATTATCCCTGGGCCCTCAGTACGCGTCTGGAATGCCTATCGGGCCCTCAGCTCGTATCTGGAATACCATCGAGCCCTCAGTACGAGTCTGGAATGCCTACCGGGCCCTCAGCTCATATCTGGAATGCTCCCGAGTCCTCAGTATGAGTCTGGAATGCCTACCGGGCCCTCAGCTCATATCTGGAATGCTCATGAGTCCTCAGTATGAGTCTGGAATGCCTACCGGGCCCTCAGCTCATATCTGGAATACTCTAGGGTTTGTTGGCTACATCCATGTAAACCCTAATACCCATGACCTTTCATTTACATAGGATCCATGGGTTAAAAGCTCCATGGACCATCCATGAAAGCTTAGCCCAACCTAAATGAACTTGGCCCATTCCATATATATAAGAGTCCATATTTAATTAGTTCTTTTTGATCACTTAATTAGTTCTAAATTAATTCTTGATCAATACTAATTAAATAATATGATTCCATATTAATATATTAGAACTTATAATATATTAATATAAATGATAAATATACTATTCTCAAAAGACTATCCATATAAATTGTGCCGGTGAAGTGCAACCCAAATGGACCATGCCGGGTCGGGTCAAGTACATACCAAATATAGTTATGGACTTAGACATTAATCCAACAGTCTCCCACTTGGATAAGTCTAAAACTATTATTGAGTATGACTTCAAAACCTAACTGGCAATCGTAGCTCTTAAAGCCGCTGTCGAACTCTGACCTTGTCAATGACTTGTCCATTAGATAAGGGATCATATATTCCTCCATTCTAGATATCATATGGACTGAGACATGGATTATAATCATTCTCTCTGTCCATTTGTTGTTTCCCGATTTTCGATTTATGATGACTAACTGATTGAACAAATCAAATCAGTCCTGGCTTGGCCAAGCACTCACATGTGTCATCGCTAAATCATCGAGAGGACCACAGATATCGCTTTTATCCTGAAGGTAAAAGGAATGGATAAACTTCGACTCATATGGCTTGTTCTACTACTTGTTGAATCATACACAAAGGCACGTTTTATAACATCGAGTTACCAAATGCGTTTTCATGCAATCAATGTATAACCAACTCATAGTAACAACTCATATCTCTAGGTTTGAAGAATATAAGATATTATCGTCTCATGATCACTCGTGATAAAATCCATGAAGTGATTCAAATGAGCGCGGGTTGAATCCAATACTCAGAACTTATGAGCACTCATGAGTGTTGTAGCACCACTTTGTCCACCAAATTGGACCTCTACAAACCAACCCATGACAGTCTTGATTCATATCTACTTCCAACATATGACCGACTGTGGATGGTTTGAATAACTTAATCATTCAGGAAGAGCGACTTAGTTATTCTGCAAGTCAAAACATGCAAAGTGAAACACAAGAATAAATGAATCAAATATGGTATCAAACCCTATGAATATAAATAAACACTTTTATTTATCACCATGCTGATTACTCATTATTCATTGTTTCGGTTTTATCAACTTTATACTTGAATTAAAAACACTAGTTGTCCCATGCTCCAAGCATGTACACTATGTTTTTCTTAAACAATAGCTTTGCCATACACCAAGTATGCACTCTATGTTTGTCTATGATCCTTACTTTGTGAAATAAACCAATTGAACATAATTTCAATGATTCTAATTTCACACTCCCAAATCCTTATCGAAAAATGTGAGAATTTCAAATTCCTATCATTTATCGAAATCTGTTTAGATTTTAAACTTATATGCACTGACCCTCCTATAATGAATATGTACAAAGTCACAAAGACTTGTCAACAGTCATTATAAGGTATTCCAATGGAGATCAACTCCATGGAAACTAAGTCTCATATTCAAAGTACATTGCTTTGGACATGCTTCTTGCATTAAGTTTTCTAATCTTACACAGATAACTTCCACCTATGGAGACAACTCTATATTCTCATTTTGACTATCACTTCTGAATAAGAGATGCCTCTTTTCAGAATATGTCAATATGGTCCTTCCAAAATTAGCACTATACTTCCAACTGTCCCTGAGCAACCAAAATTAAAACCATTTAACACCAAATTTTGTAACTCCATAAAAACTTTGAATCAAATTTTTTTTTTTTTTAAAAAACTTTCATATCCATAACTTATGGAAGTTTCAAAAACCCTTAAGATCACAACTTTAAAAAAAAAACTTTTGAGCTCCAAAATTTTATGACAAAATATGTAACTCCTTAAAACATTTAGATCAAACTTTTAAAACTAATAAAATAATCATATCATTTTATCTTTTACTAAATTTGACCTAATTCAACTCATATAACAAATGATTCAAATTTTACAAATAATTCGTTTTTCACAAAACAAGTAATTATCTTAAAATTTGACAAACGTCATGTTTTTTTTTTCCTTTTTTTTTCAACTTGAAAATAAAACATTTGCATCAATATAACAGAAAACAACCCATGGCTCTGATACCACTGTTGGGTTTTGAGCATTCTAACACTCCTATGGTGTACATGCAACCCTATAAACCTTGGATCTATGTTTTCTCTATTATACATGCAAATATTAACTATTCCAAGGTTTCATCCTAACTAGCATATTATGAAGCACCTATACTACAAAGTTCTAGTTAGATGACATACCTTTTGATGTAGCTTGATGTCTTCAAGCTTTAAGAGCTTAGCCTCAATAGTGTGGAAGCCTCAAATGGAATCACAAATCACCAAAACACTTTGGAAGAACTTGAGAGAATATGTATGCACACTAGAATCGGCCCACTCTTATTTTCACACACTTGTGCCAATTTTGTGAGCCAAGGACCCCTTTATATATTATGGAGGATTAGGGTTACATCCATGTAAACCCTAATACCCATGACCTTTCATTTACATAGGATCCATGGGTTAAAAGCTCCATGGACCATCCATGAAAGCTTAGCCCAACCTAAATGAACTTGGCCCATTCCATATATATAAGAGTCCATATTTAATTAGTTCTTTTTGATCACTTAATTAATTCTAAATTAATTCTTGATCAATACTAATTAAATAATATGATTCCATATTAATATATTAGAACTTATAATATATTAATATAAATGATAAATATACTATTCTCAAAAGACTATCCATATAAATTGTGCCGGTGAAGTGCAACCCAAATGGACCATGCCGGGTCGGGTCAAGTACATACCAAATATAGTTATGGACTTAGACATTAATCCAACAGATACATGATATTAGGGTTAGGGTTAGGCTGCATGAGGGTTAGCAAGAATTTATATGAAGGCCAAATAGGGTGACGGGTTCACCCGTGTCCATCTTCAAGCATTTATATATATTACACATTTAGTCCCTCTCCATAAGAAAGCCTTTCCAACTAAGTCCCAAAATTTACTCCTTTAGTCCCTGCCTTTTAAAATCTTTTCACAATAAGAACACAAAGTTACCAATCATACCCTGGCTTTTGAAAATCTTTACAATTAAGTCTGAATTTACCGAACAGCCCCTCCCTCTACAAATCCTTTTTAATTTAAATCCAAATGATACCAAATAGTCCCTGACTTCTAAAATCCTTTGCAAAATAAATCCTGAAATTATGCTTTAACCCCTGGAGATTCACTTCTTGTCATTTGGCTTCCCGAAACCAACAACCCACTAATTGTTATTCGATTTTAGGCTCAAATAATATAAAATGATAATAATAATTACTTCCTGGGATTCCTGATTTATTATCTAATTACTTTACTTAAAATGGGATGTT